>NC_057810.1:72750342-73100243 GCF_018294505.1 Triticum aestivum | reverse complement strand
TCTAGTTATATCAGAGAGTAGGAATTCTTTTTACTCCTCAGCCCCTTCGTCGCTCTGGTGAGGAATCGTGACGTAGGTGTTTTAAATTACTTCTCTTCCCTTTCAAACTTTCTTTAGGATCATGCAGTTGGTTTTTCATTCGTTGTTCCTCAGCTCTTTTCATCCGGTGCTTTTCTCGTCAAGTCGACTCTAGCCTCTTCATCTTAGCAAAGTTCAATCCTCAGTTGTTTTCTTTTCCCACCCGCCCACCCTTCTTCTTCTCAGAACCGGAGTCCGTAATCGAGTATCCATCCTACTCGTGTGAAGTTTTCGCTCTCTCTCCCCAATGATTTCAACCGGTGTTTTTCTCTTGAAGTTGTTCGTCGATTTCCCCTTCCAAGTTGCCTTTGTTTTCCCGCCCTCCCACCCTTTTCTTCTCGGAGCTTGAGTCTATTTCGACCATCAATTTTCATTCGTGTGGAGCCTCTTCAGTCTTCCGTAAATTATTTCAACCGGTGAATTCTCGTCTAGTTCGTCATTCTTCATCTCTTTTCTTCTCCGATGGACTCAATTCATGTTTTTCGGGTGATCATATTCTTTCCCTCAGCTCAAGTGTTTCCCTGCTCGTTTGCCTCCCGCCAGATTGTCATTCCGGAGTGTTCAAGACATCTCAGGAGATTCGTCTGTGTTTGAATTTATTCGAGGTTGCCACCTCACTCAAATATTTAAATTGCTCTGGTGCATCATCCATCTGTTCAACATCCCTTTCCAACGGTGTTATCTCTTTAGTGGGCCCTAACCCACAGGTCTTTTTCCCAGGATCTTACCTGACTCTTCTAATTCCCCCGGAGTTATTCTCATATTCTTTTCAAGTTTGACGTAAGAATGAATTTCATCAGTCAGATGCCTTTCAAGATCGATTTCAAATCATTTTCCTTTGTTGGCTCAACCCCTTCGCTTTTAATCCTCCCGGAGTATCTCAGTATTTTTGGTGTTGTTTCTCGTCGATAGTTGAAGACCGAAGAAGAGTTTTTCCTCTAATTCTTGTCCGTCCTCTTGAAGTTTCGTCGTTCTAGCTGCATGCTATCCTCTCGAATTATTCCATTTGCCAGATATTCTTTTCTCACCCATCCGGAGTTTGTCAGAAGTTGTCTTTCCGTTTCTCTTCACCAGAGGCCATCATTTCAGCTATCGTTATCCATTTATCCCGGTGCTTCGCTCAGGTGTTCTTTATTAGCTCATGATCTCTTCGTTCTTTTGCATCTAAATCCTCTCTAGCATATATGTTCTTCTAATTCTTCCTGGTGATTCATCCTCTTTCATCAGTCATTTCCGAATTCTTACGATGGTTCCCTCAGATTCCTTTTTCCTTGGTCATCATATTAATCCATTCGTTCTTTTCTATCCTACCGGTGGTTCATGAAGACTCTCTCATGTTTTGTGATATGTCACTTCTCAATCCTTTTCAAGAAGAATAAGTAGTAGGCGAAATCCATTGCTAGTCATCAATTTATTTTGATGAAGGATAAGCATACAATAAATCTTATTCTTATTTCATCCAAGTGATTAATCCCTTCCTTCGGAGTTTGTTCTCGATGAATAAAATTCCAATTCCAAGTGCTTTCATCTTTTCTTTCCCGGAGTTCAAATTTCCTCGGTCATTTCGTCGGAACCTCCATCTAAATCATCGCAATGCTCATCTTATTATTTCATCCTTTCATTCTATCTCATCATCCTTTTGTTACCGGAGTTCTTCATGGTGGTTCTTCATGATTAAATTCATTCCTCAACAGTTCATCAATATTTTGTTGGTGGAATTCAAGTATCTTTTCTTCTCCGTGCTTTCATTCAACTCTTTCAATTCTTTACGGAGTTTTTGTGTCATGTCTTCATCAAGTGTCATTCCATCCTCTCAAGTTCTTGTTCGTTTCTTTCCATGTTCAGTCAGAGTGCTGCCTAAATCATTTTAGTCTTATTCGTTTCTTATCTCATTCTAACCGGAGTGCTTTCAGAGTCTATCGTGTTTCCATGAGCATTTGATTCTCGTCATTCTCGTCGTTCCTCTCTTCTTCTCGAATGCTCTCGTTTCTTTGCTTCTTCTCTTGAGTTTTTGTTTCACCTCATCCCTTTTTCCTTTCCGTCTCGGTCCTAAGATCTCGGGACGAGATCTCTTGTTAGTGGAGGAGTGTTGTAACGCCCCGGATCCGATGCGTCAGGTGTCCGCCAGTTATTCGCCGCTGTTGCTATGTCATTTGCTTGCGTGTTGCATTTTATCATGTCATCATGTGCATTTCATTTTGCATACGTGTTCGTCTCATGCATCCGAGCCTTTTCCCCGTCACTACTAGAAAAACCCCTACTAATGGCGCACCTAGTATGGCTATTAGTGGCGCATCTGTGGTGCGCCATTAATAGCACGCCATTAGTAATTTTTACTAATGGCGCACCACCTGGTGCGCCATTAGTATCTGGTATACTAATGGCGCACCTCGGGTGCGCCATTAGTATACGCCAGGGTGCGCCATTAGTATGCCTCCCAGGGGCCATGTATACCCAGGTGCTTTGGCATACTAATGGCGCACCACCTCTTGATGCGCCATTAGTAACCGCGGCATACTAATGGCGCACTGCCCAGTGATGCGCCATTAGTATGCACTGTCATACTAATGGCGCACTGTCATGTGATGCGCCATTAGTATGAATATTAGGTTTTTTTTTCTGTTTTTTTGCACAGGTTACAAAATGTATAGTTTGACAAAATATAGACAGCACACATCAACAACAGATTCATCAAATACAATAGAAGATTAGTCTTTGAATACAATTCATCATATTAGTCTCCGAATACAATTCATCATATTAGTCTCCGAATTGAAAAGACCGAACGAAGATAGAACATTATATTACAAGTCTGGAGACCGCGAGTAGCGAGTCTGTCTTCACATTACAAGTCGATATCGATCATCTAAACTACCATCACATAGAAGAGAGCTGCGGTCATCACGATGAGCATCATCACGATGAGCATCATCACGATGAAACTCGTCTTCATCCGGTTCCTCCAACGCTCCCTCCCCTCTCCTGCTAGATAGCGGGCGTATCTAGATTCGGCCTCGGCCCTAGTGGTGTACCCTTTGTAACTGTTACCGCTGAATCGGTGAACCTGTCTCCGACACTCCTCCCAGTCATCGTAGACTCCGGGAACCTTACCCTTGTACACGACATACGTCGGCATCGCTATGCACTAGCCAAACGAAACGTTAGTACCAATTCACAGACAATACATAAGCAATATATAAGTATGCAACAGAACGATCGGAAGAGAAAAGCAAGACATTAATAGCATCGATTACATCTAAGTTGAACGACTCTCGAAACCAAAGAGACATACTACAAGTTCATTAAAGTTTAATTACAACATGAGCCAATCGATGTTTCAGAACTAGAAAACTCGACTCAAGGGACCGGAGCGTGGATGAAGCCGCCGTCTATCGTGGGAGTCATGAAAGAACGGGCATTGTCATCCTGCATTTGTAGCATTGTGTCGATGTCACTGTTGGACGGTTGATTTCTGAGGTAGAACTGCCCCGAGGTACGAAGGACATCTTGATGGATGATTTCCGCAAACTCCGACTGGATGCAAAAGAATTCTTGTCGGAGGTCCACGTCCTGGATTGCCGACACGCTCGCGGCCCAATCTTTGAGTTTACTCGGTAGCAGAAGTTGATGATGGTCCCGTACGATCGCCCGCATGTGATGGATGGCGTAGTAGGCACCCTTCTGACCGCCAGGCGGCTGCTTGACGCAGCAGAACGTCGTATTGTGGGAGAACACGTGCTTGCCGTACTTACGAATAGGCCTGGTGAAGGTGCCTCCAGATTGGGCGTAGCCGGGGAGAACATCATCAAGAACCTTCTTGACATTTGTGTAGTCTACGTTCGACTGACGGTCCGGGTCGAAATACGTGGCCATGGAATATTTGGGGCTTAGGAGGATGAGCGTGCAACGTGTGTCACTGCAGAAAACACGGAATGTTAAAAGAAAAACGATCGAAATGTAAGAATTCATATGTTGCGGGCCAGTTGAGGGGAGGACTTACTCGGGAAAGTAAGGCACGAGGAAGTTATCCTTATCTTGGTTTGCCAGAATGACGCCTTCGAGGTAAGAACTCGCGACTTGCCGGTCCCCAGCGCTGCCCAAGATCTTGGCACGCATGTAGAAGGGGTCGACTATCACGATGTCCGGGGTCTTGTCGCGAATGATCCGCATCTCCATACTCAGCGAAAATAGCCGAACGAAGGTGTAGTGCAGCGGATGAAGGTTCAACATAGCGTGGATGTCATCAAAACGCAGGACGATCATACGCCCGATGGAGTTATCCACAGAGCCCTTGCCCTCTGGCACCTTGGCCGCGAAAACCGGGTATGCCACATCCTTCTCTCTGAGATGCCGCTTCTCCAAAGCAAGAACACTGTCATGCAGACTCCGCATAGCACCGGTTGCAGCATTGAGCATATTTGTCGGTAGCATCGCCCTACCCGCCACATGCACCCTCCTCGAGATATCCTGCGGTGAAGGTGGCCCGTCCTGAGCACGGATCGTACTCGGTGCCGGCTGGCTCGCACCCTTCTTAGTCTTTCTTTTGCGTGCCTTCTTCTTCTCCTGTAATGGGACCGAGTTCTGCTCACAGACCGCCTTCTTGAGTGTGTTGGGGCTGATAATATTTCGCACCTCGCCTATTTGAGGCTCGGTGAAGTCGGCAGCTGGAGGCGTCTCCTGAGAGCTGAATGCCAGACGGCGCCTGTTGCAACTTGGCTTCTCCGCGGTACGAGCTAGATCGCACACGTCTTTTGTTGGGTTTGGTTCTTGAGAAGGAGGCCCCATGAAGTCACCATCGTACCCATGCTCGGCAAAGTACTGATCGACATTGCCAAATGTATCATCGTCGTCGTCGTCATCGTTCTGATCCTGTGCCATATGCATGTTTGGATCCAGTGGCATAGGGATGTCCGGCACCGTTACGGCGGTCTTGCCATGGGGCCGACTTGGCGTCGGCACGACTGGCGGTGTTGTCTTTGGGGTGGTGTCCCCCGCCCCCAAACAAATCTGGCTCTTCGGCCAAAGCAGGGGCCAGCTCAGGCAGGCGCTGAGGGTCATCACGTCTTCATCGTCGGCCCCGACGGGTCGAATCGGAGGTAACAAGTCGTCGCAGCCTGGCAGCACCCGAACCAGTTGAACCCTAAACAAGTTGGGTGGCATCTGGGTACCGTGGAACAAGGGGTTGCCCGGTTGAACGATTTTGCCCTTGGCGACATCGACCAACTCGTTGTTCACGAAGTGGAGGAGAGTGCACGGAACGTCGGCGGCGCCCTGCGAAAACATGTAGGGCGTCAGGGATGCCCAGTCAAAGGCAAGGAGATGAAGTCCTCGGCCGAGAGAGGCTTAATTAGTTACCATGATGATGGCGTCGAGCTCGGCTAATGTCGAGGCACCGCCAACGCCGGGCGTGCAGTTGACGGAGGGGCCGTTTGCTGAAGAGGTGCCGGCCGGCGTACACCCGGGTGCATTAAGCTCCCGTGCCGGCGTCGGAGACACCAATGCCGCCTCCGCCGGAGGCACCAATGGCCCCGCCATCGCATTATGCGAGTTGCTGGCCGTGAAGCTAGGAATCGGGGGCGGCCCCTGTTGGCCGCCCGCAATCCACGCACTCAACCCCGAGATCAAGGTAGGCACAAGGGCGGTGATTGTCGCTCCGAGTCGTTGTTCCACTTGCTCTTGGACAATCTCCGGAATCCGCGCCACCTGTGCCTTGAGTTCTTGAACCTCTCGTGCCTGGCTTTCCGAGCTGGTCTTTTTCTCCTTCCGCACACCAGCGGTATAGTATGACCCCCATTTTGTCGACAAGCCTTTGCCGGCCACACGACCAGCTGACGTCGGCTTACTGAGCTTATCCTTGTTCTTCATTACATTCAACCCCCTATTTAGAGTGGTGTCCCAAGGGTTGCTCTTAGTCGACCCCGCGCTACTGCTTTCAGTCGCCTGCGGAAGGAATGTGAACCATTTAGAAATTTGGCTTCATTAATTAGAATGCAACCATATGGAGCTAATTACGCGGGGGTGTATTCCTTACCAGAACAAGCTCAAGCTGCCTGGTCTTCGGATCCGTGGTAAGCTCCTTTGTGTTCGGGTCCTTCTTGTACCGGGCCCTGACAAAGTTCCTGGTCTGCTTGTCACCGTATGTATCGAAGAGGGGCGGTAGGCCTTGCTCGGCACGGTCCGCCTCCTCCTTGTCCCATATAGGTTCCGCCACTCTGTAACCGCCGGGACCGAGTGTGTGTTCCCCTATGTTCAGCTCCCGCATTTGTTTCCCCCACTCACTTGATTGGGAGCTTGCGGTGCTCGAGCAATTGATCTTGAAGTCGTTGTAGTCATCTTCGGTGATCGAAGGATTTTTCTCCTTGATCTTCTGATAACTCTCACCTTTCTCGATCATTCTCTTCACATTGCTTTTCCAAGTAGACAGGGCCTTGCTCATCTTCGTGAGGGCAGCATTGTTCACTTTATTCCCTTTGAGGCTTGTGTTTTCAAATTCAGCGGGGAACTTGTATCGTTCGTGCAGCTTCGTGAAGAGGAGGTTGCGCAAATTCCCTCGGTCAGGATGCCTCAGGTTCTCGGTGTTGATCGAGACGGTGCTCCGGACAATGCACCCGAGCTGAAGCGAGTACCCCTTGACTATTCGTTCGGGCGCCGTTGGATTCCCGTTGGAGTCCACTTCAGTAACTTCCTCCTTGAGGGTGCGGAGCACGATCGGGCGCCGGTCCTTCCATTGCCTCTTCGGTTGGCTGCCATCTGTGCGTGCGCCGCCATCATCAGTGGTGGCATCCTCGGCGGCACCATCAGTGGTGGCATCAGTGTGGTCATCCTCGGCGGCACCATCCGTGGTCTCAGGATCGGTGGGGAAGGCGGCGGCCTCATACAAGTGAGGTTGTTCCTCCATCTCCTGGGACAGCTCCCAGAATGCCTTGCCGCCCGAACCCCCGGCCTCATTGTTGTGGGCCATGTTTCTCTCTAAATAGAAACAAAGTTTGGTCAAAAAGTTGGTTATTGTCAAGGAACAAGATCATGGTCTCATCATTTAGGGTTTGTCGACACCGAGGCATCCTAAAATCTAAGCTTTTATCATTGAGGGTTTTTCGACGCCAAGGCACCCTAAAAGCCTAACCTTTCATCATTTCAGTTTTTATCGACACCGAGGCACCCTAAAAGCCATGCATTAGTCACAAGTACGCCGGGGCACTTGATCCTACTTAATTAACTACTAAGATACCCCAGCCCATGCATTAGTCACAAGTACCCCATATGTCCTATTTTTAGCAAAGTCATGCTAAAATTCACGGAAAATTTCAGCATGACCTTTACTGAAAATAGGACATATGGAGTACCCGAATTTGCCGGAACGGAAGTTAATCGACATTCCGGCAAACTCAAGGGCCTCTCGGGTACCTGCAAAATCATTATCCCAGGTGGACATGGATGCAATGTCACATGTCACATGGATCCCACACCCACAGGAGCTGGTGAAGCTTCATGTGTATTTCACGAAAACCAGCCTGACTAAAGAGCTTTATGTAGAAAACAAATCACTCCACCAGCTCACACAGGATCATCCCTCTAAGCAATTACTCAAAATGGGCACTAGCAGCAAAATGAACATTTTACAATCTGAACTTTTTTTGTCATCTATGTGCTCATTTAACTTTGATCCAAATAGTATCAAAGTTCTTAGCAAGTAAGTAATACATGCCTGCTTGGCTAATTAGCAAGTAAGTAACTCTTACATTATCAAAGCTTGCCAGTTTCTGAAATCAATTACTGACAGGGAATAGCACAGGCACACAGCAAACCTATAACTTAATGATGGTTATTAGGGAAGACAGGAAATGAGGATGGACAGAACCATATGTTTGGGAAATGCAAATAGAAGTAGTGCTATGAGAGTAATTTTTTTTTCAATTTTCATTGATGTTTCAAATTAGATCGGTGCACATGTGGCTGCAATTTCTATTGGTCATCCAAGATGGGTGTTCATAGTAAAGTACTATATAGTGGCACTAACATAACCAAGGATTGCTTTTAAAAAAAACATAACCAAGAATCACCTTCCACGTGGCTTCTTCTCTTTAGCCTGGCTTCCTTCTGCAAAGTGGGCAAATACTTCTGTCTGCTGCAGTAGGTACTTCAGTCGCCCTTTCCCTTCTTGTTCTGTGATCAAAACCACGATGAGAATGCAATACACACCAAAGAATATCATATACAAGAATTCCAGAAATTAAACAAGGTCAGACCCACACTATCTATTCTTTCTTCATGGCAGAATATCATATACAAGCACGAATTTTGTTCACATTTATATAGCAACAAATATTTATACACTCGTATAGCAGCACTAAGTATATTGCACTTAGAAGAAGATTTGCTTTTACATCCCACCCAACTTAACAATCTAGTAGAGTTGTGATTTATTAATATTGTCTTTCCTTTGCAGGTTCATGTCAAGTCGATCGAGGATTTCGCGCAGCTGGGTTGTTTCGATGAGAACCAAGACAAGCAGCAGCCCACCAAAGCTTCTTCTACCCAGCAGCAAACACAACAAGAAGAAGTGCGGAACAATGTGATTCTAGTGCTAGTTACTACTGCTGCTGCTGGAAAGGGTGATGATTTGAATCTGATCAAAAGAGGAGGCTTCAAAGTAGAAGGTTGTTTCTGTCATGTTGAGGATTCAAGGAACCTGCCCTAGTGGCATCGTCTTGTTGTACAATTGTCCTTGCTACTGTAAATGGAAGGATCATCTATGCTTTCTCCAACACCCGGAGAAAAGCCACTACTTTGTTGCTAATGTCCTTGTCTCTATGAAAAGAGTAGGAGCATCATGTTTGGGGTCTGCGTAGTCAATTTTGAGAATCACTGCTGTGTCGAAGGTGGAGACGTTTCACTGAAATTTGGACAGTGGAAGGAAAGAACCATTGGAATTGGTGGAATCTGCAGATATGTTCTGTTACACTACATCATGTTAAAAGGGATGAGAAAAGTGACCACAATATTTCCTGTCATTACAAAAATAGAACTGAAAAGATTTCCAGATTTCATATCTAATAATGCCTGCTTTTTCTTTGTTAGTACAATCATCAAAACCATGAGGTATTTTTTAGAAGAAAATTGGTATATAACTGTCAGACTGTCAGTATCTACTATCTAATACTAAATTTGATGAAATTGCACTTCTTGAAATCTGCAGTTGTGTTGCAATTTCTTATTTGCGCATTTGAAATCATCTATCTTGCTTGTTAGGTACAGATTGCACTCACAGTTATAAATTTTTGCAGATGCACAATCATGATAATCTAGACTTAGCACCATGATGCGCATAAGGGTTGTGTGACGATCCTTGTATAAGTTCTGTACTAACATGTTGTTCTTTTAGAGTTTATAATATTTTGAAGTGGACAAACTGAAGATTGCCTTTTTTAAGTGCAAAAACTGAAGATACATGCTACGTTATTGTGCAAAACGTTTACATTAACTCTGTGTAAGTGCAAGTGATGAAAATCTGCTCTCCTTATGAGAAAAAAACTGAATACATGCCCTGTTTATCTGAAGAATTGAATGAACATTGGCCCCGAAGCATTTTCTTGACTAAACTGTGCTCGTAATCCAATTTATGGCCTAATCTACTCAGATTTTACTCAATGACCATGTGCCCAGAGAAAAGGGGAAGAACAGAAGAGGAGGAAGAGCGTACCACGTCTGTAGTCGGGCTAAGCTGTCGCCGGTGATGGTGGAGACGAGGCTGGCTGACCGACCCGGGGCAGCGGCGTCGGGGCGGGGTCGAGGCGGCGTCGGGGCGGCGTCGGGGCGACGGGGTGGCGTCGAGGCGGCGTCGGGGCGGCGGGGCAGCGTCGAGGCGGCGGGGCAGCGGCGTCGGGAGAGGAGAGGGGAAGGGGATATAGGGCGAGGGAGAGGGCGAGGGAGAGGGAAGGCGAGGAGAGGGCGAGGGAGGGAGAGGGCGAGGGCGAGGGCGAGGGGTAGGGTCAGGGCAGCGGCAGCGGCGGTGGTGGATCGAGAGGGAGAGGGAACTGGCGAGGGGGAGAGGGAAAGGGGGGATCGGGCGAAGGGGGAGAGGGAAGGGGGGATCGGGCACAATACTAATGGCGCACCTCACCGTGGTGCGCCATTAGTATTTTTTTATTTCAACTCGAGCCAACAGGTTATGTACCACCAGAACTGATCCACATCAAGTCCCCTCTACTAGCTCGACTGGTCAGCAGCCAGTTCTCACACCAGGAGGTCCTGGGTTCGACTCCCAGGCTCCACAAATTTTTTTTAGCATTTAAAAAGCTGTTTGATACTTATTTGTGTTTAAATATGTTCAAACTTGTTTAAATAATAACAGTAATATTTTTTTATAAGACAGTAGCATTTAAAAAGCTGTTTGATACTTATTTTTTTATAAGACGGTGCGCGGGGTGCGGGGGGTCGGCGGCGGCGGTTGAGTAGGGGAATCGAGGGTGCGGGGGGTCGGCGGCGGCGGCCGGTGGACTGGGGGGGTGCTCGGCGGCGAGGGGGACCGGATCTGGCGAGGTGGGATAGCGATCGAGATGGAGGGGGATCGAGATCGAGTGTCCATGAAATTTAAAAATATTCATGATAGTTCAAAAAGTACCCATGAAATACAATCGAGAAATGAAGGCTACGATTTAAATACAATCGATCTTAGCTAGCTATCTGTTCACAATCTTCTTGCCCTTCTTTTTCGCAAATGGAGTTCTTCTGTGGAACGGACGTCCTTTAGGTAGGGTGGTCCTGCTTCTTCTTGTGGTGTATGCTGCTACTTCATCATCGTCGTCATGTTCGATCCTCGGGTCGCCGTACTTGTCGAAGTCTTGCTCATTGGCTACTCCATCCATTCCGATGATCTTCCTTTTGCCTCTCCTCACGACAACACGACTGGGCTTTGGCGGGTCGGTAATGAAGAAGCATTGGTCCACTTGGGAAGCCAGTACCCATGGCTCATTTTTCGCGGTGACGTTTGCGCCCGCGGTCTTGGATTTGGCTTCGGGTATAACCATGGTGGTGAAATACCGGTCTTCTTTTATGACGTTCTTGGCCCATCTGACACGGAACATCGGTACCTTCTCTCCAGCGTAGCTCAGCTCCCAGATCTCCTCGATCCTTCCGTAGTATCTGTCCTTGTCGTTACCGGTGTAGGATTCCATCGTTACCCCGGAGTTCTGATAACCATCGCTCTTCATGTCCTTGGCCTCGGTGTAGAATGTGTAGCCGTTGATATCGTACGCCTCATAGGTCATCAGGTTGTGCTCGGCGCCCTGTGACAAGGCGAATATGAGTTGTTCTTCCGCGGAAGAATCCTCATGTAAAGGGTACGACAGAAGCTTCTGCTTGAACCAACGCGTGAAACATGAGTTGTGCTCTTTGAGTGTATCTCCGTCCGTCCTCTGTTGGCCTCGGTCATTGTACGTCTTCTTAATAAAGGTTTTGTGCTCTACCACCCAAGGATCGACCACGTCTATGTGTTGTAGCGCGACTAGGTTTGCTCTTTCAAAGTCGGCGAGTCGACCCTCGAAGTCGACATGCATTTCGCGGCGACCCTCACGGTGACCCCATCCAGCGAGCCTGCCGAGGTGCCTGTTGACGGGCAGACCAACGGGGTTCTCGATGCCTAGATAATTCGTGCAGTAGGAGATGCACTCTTCGGTCAGAAAGCCCCTGGCTATGCTTCCTTCTGGACGTGACATGTTGCGAACGTATCCTTTGATGACACCATTCATCCTTTCGAACGGCATCATGCTGTGCAGGAACGTCGGCCCGAGTTGGATGATATCCTCCACTATATGGACCAGCAGATGCACCATAACGTCGAAGAATGCGGGCGGGAAGTACATCTCAAGCTCGCATAGTATCACCACGATCTCTTCCTGTAGCCTTCTGAGTTGCCTCACGCCAATCGACTTCCGAGAGATGACGTCGAAGAAGTTGCATAGGCCAAATAGCGTTTCACGGACGTGCGCGTCCATGATCCCACGGATTGCAACTGGAAGTATCTGCGTCATCAGCACGTGACAGTCGTGAGACTTCATCCCGCTGAACTTCTGCTTCGCTGGGTCTAGGTATCTGCTTATCTTCCCCGCGTAACCGTAAGGAAGTTTTACTCCTAGGAGGCAGGTGAAAAACTGCTCGATCTCCTCCTGACTTAGAGTGAAGCACGCGGGAGGGTAGTCATTTCCGGTCTTCTTGGCCTTTTTGCCTTTGCGACGACTTTCTGTGTCCTGCTTCGCCTCATCATCATCATCATCATCATCATCATCATCATCATCATCATCATCATCATCATCATATATAGCGTGAAGCTCCTGCCTGATGCCCATTGATTTCAAGTCTGCCCTTGCTTTCGGCCCATCTTTGGTCCTCTCTGGCATGTTGAGCAGGGTACCAAGCAGACTCTCGCACACGTTCTTCGTGATATGCATGACATCAAGGCTGTGAGGCACACGGTGGATCTTCCAGTACGGCAAGTCCCAGAAAACAGACCTCGTTTTCCATACCTTCAGCAGCGGCTCTGGCGCCTTTCGCTTCTTTCCCGGCTCTGGCGCCTTTTGCTTCTTTCCCGGCAGTGGGCAGTCTTTCCAATTTTTCAACAGCTTGTCTATTTCCTCGCCGCTCCTCGTACACGGGCGTTTTCGGGGTTCGGTTTCACCATCGAACAGATCCTTGCGTTTCCTCCACGGGTCATCATCGCGAAGCCACCTTCGATGTCCCATGAACACGGTTTTCGAAGACCCGGGATCTCTATCTAGCTGGCGATACGTTGTGTCATCCATGCACCTTACGCATCCAGAAAATCCGTGGACTACCTGCCCCGCAAGATATCCGTAACCGAGATAGTCGTGCACCGTCGTGAGCAGTGCGGCTCTCATAGGGAAATATTCTTTCTCTGCGGCGTCCCACGTATTGGCTGGCGTTTTCCACAGCGTGTCAAGCTCCTCTTTCAGCAGCCCCAGATACAGATTGATGTCGTTCCCTGGTTGTTTCGGCCCTTCAATTAGCATACTCATGTGAATGTACTTCCTCTTCATGCACAACCAGGGGGGAAGGTTGTACATCCACACAAACACAGGCCAGGTGCTATGTGTGCTTCTCTGGCTGCCAAACGGATTGACTCCATCGGTGCTCGCGCCCAGCACGATGTTCCTTGGATCGTTCCCAAATTCTGGGTATTCGAAGTTCAACGCTTGCCACTGGCTCGCATCCTTAGGGTGACTCAGCATCTTGTCTTTTTTATCTATCTCCGGATCATTTGCGTCATCTTCTCGCTTCTTCTCCTCCCTATCCGCGTGCCAACGCAGGAGCTTTGCTACCTTAGGATCCGCGAAATACCGCTGCAGACGAGGAGTGATCGGAAAGTACCACACCACTTTTCGAGGAGCTTTCTTCCTCTTCTTGTATCGAGTGACACCGCACACCGGACATATGGTAGACTCCGCGTGCTCGTCCCGATAAATGATGCAATTGTTCATGCACACATGGTATTTCACGTGCGGTAAATCCAGAGGACACACGATTTTCTTCGCCTCCTCCAAACTGGTCGGGCACTTGTTCCCCTTGGGAAGACGTTCGTGCCAGAATGACATGTTCTCGTCGAAGCATGCGTCGGTCATTTTGTGTTTTACCTTCATCTCCAGAGCCATGAGCGTTACTTTCAGGCGGGTATCCTCGGGCCTGCATCCTTCATACAATGGAGTAACCGCGTCTAACTCAAGTTGATCCATCTTGGCTTTCTCTCGGGCGGCAGCTCTTGCGTTATCCGTCTGCTTGAGAAGCAGCTCTTGAATATGAGGGTCCTGCACCCAGCCCATCGATGGTCCAGCGTCGTCTGCTCCGCCGGCATCATCATCATGTCCTGCATCTTCTACATGATGACTGTGTACAGCATCACCGTCGTGATCATCTCCTGGGGATTCTTCGTCTTCTCGCCCCCCCCCCCCCCGAGCCGCGGTGGTTGTCTTGCTGCCCTTCCTCATTTCTTGCCCGGCCCCCATGGACGACTTCGTAGTCATCTTCATCACCTTGCCACCGATAGCCATCCATGAAACCACGCAAGAGCAGGTGGTCCCGCACCTGCCCGGAATCCGGGTCCGCAATAAGGCTATTCAGCTTGCATCTTCGACACGGACATCTTATCTCCGTCTCGTTCTTTTGAAGCATCTCGGCCTTCGCGGACCTCAAAAACCTATTCACGATGCCTTCGGTCATCGTGCGGACCATGGTCGCCTGCGGGGTAGAGCAAAACGATATTTTAGAACCAAGAAAAAATTTGGCATGACTTTCCCTAAAAATAGGACCAAAAAGAATGCTTAATGCCAAAATTCTCGCCGAAACGGAAATGAATCAACATTCCGGCAAAATATTGGCAACTATCGCATTTCAAATACCGGTACACCTCCAAACACAAACACATATGCAACACCACAAACATATGCAACACCACGAACATACATAGATCTAGCTAGGGCATAAAAAGTGCATGTGCACATTGTTGTAGGGAGAACAACATAAATATAGCTTCCCCCCTTACTTACCTAGCAAAACAAGGTAACTTAACCACTTAATTTGAATGAATCTATGGTGGAAATGAGGTGAAAAAGAGGAGGCACCCGAGACAAGGAGGAGGCGGTGGAGAGAATGAAGTGGGGAGAAAGTGAGTGTGGGAGGAGAGGCTGTCCAAAATATCTTGTTGCTGCCCACTTACTAATGGCGCACCAACAACAAATGCGCCATTAGTAATCCAGGTTACTAATGGCGCACCCCCTGGTGGTGCGCCATTAGTACTTTTGCAAAAAAAGGAATAAAAACAATAATAAAAAAAATAACATTAGTGGCGCACCTTCTGGCTGGTGCGCCATTACTAGTTACAACTAGTAATGGCGCACCACCAGAGGATGCGCCATTAGTATGTTTGGACAGGCGCACTAGTTCAAAAAAAATTTGGTACTAATGGCGCACCGTGGGCAGGGTGCGCCATTAGTAGTTTCAACACTAATGGCGCATCAGAGGGTGGTGCGCCATTAGTATATACTAATGGCGCACCACATATCTGGTGCGCCATTAGTGTCAATTCCATCTATAGCCCTTTTCCTAGTAGTGCGTTGTCCGTTTTGCAATCCGGCGCTCCTATGCCCTCCGCCGTTCCCCTTTTGTCTCTTGTTGTGAGTGGGTGTTAGACTTTCTCGGAATGGCCCGAGGCTTGCCAAGTGGCCTTGGTATAGCACCGATAGACCGCCTGTCAAGTTTCGTGCCATTTGGAGGTCGTTTGATACTCCAACGGTTAACCGCGTAGCCCGAAACCCCCCTTTCTCTTTTCAGCCCAACACCCCTTCCAAATTGGCCCAAAACCCATCTAACTCCCCTCCATGCTCTCGGTCGTTCGATCACGATCGTGTGGGCGAAAACCGCTCCTCATTTGGACTCTCCTAACTCCCACCACCTATAAAAACGTCCCCCTCCTCCATTTTTCGGATCGAAACCCTAATTTTCCCCTCCGCGCCGCGCCGGACATGTCCGTCCGGGCCGGACACGTCCATCCCCGCCGCCGCAGCCAATCCCACCTCGCCACCTGTCCGCCCGTGCCGCTCCGTCGCCGCGGCCCGCGGAGCCCATCCGGGGCCCGCGCGGGCCCTCGCACCGCCGCCGCCTGGCCCGCTCCGCCGCCGCCCGGCCCGTGCGCCCCGCCGCCCGCTCCGCAGCCGGCCTCGCCGCGCCGCCCCGCCTTGCTCCTCCGCCGCCGGCGCCCGGTCTCCGCCACCGGCGCCCCGAGGCGCCCGCCTCCCGCTGCTCCGGCCTGCGCCCGAGCCAGCCCCGCGCCGCCCGGCCGCGCCCCGAGCCGCCGGAGCGCCTCGCTCCGCCGGCCGCCCCTCGCCTCGCCGGCGCGCCGAGCGCCGCCGCCCCGCCCAGATCCGGGCGGGACCGACCCGGCCGCGCCCTTCCCCGCGCCCCTCCGGCCTCCTCCTCCTCCTCCCGCAGCTCCGGCGAGCATTCTTCGGCGATCCTCGAGCTCCGCGCCCCGATCTGGATCCAGCCCGAAGGTTGACTTTCCCCTCCCCGTAAGTCCCCAGATTTCCAGTATTTTCATGCCATGTTCATCATGCCATATCTCTGCATATGTAGCTCCGTTTCGTGCGTGTAATATGTCAAATTGTTCGTCTCGACGAGTACATCATTTCATTCCATTGCATCATATTCATTTGAGTTATCTAGATGCCATAATCATCGTTGTAAGAGTGCTTCATGATGTTTTCTGCTGTCTGTTATCAGAACGAGCTCTTTTGTCATTTTTGCCATGATTGATGTGTGCATCCTATGAGGTTGATGTCTACATGTGATTTGAACTATGCCATGTATTCTTTACAGAGGTGCTTACCATGTATTTTTGTGATCAATGTGGTGACTAGCACAAGCATGCAAACTAGGCATCGTGATGTTGCTGATTTTAGTCCCTGTTCTGCTGTTATTTTGATGCCATGTGAATTTGATGCTACAGAGAGATCCATGCATATTTAGAGATATTTCAGTAAGGATGTTTTGAACATGTGGTTATTGTCTATCCATTAATGGCCTTGTTTGCAATTATGGAGTAGTCTAGCATGTCATTTGAGTGCTCTACTTTTGCTTCAAAATGTTTCCTGGCAGATTGTTTACATGTTATTCAATTTGGCCAAGCTTGTTGTAGTTGATCCTTGCATGCTACAAACTTGTTCTTGACTTGGTTTGTTTCACAAACATGTCTTCTTGATGATGCTATGCTTATCTTGTCATGCAATGACTTGTGGTGAGTGATTCGAGCTTGTTACGTAGGGTACATGATGTTGCTGTTTTGCTAGGCTGAATCTGTTATTTCGTGATGCTATATAAACATGTTGCTACTAATAATTCTATGCATAATCTGGAGATGTTCTATAAATATGTTTTGATATACATGTCATCCTCTAACCATACATGCCCCTGGTTGCATTTATAGGTTGCTGTAGATTGTTCATATGTTGCTCCAAAGTTGCTTGAAAATATTGCTGTCAGCCTGTTAACATTAAGTTCAGTTGTTTCCATGTGTTTTCCTAGTGATCCATGCACCCTATGACCTTGCTCTTGCCATTCTTAGCTTCAAAAATAAGTCTTCTTACTGTTGGTTTCCTTGCTATGCTATATATTTCTCTGTAGTGAGTTGCACAAGCTCATGTACATGCCTTCATAATTCTGTTTCTGCCATGTATGAATCTGTATAATAATTTGCTATGTTTACATGGGTGCCATCATATTTTCTGCTCCTTTTTGGCTTATGGTCAGTAAAGGACTTTTGATCTATGCAATTAGTAGATTCATGCCAAGCCTTTGTTTGCCATGATAAGTTCCTGTAACATGTTGTTTGATAGGTCTAAACATTGCATCATGATGTTATTTTCTGCAAAGTCTGAATTGTTATAACTTGCAATCTTACCATGTGTGTTTGAGTATGTTCTAGTGATTTCTGGATTTAGCTCAGTGTCCATGTTTTGTTGTGCTTTACCAGTACATCATGCCCATGCCTTTTGTTTTCATGTTGAGGTCCTGTAGCATGTTGTTTTGATGCTTGCAATATGCCTAGTTGCTGTTTTGGACAGCTTGTCCTTTAGACTTGTTTCATGTGTGTGTGTTGAACCGTTGCTCTGTTGTGAGTGTGCTCTATATGAAACTTGCTTAGAATTGCATATAGTTTCATATTATCATGTTGCATCCTTGTTTTGGTGTGTTTACCTATAACACCCTCGATGCGGCTATATCTCCCACGTGTCGAAGCACGACTTAGAGGCATAACCGCATTGAAAGCAATGTCACAAGTGAGGTAATCTTCACACAACCCATGTAATACATAAGGGAAAGAGATACATAGTTGGCTTACAATCGCCACTTCACACAATTACATGAATAAAGCATTACATCATCCAGATACAATCAAGGTCCGACTACGGAACCAAAATAAAAGAAGAACCCCAAATGCGACAAAGGTCCCCGATCGACCCCAACTGGGCTCCACTACTGATCAACTAGAACGAAACAACACAAAGAGCAAGATCTTCATCGAGCTCCTCCTTGAGCTTGGTTGCGTCACCTGTTCGGTAACATAGGCACCTGCAAACTGGTTTTGGAAGTATCTGTGAGCCACGGGGACTCAGCAATCTCGCACCCGCGAGATCAAGACTATTTAAGCTTATAGGAAGGATGGAGTAATGAGGTGGAGCTACAACAAGCGACTAGCATATATGGTGGCTAACATACGCAAATGAGAGCGAGAAGAGAAGGCAAAGCACGGTCGATAAAAGTATGATCAAGAAGTGATCCTATAGCAACCTACGTCAAGCATAACTCCAACACCGTGTTCACTTCCCGAACTCCGCCGGAAAGAGACCATCACGGTTACACACACGGTTGATGTATTTTAATTAAGGTCAACTTCGGGTTTTCTACAACCGGACGTTAACAAATTCCCATCTGCCCATAACCGCGGGCACGGCTTTCGAAAGTTCAAATCCCTGCAGGGGTGTCCCAACTTAGCCCATGACAAGCTCTCGCGGTCAACAAAGGAATAGACCTCCAACCGGGACACTCCGATCAGACTCGGTATCCTGGTACAACAAGACATTTCGACAGGGTAAAACTAAACCAGCAACACCGCCCGAATGTGCCGACAAATCCCGATAGGAGCTGCACATATCTCTTTCTCAGGGCACACTTAGATGAGCGC
Source organism: Triticum aestivum (assembly GCF_018294505.1). NCBI lineage: Eukaryota > Viridiplantae > Streptophyta > Magnoliopsida > Poales > Poaceae > Triticum > Triticum aestivum. Next base: position 73,081,417 of record NC_057810.1, on the reverse strand, counting down.
TCCATACAACTAAAACCAAACCTCGAGTTTCCCCGAGGGGGCGCTACACAGGACTCTAGTTCGGACCAACACTCAGAGGAGCACTGGCCCGGGGGGGTTAAAAAATGATGACCCTTGAGTCTGCAGAACCCAAGGGAAAGAAAAGGCTAGGTGGCAAATGGTAAAACCAATGTTGGGCATTGCTGGAGAAGCTTTACTTAAGGCGAACTGTCAAGGGGTTCCCATAATAGCCCAACCGCGTAAGGAACGCAAAATCCGGGAACATAACACCGATATGACGGAAACTAGGGCGGCAAGAGTGGAACAAAACACCAGGCATAAGGCCGAGCCTTCCACCCTTTACCAAATATATAGATGCATTAATTAAGTAAGATATATTGTGATATCCCAACAAGTAAACATGTTCCAACAAGGAACAACATCTCGATGTTCCAACAAGGAACAAACTTCAATCTTCACCTGCAACTAACAACGCTATAAGAGGGGCTGAGCAAAGCGGTAACATAGCCAATCAACGGTTTGCGAGGACATGGTGGGTTAGAGGTTTGACATGGCAATTTGGGAGGCTGACAAGCAAATGGTAGGCATCGTAGCATTGGCATGGCAAAAGAGCGAGCAAACTAGCATAGCAAGGATAGTAGTGATTTCAAGGGTATGATCATCTTGCCTGAAATCCCGCAAGGAAGAAGAACGAGTCCATGAAGAAGACAAACGGTCGTAGACGAACGAATCCTCACAACTCCGGAACGAAACCGAAGCTAACGAGAGAAGCAATCCGGAAAGAAACAAACAACATAGTAAACACACAAACATAAACAAGTCATGATGCACAAACGAGTATGATGCATGTCCGGTTTATGAGGCATAGCATGGCAAAGTGCAACAAACAATACTACAAGTTAAGTGGAGCTCAATATGCAACGAGGTGCATGTTGACGGAACACCACATCAATTATTTAGTTATCTCTCGTTTAAGCTACCCAACAATATTAACTGTTGTTAAACATGGCAAGAGGTGAAGCATAATATAAACTATACCATCTAAACAATTTAAATGGGGCCGGATATAAAAAACAACAAATCCGGTAAATCCCCATATGCATTTAGCAATTTAATGCAACAACAAGTTAAACATTTTAAATGTTGTTATCATGATGCGGATGACATATACAAGTTTTATGCAATTTTTATGAAAATGTTGACAAGAGCATTAAGAAGCATTTGGTCACCATGGCGGAACAAAAAGGGTGCCACGGCGACGAATCCGAAAATGATGCCACGGCAACATTCCGGTCCCGGTAACTCATGGAGGTACCGGTGCAAAAGGAAGTGTGACGTGAGCAAGTCATGCAAGATGGTGGGGTGATCCCGAATTCCGGGTTCCACGTGTCGACGGCAAGGCAATGAGGAACGCGCAAGGAACAACTCGGACATGGTGCAAACACGGGCATCTCATACAACCCACATTCGTTCTCGGAAGGTCGTCTCAGGGTTATACCTTCGAAGCGTGCATCTTCGGAACGGTTCGAGTCGTCGAGGGAAGTAGTGGTACTCGTTTTGTAGATGAACTTGACGGTTCCGTTACACAGGTCTTCGGCGACGGTAGTGGTACACGGGTCGAAGAGGAACTTGGCGTATCCACGTGTAGGGGTACTTGGCGATCGACGGACGTCGTGGTACTTGTTGGTCCGGGTCTTGGCGTAACCAGGGAACGTCTTGTGAGGCGGTAACAAAGGTGTTCGTCGAGGTACTTGGCGGACTTCGGGTCGAACAGCAACAAGCTTTGCAGGTGCATAGAGGCAGAGGCAGCGAGGAACCTCCGGGCAATGCAGGGAAGTCCTGCTGGAGCTACTGCTCGTCGCCGACGGGGAGGTACGGCTGGCTGCGGGAGAAACTTCGCTCGGGGCAGAGGCGGGCGAGGTCGAGGCCTCGATCCAAGGTGGAGGCGCACAGGAGGAGGCTCGAGGCGCGCTGGAGCATGGCGGCGCGGCGGCCGGACGAAGCACGGAGGCGCGATGGAGGTCGCGGCACGGTGAAGTCGCAGGCGAGGTGCGTGCGTAGCAGAGGAGACGAGGCGGCGCTTGGGGCTCGGGGTCGCGGGGAAGGAGCAACTCCGGTGCTGCGGCGCCGGAGACGGCAGGAGATCGACGTCCTGGGGCAGCGCGGCGAGGCCAAGCCCGGCGGCAGCAAGCGGGCTCCGGTGGCCGACTGGAGGTGCGGAGGCGACGCGGGTGACGAGGAGGCGCGGGCCGAATGGCTGTGAAGGGGATCAGGCGAGGCGCTCCTCTCGTGCGTGGGAGGACGAGAGGGAGAGGGTGAGATCGAGAGGAGGGAGTGGATCGATCGGGAGAGAGGGCGACGAGGTCGGGCGCTGGCGGCGGAAGGAAAACGAGGAGGAGAGGATCGAGAGGAGGGAGTCGGGCTAGCGGGGCTAGGGTTCGGTCGGTGGGGCGCCGGCTGGGCTGCAGATGGGCCTTGGAGGCTGGGCCTGGGAGGTCCAAGAGGTCGGCTAGAGCCAGCCTCTGTCCCTCTCACTTATTTTCCATAACAGGAAAAATATGCAAGGAATGAAAAGTTGTGAAGACAAGGTTAAGGAGTTTGGGCATGGGGTTAATTTCATGGACTCACAAAAATGAGTTTGATCCAAGAAAAATAGAAAGGCCATGATTGCAAGATTTAAATTCAAACTCATTTGAATTTAATTCAAATGGTTTTGAACTAGGACTTGATAAAAGGAAGGTCCAAAAATGTTCGGATTTTTGGTGGAGCTCCGGAAAATGATGAAAGAATAAATGGCAAAGTTGGAGATCAAGAATTAAGACAACAAAGGCATTGGATATTTTGCAAGTGTGTTATGGTGATTTCCAAAAAATGAAATATTTATTATAGCTCCCTAATAATAGTAGGAGACTTTGAATATGTTTTAAAGAGAAATCACCATGTGAATATCCCTCGATTTAAATAGATCAACGATCTATGCAATTTATTTAGTTGAGGTTTTAAAAATTAATGATATGATGGCATGATGACATGATGCAATGCAAAAATAAAAGGGGCAGACACAAATGAAACACATGGCGAAACCCGGAATATATGGAAGTCTTCTGGAGCGTCGGTCTCGGGGCGTTACAACACTCCACCACTACAAGAGGATCTCGTCCCGAGATCTAGGATGGCACCGGAGAGAAACGGAAGAGGAAGAGAAGAGGTAAAACTAAGTTGCTTCTTCGACCAATGAGTGAAACCAAAGAACCTTGAGAGGTTGAGCAATTTAAAAGAAAGAGCACAACTGAGAAGAATGAGATTGCAAACAATCCGTTAGAAAAAAAAGGAACAAGGAACATTACGAGAACTTGAAGGTTGCAAAGACATGAATCAAGAGTTTAATGGACAAGATAGAATTCGAAACCACTCCGGTTAAAACAAGATGAGAGGGGAAGAATTCGGGCAGTACTCCGGTTGAACATGGAAGGAATAGAACATGAACTTGAGAAGATGGGATGTTACTTGATGAAATCAACAACACACTGCCTCCGGAACTATTGAAAGAATGGCACAATGGGTAAGAAGGATTTCAGACAGCTCTCCAGTTGAGGAAGGAGGGAAAACTTGATAAGATTAGAGAACTCGAATGAAAACACGACACTCCGGTTAAATGGATAAGCAAGAAAAGAACACGATCCTCACGAATCGAGATGGTGAGTGAAAAGAGCAACGTCACAATGTCTCCGGAAGAAAGAATAGAAGATAGGTCATTGGAATAACAGAATGGAGGGGGAAATGGCAACTTCTGCCACAATTGAGCTTGGAAAGCACCCTTCCAAGAAGGTTTCAACGGGGTTGTTGGGAAAAACCAACAACGAAACGAATAAGCTTGTAGTGGGCTTATGTAAAACATCTCAAAATTATGAGGTGACAACCGGCCACTAACGGAAACGATTGCTAGCTTTAGATCGACGAAGAGATGAACACTTCTTCCACCAGGATGATAAAGAGATAACTTGGATCATTGGCAAGCACCACAAATAGCAACATTCCAATGGAAGGCTTTTAGGTGAAATATGACACAAGATAACTCCAACAACGAGGTTGATGGATTTAAAAATAACTCATTCTTAACAACATGTGAATCATGGAACATGAACTCAAATTATCAAGAATGACATAATACCACCTCCAAAATATGGTAGAAAGAATTGCACTCAGGATTACCATATGAAGAAAGCTTGAGCTCCTTAGGAAAGAATCTCGATGAAAACTTTGAGAAGGGAATTAAATCCTTGATGAACCATCATGTAGAACCTCCATGAAGAACTCCGGTAAACAAAAGGAATGAACAGAAAGAGAAATTGAAAACACAAGGTGAATCCTTGCAATGATTTAGATGGATCTCCGTGATAATTAGAGCTTGGAACTCCGGGAAAAAGAGAAGATGAAACAAATGAAACCGAGAATTTTTAAGGGCCTCCGAAATAAAGAATTAATCACTTGGATGAACAAGAATAAGAATTATGTTATGCTTATCCTTCACCAATTAAATTGATGACAATCAACGGATTTGGCATACTACTTATTCTCGTAGAAAGGATTAAGATAGATATTGCGCAAACTTGAGAAAGTCTTCAACGATCCACCGGTAGAATTGAAATAACAAATACATAGATATGATACACGAAGGAATAAAACTCTTGAATGAACCACAGGAAGAATTGAAAAGAACGAATAAAAGATAACGAATCACCGAAAGAATTTGCAAATGAACGAGGATGCTTGAGAGGATTTAGATACATGAGAGCGCAGAGATCGCGAGCTGATTAAAGATCACTTGCACGAAGCATCGGTAAAATTGAAGAACGTGAGCTGAAAACTGAGAATGAATAATATTTGAAAAGATGGATTCCGGATAAGAAATTGAGAAGACTCTTGAATTTGCTCCGGATAGTTGAAAAGAATTCTCACAATCGAAAACAATTATGAGAGGATGGCATAACGCTAGAACCATGAATCTCTGGAAGAACGGGCAAGATTTAAGAGGAACTCTTCTTCGGTCTTCAAAATTCGAGAATGACAACGAGAAACACCACCATGAATTGTTGAGGCACTCCGGAATGACAATTTGAAAGGTTGAACCAAAAATGAAAGAATTGGAAAGATCTTGGAGAAAGACATTTGACTGATGATAATTCATTCTTACGTCAAACTTTGCAATGAATTTGAGAATAACTTCGGGAAAGTTGGGAGAGTCAGGTAAGATCCTGGAAAAAGACCTGTGGGTTAGGGCCCACTAAAAGGATACACCGTTGAACGATTTAAAAGAGAGGCTGCACCGGTTGAGTTAAATGGCTTGAATGAGGGAACATCCTCGAAAGAACTTGAACGAAAGTAGAGTGGAAACACGAATCTTTGAGATATCTTGAGCACTCCGGAACAATTGAATAGCAGGAAGTGAATTATTATGAGGTGCACCGGTATGAGAATGTATTTAAAACAAGGAGAAAGATATGATCAATAACGCTTGAATTTAAACCACCGAAGAAGAAAACGAGTGAAGAGTGACGAACTTGAAGCTCCGTTAGAATATACATGAGAATCACCGGATAAGAATATTGACGGGAAAAGAATGGATCATGCGTGGTGTGTTTACCATGTTGTGCGCTTCTTCTTGTTAGTTCCTGTTTCGTTGCGATCGTGAGGATTCGTTCATCTACGGTTGGTTCGGCTTCATCCGTTCGTCTTCTTCATGGACTCGTTCTTCTTCCTAGCGGGATTTCAGGCAAGATGACCGCTACCCTGGATCTCACTACTATCATTGCTATGCTAGTTGCTTCGTTCTATCGCTATGCTGCGCTACCTATTACCTGTTTTATCTAGCCTCCCATATTGTCATGAACCTCTAACCTTTGACACCTTTCCTATGCAAACCGTTGTTTGGCTATGGTACCGCTTTGCTCAGCCCTCTTATAGCGTTGCTAGTTGCAGGTGAAGTTGAAGATTGCTCCATGGTGGACATGATTTTGGTTGGGATATCACAATATCTCTTATATTATTAATGCATATATATATTTGGTAAAGGGTGGAAGGCTCGGCCTTTTGCCTGGTGTTTTGTTCCACTCTTGCCGCCCTAGTTTCCGTCATACCGGTGTTATGTTCCCGGATTTTGCGTTCCTTACGCGGTCGGGTGATTTATGGGACCCCCTTGACAGTTCGCTTTGAATAAAACTCCTCCAGCAAGGCCCAACCTTGGTTTTACCATTTGCCTCACCACCACCTACCTTTTCCCTTGGGAGTCGCTCTCTCGAGGGTCATCTTTATTTTAGCCCCCCCGGGCCAGTGCTTGTCTAAGTGTTGGTCCGAACCGAGTAGACTACGGGGCCACCTCGGGGAAACTCGAGGGCTGGTTTTACTCGTAGGATGTCTCATCCGGTGTTGCCCTGAGAACGAGATATGTGCAGCTCCTATCGGGATTGTCGGTGCATCGGGCGGTCTTGCTGGTCTTGTTTTACCATTGTCGAAATGTCTTGTAAACCGGGATTCCGAGTCTGATCGGGTCTTCCTGGGAGAAGGTCTATTCCTTCGTTGATCGAGAGAGCTTGTCATGGGCTAAGTTGGGACACCCCTGCAGGGTATAATCTTTCGAAAGCCGTGCCTGCGGTTATTGGCAGATGGGAATTTGTTAATGTCCGGTTGTAGATAACTTGACACCAGATCCGAATTAAAACGCATCAACCGCATGTGTAGCCGTGATGGTCTCTTCTCGGCGGAGTCTGGGAAGTGAACACAGTTTCTGGGTTATGTTTGACGTAAGTAGGAGTTTAGGATCACTTCTTGATCATTACTAGTTGACGACCGTTCTGCTTGCTCTCTTCTCGCTCTTATTTGCGTATGTTAGCCACCATAATCTGCTTAGTCGCTGCTGCAGCCTCACCACTTTACCCCTTCCTTTCCCTTTAAGCTTTGCTAGTCTTGATACCCATGGTAATGGGATTGCTGAGTCCTCGTGGCTCACAGATTACTACAACAACAGTTGCAGGTACAGGTTATATGATGATCGCAACGCGAGAGCGATGCTTGCTTGCGTTGAGTCTTCTTCTGCTTCTTCTTCGATCAGGGGATAGGTTCCAGGTCGGCAGCCTGGGCTAGCATGGTGGATGTCATTTGAGTTTCTGTTTATGTTTCATCCGTAATCGGATGTTGCTCTTATGTATTGTGATGTTGTATTCGTGTGGCATTGTATGCCTTATGTATGTATCCCCATCTATTATGTAATGTTGATGTAATGATATCCACCTTGCAAAAGCGTTTCAATATGCGGGTCTATCCTTGATGGGACCTTCGACTTCCTTTTGGATAGGGTCGCATATTGGGCGTGACATTACCGGACCCCCCCCCCCCCAGGGAAGTTATGGGCCTCAATGGGTCATAAGGGAGTAGGAGAGGGCTGCCCGCAGGGTGGCGCCCCCCTAAGGGAGTCCGAATTGGACAAGGGGGAGGGGGCGCGGCCCCCTCTTTCCCTCTCCCTCTCCCTCTTCTTCCCTCTTTCCCCTTCTTGGAATAGGAAAGGGAGACCAACTAGGATTGGGAATCCTAGTTGGACTCCCCCTTGGCGCGCCCCCTCTAGGCCGTCGGCCTCCTCTCTCTCCTTCTTTATATACATGGGCAGGGGGCACCCCAAAGGCACAACAATTGTTCTCTTTGCCGTGTGTGGTGCCCCCTTCACAGTTTACTCCTCCGGTCATAGCGTTGTAGTGCTTTGGCGAAGCCCGGCGCGGATCACATCATCAACACCGTCACCACGCCGTTGTGCTAACGGAACTCTCCCTCGACCCTCTACTGGATCAAGAGTTTGAGGGACGTCATCGAGCTGAACGTGTGCTGAACACGGAGCTGTCGTACGTTCTGTAATTGGATCGGTTGGATCGTGAAGACGTTCGACTACATCAACCACGTTAACTAACGATTCCGCTTTTGGTCTACGAGGGTACGTGGACACACTCTCCCCCTCTCGTTCTATGCATCTCCTAGATAGATCTTGCGTGAGCGTAGGAATTTTTTTAAAATTGCATGCTACGTTCCCCAGCACATAAAACTACACTTCTTCCGTTCCACAATGTTGTGCATATAGAGTTTTTGAAAAGTCAAACTTTATTAACTTTGACCAAATTTATAGAGAAAAATATATACATCTAAAATACCAAATACATATCTTTAGATACATCACAAGACATACTTTCATATTGTATATATTTGATATCGTAGATATAAGCAACTTTATCTATAAACTAGGTCAAAGTTAGTAAAGTTTGACTTTCAAGAAAATCTATATGTACTATATTATGAAAAGGTAAAAATATAGCAGGGCCAACCTATTAGCAGGACCCTGCCAGCAGCGACGTGGGCGACATGAGTCGTCGTGGTCCAAATCCTATTTCCGCATAGGCGGCGCGTGAGCGACATAGCGTGCACCCCTCCAACACCTGATCTAGTGTTTGGGTGGCCCAACATCGTTTCTTTTTCATTTTGGTGAACATTTATCAAATTTATGAATATTATGGAATCTTAAACATTTTTATAAAATTCATGAACATCATTTTAAAAAGTAATCTTGAACATTTTTGGAATTCCTGAACAAATTTTCTTTTTTTAACATTTTTTAGAAAATCCATGAACACCATTTGACTTTGCAAAAATATTTTTCAAATTCATGATTTTTTTAGTACACGGACATTATTCAAAATTGTGAGCATGCTTTTTATGTAAATTATCTGATCAAAATCATGAACATTTGTTTTAATTCATGAATATTGTGTAATTTCTCCAACATTTTTTTTCCTTTTTTGGGGGGATTCTCGAACATTTTTAGAAAATCAGAACAGTTTTTCTGAACTCATGATCATTGTATCATTTCTTGAATAATATTTTTTGAAACTCACTATTAATTAGAAATTTAGAACTTTTTGAAATCCTGAATTATTTTAAACAACAAAAAGATAAAAAAAATAAAATAGTGGGTGTCCCGCCCCGTACATGGGCCGGCCAACAGGGCGCGGTGGTCCACGCAATCAGACCTATAGTAGCACCCAGCAACGGAAGCCCAATACACATGAATTGGGGCCCAACCCTCGTGTCCACGCGTGGTGCATTATTATTTAACAATGGCTTGCAGAGTTCAGTACGTAATAAACTTGTAAAAAGAGGCAGATAAGATTCACGACTTCTGGACGGATCGTTGCGCCGTGCACCGCCATGTACTCGCCTAAAAGCCGCCGCCTTCGCAGCGCTCATGCCGCCGCTGCATCGTTGCCGGACGAGCTCATCTTCGACGTGCTCTCCAGGCTGCCAGTGAAATCTGTGTGCCTCTGCCGGAGCGTGTCCAGGGGGTGGAACCTCCTCGTCTCCGATCCGGCTTTGGTCGCGGCGCACAGGGATCGAGCACGCCATGGCGAACCGCTTCTCGTCTTAAACTGCTTGGACGGCTGCCGTGACACAGACCGCGATCTGAAGCTGATGGACATGGACGGCAACGTTGTGAGGACGATGAAAGATGTCGGCGGCTCTGGTTTGGCCTCCACGAGCATGGACGACCTCGTCTGCGTCACCGACGGCAAATCCGGCGGCGCCCGTGTGATCGACCCAGCCATAGGCAAGGTTCTGGTTGTCTGCCCGAAACTAGAGGTATAACATCATCATAGCTACAAGCAGAAGTGGCTACAAGGACGGCATCGTCGGTTTCGGACGCGCCGTCCTGTCCGGTGCGTACAAGCTGGTCCACCTCGTAAGCAGCAGACCCTACTGTGAGGTATTCACGTTAGGAGATGACACCAGATGGAGGAGGTCGCCCTCGCCCTCAACCTGCGTCCGCAACACCAAGAACTCCTCGGTCTCTCTCAATGGCGTTATTTATTTCTTGGCCTTGCCGTCGCGTAACAATTACAGCCTGCTTTGCTTCGACATCGACAAGGAAGAGTGGGGGAATGCGATCGAAGGCCCACCAAACGGACTGGGGGCGCCGTCAGAGATCGACAAAGTCCGCATAACTGAGCTCAACGGCGCTCTATGCATGGTTGTGTTTGGGACGTACGCACGTGCAAGTGCACACTTTTGGCTCTTAACCAGTTCAGACAACAACACATGGATCAACGCATACACGATCTGGACGGCCGGGTCATATGAGTATTTTCCTTTGATGGTGACACCTGATGGCGCAAAATTGATCTTCTACTGTTACAGTCTTGAAGAAGGAGACATACTTCAAGTCTATGATCCTCACACACAGACATGCAGGACGCTACGTAAACTAGACTACATTGTTGACAAAATCGGTCTCTGCTGCTTGCACTTGGACCGCTGTGTCCAAGTCAAAATCTAGTGCTCTCGGAGTTGCGCACACGTACACTACTTTTCAGGTGTTTTTACCTGCATATAAGTAGCATGTGTTATATCTCAAACACATAATTTGTACTCCCTCCGTCCGAAAATACTTGTCATCAAAATGGACAAAAAGGGATGTATCTAGAACTAAAATACATGTAGATACATCCCCTTTTATTCATTTTGATGACAAGTATTTCCGGACGGAGGGAGTATCAAGGTACGGTAGCTATCATTCGTTGCTTGAAGTCTTCTTTTCTTTTTTCTGCAAGTTGCCGCTCGGATCAATTTGCCTATTTGGAATCTGAAGACATAACTTGTATCTAACTAATTACCAATGTCACATAGAAATATATCAATAAGGTCGTACAAACACAATAAAATTCTCAATTAAGTCTCACTTTTACATAAACAAGCCTACATAGTACATACCTTGAGAAGTTCAAAGAAGATTATGTTTCTATCCTACGCTTTTGATCAATTATATCATCTTCATTTACCTTGGAGAAAATATCTGGCTCAAGGCATGTGACTAGGCAATCATCCGAAAGACTACCACCCATCTTATTTCTCAATTTTCTCTTGGCTAGACTCATGGCAGAAAATCCATGCTCTCTCAAAATTTGGCGTTGCCACCGGTAGAAGCAATGCCAATTTTAGAAGCAAGTAAACAAAATCATGAACTATATGCCTCGCTGTTTGATAGATTGATAGGGAGATCAACAAGATTTCCAAGGCCTTCGAAGTTCTCATATTTTCTCATATCATCAATATAGCTATCAAGTTGTAATTCAAGGTGTATCAAGTCAACACTTGAAAAGTCTTCAGGGTAGAACTCAACAAGTTTGCGTACCTCGTGTACATTAAAGGCAGCAAACGAGTTGATTCAAAGCAGACATGCAAGATAGCAACTCCATATTGATCTCATCAAACTAATATCTGAAGCTCTTACTAATTTGTTCAATGACTCCAAGAAAAACTTCTCTTATAAAGTGATCATCATTTGTTTGGGGCCGAACAACCTGTGTTGATCTTCCATAAGGCACATAGTTATCTTTCATTGTAGGCAATTGAATTTCATGATTGGTACTCCCTCCGTCCCATAATATAAGAAATTTTTTGACATTAATGTAGTGTCAAAATGTTATTATATTATGGGACGGAGGGAGTACAAAATAGTGTGACCTTTTGAAGAAATGCATCCCACCCATTAGACCGCAGCTCTTGTATTATACTTTTTGCCAATCTAACCATTGCCATTGCGGTAAGAATATCATGGTTGCTTCTTTGCAAATGGCGAGACAAATTATTTGTGTATCCAAGAATAACAAGCATCAACAGTGTGAATTGAAAATAAAGTCAAATGACCTAAGCACTCCAACAACAGTAAGCATTTCTGGCCAATCACTCCTTTGTGACACATCTTGTCCAAGAGTGGTGATTACATCACGGATTGTGGGGGCACATAGCAATAATGTAGAGAAAAGTTTTTTAGTGAGAGCCCCAGCTAGTATTACCAGGCCTAGGCGGCCCCATCTTGATTCATACCAGTCCCAATTTATAACTCACCACATTCAAGTAGTTTCATAATATTTTGAAGTCTAGCATCTCGAAGCATGTCACGAGGCTTACAAAAAAATTCAATGATGTTCACCAATAAAGGCATTAGATCAAAAACCACACACAATCATCATTTCCCTGGGCAATGGCAACAAGAACTAGTTGGAGTTGATGTGCAAACAATGGATGTAATAGGCAAGAGGTGGATCCTTCATGATTAATGGTCTCGGTCCTTTAATTTCTCCTCCCAAGTTAATAGCCACACCATAACCTTGCCCACAAATTTGAGTTATATTCAAACCATGATTGGCAAATAAAGTTTCAATTGCTTCTTTAAGAGACAACGAAGTAGTGTCACTTACATGCATGACTCCAAGAAAGTTTTCACATGGCCTTCCTACTTTATCAACAAGATGCAAACATAGATCTAGTTGTCCTTTATGTGATATCGATACATCACTAGAATCATTAGCTAGAATAGTGTAATGATCATCACCAAGTTCTTCAATAATTTGATTTCTAGTATGTACTGCACAACATTGAATAATCTGATTTTCTATCTGGTGAGAGGTAAAGTTGAAATTACCTGGTGCATTCTTCAAGACATACCATAGAAAAACAACAAAAAAGGGAAGAAAAAAAAGTCTGTGAAATCCAAGGAAAAAAACAAAGAAAACCAGTGAAAAACTGAAAACCGGTGAACATCCATATAATAATCTATTCACCAACTATTCTTTTTTTGCGGGAACTATCCAAACTTTTCATACAATCCATAGTTGCACATATAAAATTTCATATATATTGTGCTTTTTCATATGTAGAAATATTGTGATAAATAGCAAAAAAGGAGAGGCCCTAACTACTTCACCTTGGGGTTGTTGGTGTAAAGGTTGAAAGATCGTGGAAGTTGCCTAGAGGGGGGGTGAATAGGCTCTTAAAAATAATTATCGTTTAGGCTTGAATAAATGCGGAATAAAACTAGCGGTTAATTTGTCAAGCACAAAACCTACAACAACTAGGCTCACCTATGTGCACCAACAATTTGTGCTAAGCAAGATAAACAACTAAGTGATAGCAAGATATATAACATGAAACATCATGGCTATCACAAGGTAAAGTGCATAAGTAAAGGGCTCGGGTAAGAGTTAACCGACGCACACGTTGACGACAATGTATCCCGAAGTTCACACCCTTGCGGATGCTAATCTCCGTTTGGAGCGGTGTGGAGGCACAATGCTCCCCAAGAAGCGCAATGCAAGATGCCATGATTCCACTAAGGGACCCTTGAGGGAATTCACCTAACCCGTACAAATATAGCACCCTTAGGGGCGGTCACTGAACCCGTACACCTTGGCAACCCTTGGGGGCGGTCACTGAAACCCGTACAAATTGCTCGGGGCAATCTCCACAACCTAATCAGAGACCCCGACGCTTGCTCGGAGCTTTACACCACAATGATTGAGCTCTGAAGCACCACCAACCGTCTAGGACGCCCAAGCACCCAAGAGGGACAAGCTCTAGGGTACCAAGCACCCTAGAGTAATAAGCTTCTTTACTTTTCACTTCCACGTATCACCATGGATAACTCAAACCGATGCAACTAATGCAATGGCAAGGGCACACGGAGTGCCCAAGTCCCTCACTCCCAAATCCCACCAAAGCAACGAAAGCTATGGAGGAAAATGAGAAGAAGAACAAGAAGGAAAACACGAAGAACTCCAAGATCTAGATTCAAGGGGTTCCCCTCACATAGAGGAGAAAGAGATTGGTGGAAATTAATGTGCATCTAGATCTTCTGTCTCTTTTCCCCCAAAAAATAGCAAGAATCCATGGAGGGATTGAGAGATAGCAAGCTCGAAGAAGGCCAACAATGGGGGGAAAACAAGATCTAGAAGGATAAGGTTCAATTGGGAAGAATATCCCCTTTTATAGACACCCCCAAATCCAACTGTTGTGCTTGCAGCCCGCACGAGCGGTACTATCGCCCGGGGCGGCAGTGCACATAGAGCAGTGCCACCGGAGCGGCACTACCGCTCGCCCCAGCGGTACTACTGCTGGGGTTGCAGCTCAGGGAACTAAGGAGGCAGAGCAGGACAGGTGGGGTGAGGTAGAGCCGCAACATCGGAAATACCGTTGGACGGAGTGGTACTATCGCTTACAGGCGGAAGTACCGCACACCCACTGCCTCTCTACAACCGCTGGGAGCACGCGGTGTCCTGGAGGGGAGCGGAAGTGGAGCTGTAGTGCACAGGCGGTACTACCGCTTGCAGGCGGTACTACCGCTCGTACTAATGTTCCACTGCCGTGCAACCCGACACGAAAAATCGCATCCCCAGAGGCAGCGGTACTACACGTGACACAGGGCCATGGTACTACTGCTCGAGAGAGCAGTACTACCACTTGGGTCCTTTGGCACACAAGCATAGAAAGCAGATGAGCAAACAGATGGGAACAATAAAACCTGAACTGCTATATCTTCTGCAAATGGGCTCAGAATTGAGCAAACTCAAGCTTGTTGGATAAATGACGACAAATACTATCCAAGTTTGTTGGTTATAGTAAGAAGAGGCAGGGGGAGTGTGCCTATGATGTAGAGGAGTGAAGCCTCCATCACCAAAGAACCGACATTAACTCCCACATCGAAAACATCATAGAAATGCACATGAACTCCGTTTTCGATAAACTCGAGCTTGTCATGAAGATGCTCATAAGCTATAAAACTCACAAAGAGAAACACAAAACAAGAACCAAGAAGAATGATACCAGGATGCAATGGTCTGAGCTCTCTATGAATGATACGATCAAGCTACTCACTCGAGAGCCCCCCCCCCTTAATAGTACGACTATCGATCCTACAACCCAGTCTTCCAACTACCATCATGAGACCGGTAAAATAGAGAACCTATCAAGGGAAAACCTTTGCCTTGAACATAGTCCATTTGAGCTAGATGATGACGATCTTGGCTTCCTTAAGTTGGACCAACTTTCTTGATTGCGTTGGCTCGATGAAGACTAGTAGATTTCCCCCTCATACTCCACTATGGGTGAGCCACTCTTCGGCACATCTTCACAAGTCCATTGTCACTACAATGAACCGCAAGCTTCTAGGATGATCTCTTCATGATGCTCCACTTGAACTTGCACACGGCAACCTTACCCCGCATAGAACTCACATGTAGACCATGGGTTAGTACACAAAGTGTAATGGACAATGTTTACCATACCATGGGATCACTTGATCCCTCGCGGTACATCTTATATGCTTTGTGTATTGATCAACTTGATTCACACTTAGACTTAGTCTTGATCAACCTTGTATCATGTCTTCTACATGACCACTCTTTGGACAATTCCTTGAATAGCATCTTGGTCATCACATAAACTCCTTGAAACCAACACATGGACTTCAAAAAATGCCTATGGACAAATCCTTCAAATATAACTCAAGGCAACCATTAGTCTATAGAGAATGTCATTAATTACCAAAACCAAATATGGGGGCACCACATGTTCTTTCAGAGGTGGTAGGGGTGGCCGGCAGCAAGGTGGTAGAGGTGTCCGAGGATGAGGTTGTAGGGGTGGCCGGCGGCAAGCTTGGGGAGCCGTGCGGCGAGAAGAGTGTGGTCGGCCTCGGGGGATGCCGAATCCGACCGATTGGGTCGGCAGCAGCACCATGCGGCCGGTGGGTAGATTCGGCGCGATAGAATCACACGGGGACGAGCGATAATCTGCCCCGATCGATATAATTCTATGTGACCGGTGGCTAGGGTTGGGCGGTTTAAATACCACATAGTTTGCCAAGTACCTTTCATCGGAGGCCTCGACAAAAGTTGCCCACCATCACAGGGCCGTCAGCTGCAAACGGCCATGCCACCTGGCTCTCAGCTGCCTTTTTTAGAACACAATACGAATGCAGGCGCACATATACCACGCATACACACATCCCTATGAACACACATACCCAAACCCTATCCCTATGGGCACCTCCGAGAGACTGAGCAGGCATATCATCTTGAGATTGACAAAATCATCACAGACACGTCGTAGTCGACGTGAGCATCCCCTCTCACTGAACACGCATCGCCTTTGACTAGGTTCTCGGCATACTATCCATAAGCGAGTTCCTTCATGTGTGCCGAGTATGTTCTGCGCGGGGCTCGATAGTGTCTCCCATTTTCTGTGTCCCGCTGTTTGTCGAGAGTCGTACTCGGCTTACACGGCTTTTACTGTAATCCCATGTTTCGGTACTCTTTTTTTTAGCATTAGTATAGACACAAGCTGAAAGAACATGCGGTGCCCCCATGTTTGGTTTTGGTAATTGATGACAATCTCTATGGACTAATGGTTGTCTTGAGTTATATTTGAAGGATTTGTCCATAGGCTTTTCTTGAAGTCCATGTGTTGGTTTCAAGGAGTTTATGAGTTGACCAAGGTGCTATTAAGGAATTATCCAAAGATTGGTCATGCGAGTGTTGAGCTTATTGCAAGCATGTCTTGAAGAACAAGGTTGTGTGATCATTCATGTTTACCTTCAAGACATCATCCAAATGAAGAGAGTTGCAAAGATTCAAGGTTGATCAAGACTAAGTCAAGAGTGAATCAAGTTTATCAACTCACAAAGCGTAGAAGATGTACCGAGAGGGATCAAGTGATCCCATGGTATGGTAACCATTGTCCATTGCACTTTGTGTACTAACCCATGGTCTATGTGAGAGTTCTATGTGGGGTTAGGTACGTATCCATGGGCTTGCATCAAGAGGAAGATATCATACAACCCATGGAAAGGATGACATCAAGTAGTGATCGTCATCAAGATTGCCGTGTGCAAGTTCAAGTGGAGCATCACGAAGAGATCAAGTGCTTGAATCTTGCCATCCATTGTGGTGTCAATGGACTTGTGAAGATGAGCCGAAGAGTGGCTCACCCATAGTGGAGTATGGGGGAGCAATTAACTAGTCTTCATCGAGCCAACGCAATCAAGAAAGGTGGTCCAACTTGAGGGAGTCAAGATCGTCATCATCTAGCTCAAGTGGACCATGTGCAAGGCAAAGGTTTGCCCTTGATAGGTTTTCTGTTTTACCGGTCTCATGGTAGTTGTGGGAGACCGGGTTATAGGATCGATTGCCGTACTATCAAGGGGGGCTCTCGATGAGTTGCTTGATCGAATCGTTCGTAGACAGCTCAAACCATTGCATCCTTGCATCATCTTTTTTTGGTTCTCGTTTGGTTCTTCTCCTTGTGAGATTTGGAGCTTATGGTCATTTTTATGACAAGCTCGAGTTCATAGAAAAGGAGTTCACTTGCATCTTCTATGATGTTTTCGATGTTGGAGGGTATGCCGGTTCTTCTCTGTTGGAGGTTTCACTCCTCTGTTGGAGGTTCTTCTCTGTCGCTATTTTGATGCTCTCGTCTTCCTCTATCCAACAAGCTTGAGTTTGCTCAATTCAGAGCTCATTTGCAGAAGTTATGATAGTTCTGGTTTTCCTTGGAGTATACTTTGTTTTCACGGAAGTGGCATAAGGTTAGCGCCAGCGGTAGTACCGCTGGGCCGGAGCGGCAGTACCGCTTATCGCCACAAGCAGTAGTACCGCTGTCACACAGCGGTAGTACCGCCCATGGCCATAAACGGTAGTACGGCTCCGGTTCCGTGCTGGTACTGCCTCGACTCAAGACGTGGTTTTCTCGTGTCGGGTTCAGCGGCAGTAGTAGCAGCAGTAGGAGCAGTAGTACCACTGGGGTGAGCGGTAGTACCGCTTATATGCGGTACTACCGCCTCAAGGTTCATGTTTTGTTGCTCGTTTCCCTGCTTCTTCGCCCGAGCGGTACTACCGCTCGCTCGTGGAGCGGTAGTACCGCTCGTATGCGGGCTGAGCACATAACGGTTGGATTTTTTCCCTCCTATATAAGGGGGTCTTCTTCCCCAATGAACCTTATCCTTTGAACTCGTGTTCTTCCCCCATTATTGACCTTCTTCGAGCTTGCTAACTCCCAATCCCTCCTGTGATTCTTGCTAGTTCTTGAGGAAAAAGAGAGAGGAGATCTAGATCCATGTTTCCACCAATCACTTTCTCCTCTAAGTGAGGGGAACCCCTTGGATCTAGATCTTCAAGTTCTTGGTGTTCTCCTTCTTGTTCTTCCTCTCATCTTCCTCCCTAGCATTAGTTGCTTCGGTGGGATTTGAGAGAGAAGGACTTGGGCACTCCGTGTGCCCTTGCCATTGCATTTGGTGCATCGGTTTGAGTTCTTCATGGTGATACGTGGAAGTTACAAGTTGAGAAGGTTATTACTCTTGGGTGCTTGGTGCCCTTGAGCTTGTTCCTCTTGGGTGCTTGGGCGCCCTAGACGGTTGGTAGTGTTCGGAGCTCAATCATTGTGGTGTAAAGCTCCGGGCAAGCGTCGGGGTCTCCAATTAGGTTGTGGAGATCGCCCCGAGCAATTTGACGGGTACCGGTGACCGCCCCCAAGGGTTGCCAAAGTGTACGGGTTCGGTGACCGCCCCCAAGGGTCGCCATTTGTACGGGTTCGGTGACCGCCCTCAAGGGTCCCTTAGTGGAATAATGGTATCTTGCATTGCGCGAGGGCGTGAGGAGATTATGGTGGCCCTAGTGGCTTCTTGGGGAGCATTGTGCCTCCACACCGCTCCAAACGGAGATTAGCATCCGCAAGGGTGTGAACTTCGGGATACATCATCGTCTCCGCGTGCCTCGGTTATCTCTTACCCGATCCCTTTACTTATGCACTTTACTTTGTGATAGCCTTATTGTTCTTTGTCATATATCTTGCTATCACATAGTTGCTTATCTTGCTTAGCATAAGTTGTTGGTGCACATAGGTGAGCCTAGTTGTTTTAGGTTTTGTGCTTGACAAATTAACTGCTAGGTTTATTCCGCATTTGTTCAAGCCTTAACCGTAATTATTTTAAAGCGCCTATTCACCCCCCCTCTAGGCGACATCCTCGATCTTTCACGAGCGCTTATATACACGCGCATACACTCACCCATATGAATGCACACACACACACCCTACCCCTATGAGCACCTCCGAAAGACTGAGCCAGCATATCATCTTGAGATTTACGAAGTCACGATAGACGCCTCGTCATTGACGGGAACGTCTCCTTCCACTGAATGTGCATCGCCGAAAATCCTGAAATAAATCCAGGAATAAATGTGAGCACCAGGATTTCGTAACACCAGTAGTAAGGGCTGGGCGTACTTATATACACGCGTACAAACCCAAGAGATAATTTTTTTTTGAACATCAGTACAGACGCAAGCGCTCATACACGCGCATACACTCACCCCTATGAACCCACACACGCACATCCTACCCCTATGAGCACCTCTGAAAGACTGAGTCGGCATATCATTTTGAAATTTACGAAGTCATCGTAGGCGCCTCGTCGTCGACGGGAACATCTCCTCCCACTGAATGCGCATCGCCGGAAATCCTGAAATAAATTCAGAAATAAATGCGAGCACCAAGACTTGAATCCTGGTGGGCTAGGAATACCACAGTCCCTCTAACCATCCAACCACATGTTGGTTCGCCCCAAAAGATAAATTCTAGTACTCGGTTTACAACTCCTATAATCCTACAAGACCACGTACACGTGCCGTGTGCATACTCGTGTTTAAGTCCAACCCCTGGAGGTACGTAGATCACAACGACCTTAACAAACTTCTGGGTGTATCAAACCCTCATCCTCGACCAATAGTTCTTGCTATCTACCACGCCGCGCCGCGCCGCCCCACACAACCATGATGCCACGGCACTCGCCTGAAGGCCGCGGCCACGGTAGTCTCAGCACTCCTGCGGCGACCAGCTGCAAGCCTGCGCCGGCTGCCACGGGCGCCTGTGCACCGCTGCCGGAGGAGCTCATCTTCGACGTCCTTTCCAGGGTGCCGGTGAAGTCCGCGTGCCGCTTCCAGTGCGCGTCAAGAGCGTGGCACACGCTCATCTCCGATCAGGCCTTCCTCGCCACTCACAGATCACGCCACGCCGAGCCGCTCCTCGTCACCATCACCTCCTCCTCGGAGCACGCCGGCGGAGGCCGTGATCTGCGCCTGATGGACATGGATGGCAATGTTGTGACGGTGACCAAGGACGCAGGTGGCCTTACGTTACTCTCCGCAAGCATGGATGAGCTAGTCGGCGTCGCGGAAGTTTCTTCCTGTCGCGTGATCGACCCTGCCACCGGGAAGGTGCTCGCCAATTCCTCGCCGAGACAAATGTTCGGGTTCTACATCATGCTTGCTTTCGGTCGCGCCATCCCGTCCGGTGAGTACAAGATGGTACGCCTCGTGAACAACCAGACCTTCGAGGTCTTCACTCTAGGAGGCAACGCGGGGTGGAGGAGGTCGAAGCTGCCCCCAATTCGCGTCAATGGAAGCTCTCATGTCACCGCCAATGGCGTCATGTACTTCATGGTCTCAAGGAAGCTAGACGATGACGGCTTACTTCGCTTTGACCTCGAGAGCGAAGAGTGGAAGCCGGCCATAAAAGGCCCGCCGATAACATCAAGCCCCGAGGCGTGGTGGAATGGTACACAATCGGTCCGCATAGCGGAGCTCAACGGCTTCTTGTGTGTGATTCAATCGGAGATGCAAGCAACGAGTAATCACAACTGCACCAACGTATGGCTCCGTGTTGATGACTCTTGGATCAAAGCGTACTCGATCCCGGCAGCCCCTTCGTCCTATTATTACATGCCACTGAGGGTGACACATGATGGTGGCAAGTTGATATTCTACTGTTTTTTCCATGGACAAGGACACTTGCTTCGAGCCTACGATCCTGCCACTAACACATGTACAACGATACGGAGATTAGACGACAGTACTGAAAAAGTTGGTCTTTGCAGTTTGCACTTGGACCGTTTTGTCTTGAACAAGATCTAGTGCTCACCTCTAGCTGATTCTACCCAGTTTAATTGTGTTTTTCATGAATTGTTATAACTATGATGATATCTTATTTGCCGGCACGTATTAGTTTGTAAAGACATCGTCCGACTCGTCTTTGGAAGTTTTATGGAATGTTTCGAATTGTTCCTAGTATACATTTGTTTACTTGGAGATCAATAGTACTACCTCCGTCTTAGTTTATTGGTCCCCTCCGCATTTTGTGCTAAATTTTAACCCCGGATTTAATTATTTAACTAACAAAATGTCAATGCATGTAACAAAAATAATATCACTGGAAACTATGTTTAAATACGAATCCAGCGATATAATTTTTTATTACATGCATATGGTGTTCATTGACTTGGAGAAGGCCTATGATAAGATACCACGGAATGTCATGTGGTGGGCCTTGGAGAAACACAAAGTCACTTTTTCTCAATGATGCAGTTCGCTTCGAACATGGCACAAGGTGTGACGTTCCGAGCGGTGGAGGACAACTTGTTTGTTGTTCCAGTTTCCGCCTTGGCGACTGGCAGAATGCAGCAAAGTACATTACCCTCATCAATGACATGTACGATAATGTTGTGACAAGTGTTCGAACAAGTGATGTCGACACTGATGACTTCCCGATTAAGATAGGACTGCATCAGAGGTCAGCTTTGAGCCCTTATCTTTTTGCATTGGTGATGGATGAGGTCACAAGGGATATATCCCATGGTGTATGCTCTTTGCGGATGATGTGGTGCTAGTTGACGATAGTCGGACGGGGGTAAATAGAAAGTCAGAGTTATGGAGACAAACCTTGGAATCGAAAGGGTTTAGACTTAATAGAACTAAAACCGAGTACATGATGTGCGGTTTCAGTACTACTAGGTGTGAGGAGGAGGAGGTTAGCCTTGATGGCCAGGTGGTTCCCCAGAAGGACACCTTTCGGTATTTGGGGTCAATGCTGCAGGAGGATGGGGGTATTGATCAAGACGTGAACCATCGAACCAAAGCCGGATGGATGAAGTGGCGCCAAGCTTCTGGCATTCTCTGTGACAAGAGAGTGCCACAAAAGCTAAAAGGCAAGTTTTACAGGACGGCGGTTCGACCCGCAATATTGTATGGCGCTGAGTGTTGGCCGACTAAAAGGCGACATGTTCAACAGTTAGGTGTGGCGGAGATGCGTATGTTGAGATGGATGTGTGTCCACACGAGGAAGGATCGAGTCCGGAATGATGATATACGAGATAGAGTTGGGGTAGCACCAATTGAAGAGAAGCTTGTCCAACATCGTCTGAGATGGTTTGGGCATATTCAGCTTAGGCCTCCAGAAGCTCCAGTGCATAGCAGACGGCTAAAGCATGCGGAGAATGTCAAGAGAGGACGGGGTAGACCGAATTTGACATGGGAGGAGTCCCTTAAGAGAGACCTGAAGGATTGGAGTATCACCAAAGAGCTAACTATGAACAAGGGTGCGTGGAAGCTTGCTATCCACGTGCCAGAGCCATGAGTTGGTTGCGAGATCTTATGGGTTTCACCTCTAGCCTACCCCAACTTGTTTGGGACTAAAGGCTTTGTTGTTGTTGTTGTTGTTGTTGTTGTTGTATACATTATTATTATTTTAGTTAAATTTATGGTCAAAATTTAGCACAAAATACTAAGGAGAATAGGAGATCAATAAACCAGGACGAAGGTAGTATAGGTTAGTGGTCTAACGGGCACTTGACTACTTGACTGACATCGTTACATTTTGTTGCCTGCTTTAATTGGCTAATGCATTTTCTTTATTTGGAAAGCATTAGATTTTACATGCATATAATTGTCTTTTTCCGAAGTAGAAATATACCTGGGAATAGTTTTTAATCCAAACTAAACCTAATCCAACCCACCAACCAAACCAATCCAAACTTTAAGTGCTACAGTCCAAACTGCTCGTGTTTTCAAGCCAAACCATCAAAACTATTTCCCACATATGGTTTGGACCCAATTCAAGCCAGGGTTACATCTTACATGTGCGTGTCCACATGGTTTTAGCTGCTGTTGCATGCTTGCTAATTTTCAATTTCCCATCCTCAAGATTGAAACTGTAGGTACATCTACATCGTACCGGAAGCAAATTATAACTGTTGCATGCATACAATTACAAGATGCATCTAAGCTGCTACAAAATCATTATCCTCACTCCAGCCGAAAGAGCCAAGTTAATAAGAGACAGTGTTTCCAAAGAGACAGTTCTCAACATCCAGCAGGAACATTCAACTGAATTATTACAAAAATAAGTTCTAAAAAATGCATCAGATCAACCGGTAGACTGAGGTTGAGACTCCGGCGAAGAAGAAGCTCAGCAGCCATGGAGATGACTTGAATCCGATGGTAGCGCTAGTGGCCACAGCATCAACGGCTAGTATAGTGTTGAAAAGCAAAAAGAAATCAAACCAGGCGACAACCGCAATGACTGGTTCTAACACTGAATGAACATCACATGATCACACTGTTTGCACAAGAAGAAATCAATGGGTTGATTTTTTGGTTGGATCCAAAACCTGGATTTCTTTTTGGGTGAGGGGCTTGTTGGGTTAGGAGAATAGTAAGAGTATGGCATTTTAATATTAATAGCATTGCATTTTTGTTATTAAGAGGATGGCATTTCTATTAATAAGACTTTGGCATATTTATTATCAGTAACATGTTGTTTTCTATTATCAAGAGGACGGAATTTTATGATTAAGAGGATGTCATTTTTATTATTATGAGGATGGGAATTTTATTATTAAAAGGATGGTCATTTTATTGTTGAGAGCATGGCATTTTTATTATTATTAGCATGTCATTTTATTTACCTTAGTAATAAGTAATAAAGGAGGTATCCTCGGTCCTTTATGAAATTTTAGAGAATCCCCCTCCCTGCCCCCTTTGCAAAGAATAAACGTGCAGTCCTGATATGAGATATTAAGGCACAATTGAATCGCTATCTTTTCTTTCATATGCTATGTAGGTCAAGCTCATGCTGAAGTTGCCGAGGGCACCACCATGTACGCCAAACTCGGCAAACACCTTTCTCGAATTGTCGCAAAAGGTTTTCGACAAGTTCAAGGTGTTGACTACAATGAGATTTTCTCACTTGTATCGATGCTTAAAATTTGTCCGAATCATGTTAGCAATTGCCGCATTTTATGAAATCTGGCAAATGGATGTCAAAACTGCATTCCTTAATGGATTTATTAAAGAAGAGTTGTTTATGATGCAACCAGAAGGTTTTCTCAATTCTAAAGGTGCTAACAAAGTGTGCAAGCTCCAGTGATCCATCTATGGACTGGTGCAAGCATCTCAGAGTTGGAATATACGTTTTGATGAGTTGATCGAAGCATATAGTTTTATACAGACTTGCGATGAAGCCTGTATTTACAAGAAAGTGAGTGGGAGCACTACAGCCTTTCTGATAAGTATATGTGAATGACATATTGTTGATCAGAAATGATGTAGAATTTCTGTAAAGCATAAAGGAGTGTTTGAAAGGAGTTTTTCAAAGAAAGACCTCGGTGAAGCTACTTACATATTGGGCATCAAGATCTATAAAGATGGATCAAGACGCTTGATAAGACTTTCGATGAGTATATAACTTGATAAGATTTTGAAGTAGTTCAAAATGGAACAGTTAAAGAAGGAGTTCTTGCCTGTATTGCAAGGTATAAAGTTGAGTATGACTCAAAACCCGACAACGGCAGAAGATAGAAAGGGAATGAAAGGCATTCCCTATGCCTCAACCATAGGTTCTATAAAGTATGTCATGCTGTATACCATACCTATTGTGTACCTTGCCAAGAGTTTGGCAAGGGGATACAATAGTGATCTAGGAGTAGATCACTGGACAGCAGTCAAAATTATCCTTAGATACCTAAAGATGACTAAGGAAATGTTTCTCAGATATGGAAGTGACAAAGAGTTCGCCGTAAAGGGTTACGTCGATGCAAGCTTTGACATTAATCCGGATGGCTCTGAGTCTCAATCTGGATACATATTGAAAGTGGGAGCAATTAGCTAGAGTAGCTTCATGCAGAGCATTGTAGACATAGCAAATTTGCAAAATACATACGGATCTGAATGTGGCAGACCCGATGACTAACCTCTCTCACAAGCAAAACATGATCACACCTTAGTACTCTTATGGTGTTAATCACATGGCGATGTGAACTAGATTACTGACTCTAGTAAACCCTTTGGGTGTTGGTTACATGGCGATGTGAACTATGGGTGTTAATCACATGGTGATGTGAACTATTGGTGTTAAATCACATGGCGATGTGATCTAGATTATTGACTCTAGTGCAAGTGGGAGACTGAAGGAAATATGTCCTAGAGGCAATAATAAAGTTGTTATTTAATATTTCCTTATATCATGATAAATGTTTATTATTCATGCTAAAATTGTATTAACCAGAAACTTGATACATGTGTGGATACATAGATAAAACATCGTGACCCTAGTAAGCCTCTACTAGACTAGCTCGTTAATAAAAGATGGTTAAGTTTCCTAACCATAGACATGTGTTGTCATTTGATGAACGGGATCACATCATTAGGAGAATGATGTGATGGACAAGACCCATTTGTTAGCTTAGCATAATGATCGTTTAGTTTTATTTCTATAGCTTTCTTCACGTCATATACATATTCCTTTGACTGAGATTATGAAACTCCCGGATACCGGAGGAATGCCTTATGTGCTATCAAACATCACAACGTAACTGGGTGATTATAAAGCTGCTCTACAGGTATCTCCAAAGGTGTTTGTTGGGTTGGCATAGATCGAGATTAGGATTTATCACTCCGAGTATTGGAGAGGTATCTCTAGGCCCTCTCGGTAATGCACATCATAATAAGCCTTGCAAGCAATGTGACTAATGAGTTAGTTGCAGGATGATGCATTACGGAACGAGTAAAGAGACTTGCCGGTAACGAGATTGAACTAGGTATGAAGATACCAACGATCGAATCTCGAGCAAGTAACATACCAATGACAAAGAGAATAACGTATGTTGTCATTATGCACTACTAGGGAAAAGGCTACTAGCAGCGCGAGAAAAATGGCTACTAGCAGCGTGGGTACCCGCGCTACTAGTATCACGCTACAGCTAATAGTTAGTAGTAGCGCGGGTGAAACCCACGCTACTACTAACATTTTAGTAGTAGCGCGGGTGCAACCCGCACTACTAGTAATAAAATAGTAGTAGCGCCTCAGGTTTTTTCCCACGATACTACTAAAAAGTTAGTAGTAGCCTGGATGCAACTCACGCTACTACTAACGAAGTAGTAGTAGCGCATCTGGTGTTTTCCCACGCTACTACTAACTAATTAGGAGTTAAAAAAATAATCCACCAATTCCATTTTATGCATACAATTCCAACTAAAACAAACACATATTTGCAATAAACCAGCAGCATTACACATCATTACTAATCCAAGATTTATAATAAACCAGCGGCATTAGAGCACATCATGTAAGAGCATACATATTGTCATGGATTTTCATGCCTTCAATTAAAACACCTACACTTCTTGCCAAGTCACTTACTCCCAGCTAGTGCAAACACAGTTACAAGCAAACCAAAATGCATAAAAACACCAAACAGTGGCATCCTATCTCTCCAAATGATCTGCTCCCTCTGCATCCTTGCAAGCATCTTCACGATAAGAAATCCGCAGGAGAAGAAGTCAACTTAGCATGTACTCCCTCTATCAACTATCCAGAGTAGATTTTATCCATTGCCCTGGCCATGTTCAAGAAACACTAAATTAAGAATATTTCTACTCTAAATACAGGAGGCACCGGACATAAAACAAAAGATGAGCAATATCATATGAGCAGAATAAAAAGGAGTTTGGACCATAGCATGGTTAACAATAAAATATAGTGCTCTAACAAAAGCAAGAGTGCAACACGTTGCCCTGTTCCCCTTTCAAATATCAACACACTAAAAAAGGCAATAAACACAAACATATAATTTTGGACTACATCAAAAATCAGTTGCAGAAAGTCAGGAAGATTATATTGTTAAAGTATTCCATTTTCAGATGTTAGAACAGGATATTGCAAAAGCAAAATATATGAAGATCAAATACTGAAGCAGCTACAATGCCCGAATTGGCCTTTTACAGCAGGTGAGAAGCACACACTAAAACATTAACAGCCAAGCACATCATATCTTTTGGCCTTTTACAACAGGTGAGAAGCGAACCCACACTTCTCTCATGGTTTCCTATAGTCGTGTATAACTACGGCACCAACTTAAGATCCCCAATAGGGCACCACCAGGCAGAACCTACCAGGCCAACAGGCCAGTGAATATACTGTGGCCAAAACAGACATAAACTTGGAAGATATACTACAATGGCTCAATGCCTCAATGCCTAAAGTTCTCTCTTTTAGGAGATTTTACAGTAAAGAATACAAGCTGCCTCTGAACAGAAGGAGTCAGCAGGAATATTTAGAATCAGAGAGCTATCTAGAGCACCTATGTTAATGCCGCCCATACAATTGATTTAACTCTTACTAGTTCATACTAAATTTACATAATTTGGGACAGTTTAACTGACAAAAATGTGAAGAAAATAGCACCTTCAGTTCAGTAGAAGGCTCTAGTTCATACTACTAATTTTACATAAACTGAATGTCATTTTTGTTTGTTCATGTGATTAGCAGTAACAAAATATATATGAATCACATACCACTGACGTAGGTGAACATATGAACTAATTTAAGTACACGGTAGAGTCACATACCACTGATTTTGTTCTTGGATACACCAGCAAGTCATTGCCTCAATTGCTTGGGATTGGTGACTGGTACAACAAGACTCAATCTAAAAAGTTCAGAGCCATGTTAAGAACTGCATGAGCAGGTGCGTGCTACTCAAAGGTAATAACCATGATTGCCATGTAGTGCTGGAAATCACCTTAAATTGTCATTCTTCCGCCCACTGAAATGGTATATGTTTCATGAACTCAAATGTGTGGTCCTTGAACTATTCTAATGTTTCAACGAGTTGGAAGATTAGGTATTTCTTTTCCAGCTGTTGTACTACGGCCCTCTTTTGTTCCTAACAAAGGTGCCAGCAAAACAGAATGAAAAACAAAGAACAGCAATTACATTATACAATAGAGAATCACCAAACAAAGAAATGTACCTTCTTGATCTTCACAGGGAGTAAGGTCAACGTCTGCGCTGCGGCCACCATGTCTGAGCCCTGTTTTAGCAGCTCATGGACGGATGAGTGCCTTGTCGCCTTGGCAGCATGGTCCAGTATCCCCATCAGCGTCTCCCCTTTCTTCTTTCTGCCAAAGAAAACCAAGCTAAGAAATACAGTACCACAAGCTAGAAGAAATCCATTGACCCTTGCATCAGCTTGCCTCTTGCGTGTAACCTCCAGAAGTTGCAGTTGCAGATGCCCCTGCATTTGGGGTAAGTCCAGTGCGCCTTCTTCGCCGCCTGCTCACGTTCTCGCCATGCCTAAACAAGACAAGGAGGAAAAACCACATCAGACCAAGACAGATATGCTGATTGAATGAAACCGTGGAAGAAATACATTTTACCTATTGAGCAGGCACGTGTGGTAGAAGTGGATTGAGCAGGGCTGCTTGCAAGCCACCGCAAAGTCCTTTTTTTTTCTTACGATGCTCCAAGCAGGCAACCGAAAACAACAACGAAGGATCAACCAAATCCGCCCGCGAACAGATTGACCCGCGGGGCACTTGCAGATCCAGAATGGCGCTCACCTGGTGGTAGGTCTTACCGTTTTCCGGGTCATAGATCTGGCCGCCGACGGTGCGGATACCGGGGCACGCGTTGCATTTCCTCGGAGCCGCTTTCTTGGCCTCCTCCATCTGCGCCACCGGCATGGCCACGCTCTTCGCGCCACCGCCGGAGCCTTTCTTCCTCCCCATGGAGATGCGCTCGAGGAAATGGGGGGAAGAGGCCGCCGCGCCTGAAACCCTAGCCGCGGGGGAGGGCTGCTAATGCGCACGAGACTCGAATCCAGCCAGAGAGGAGGACGTAGCAAAGGAGGCAAGCTCGGGAGCATTCCTGACGGTGGCAGGAGTTGCCGGAGCGAGGCAAGACGACCAGCATATGTGGCGGCAACGAGGAGAGAGGGATAGCGCGGGGGGGGGGGGGGTCACGCGAGAGAGATTTTCTCTGAGCGGTGTGAGATTGAGGGATGGGTTCCTTAGTTGTAGCGTGGCCTACCAAACCCAGGCTACTACTAAGAAGGGTCAACCAACGGATTTTCATGGATCGATGGTAGTAGCGCGGGTTGTACCTTAAGCGCTACAACTATTTTATTAGTAGTAGCGTCTGTCGTATAACGTGCGCTACTACTATGTTTTGTCTGCGGGGCACTGTTGGACATATTTACTAGTAGCGTGTTTTTTGGGTCACGCGCTACTAGTTAGGTAGCGCGGGTCAATATAGGGCACTACTAGTAATTAGCAGTAGCGCGGGTTAATATAGCACGCTACTAGTAAGCGTCTGTGTATAACCTTTTTCCTAGTAGTGATGATACGACCGATAAAGATCTTCGTAGAATATGTGGGAACCAATATGAGCATCTAGGTTCCGGTGTTGGTTATTGACCGGAGAGGTGTCTCGTTCATGTCTACATAGTTCTCGAACCCTTAGGGTCCGCACGCTTAATGTTCGATGATGATTTTGTATTATATGATTTATGTGATTTGGTGACCGAATGTTGTTCGGAGTCCCGGATGAGATCATGGATATGACGAGGAGTCTCGAAATGGTCTAGAGATAAAGATTCGTATATAGGATGATGTATTCGGACACCGGAAGTGTTCCAAGGGTACCGGATATGTATCAGCTCTCCGAAAGCCCCCCCCCCCCCCCGGCAAAGATCTGGGCCTTGTTGGGCCTAGGGCGGGACAAACCAGCCCCTTGTGGGCTGGTGCGCCCCCATATGGGCTGATCTAAGTGGAGAAAGGAAAAGGTGAGGGGGAAAGGAAATAGAGGGAATAGGATCCCCCCTTCCTTTCCCCTCTCCCCTCTTTCCTTCCCCCTCCGGAGATAAGGAAAGGGGAAGGCCAAATTGGAGGAGGCCCCCAAGTAGGATTCCTCCTACTTGGGGCGCCCCAAGGCTGCTCCCCTCCCTCTCCCACCTATATATACATGGGGAGGGGGCGCCTAGAAGACACACCAACAATTGTTAGCCGTGTGTGGCGCCCCCTCCACAGTTTACGCCTCCGGTCATATTCACGTAGTGCTTAGGTGAAGCCCTATGCGGATTACTTCACCATCACCGTCACCACGCCGTCATGCTGACGGAACTCTCCCTCGACACTTTACTGGATCAAGAGTTTGAGGGACGTCATCAAGCTGAACGTGTGCAGAACTCGGAGGTGTCGTACATTCGGTGCTTGATCGGTCGGAACGAGAAGAAGTTCAACTACATCAACTGCTTTAACAAACGCTTCCGCTTTCAGTCTACGAGGGTACGTGGACACACTCTCCCCCTCTCGTTGCTATGCATCTCCTAGATAGATCTTGCGTGAGCGTAGGAATTTTTTTGAAATTGCATGCTACGTTCCCAACAGTTAGGATGAAAGATATTTTAAAGGAGCTTCACAATATCTGGATTAAAGAAGAAACCAAAGCTAGACAAAGGTCTAGAGATAGAGATGTTCTTGAAGGAGATAGGGATACCAAATATTTTAATCTTGTAGCTAATCAAAGGAGAAGGAAGACCTTAATTCATTCCCTTGATGGTCCTGATGGTTCTAACTCTGACATCAATGAAATGCTTAAGATAGCCTCTGACTTTTACAAGGACCTCTTCAAAAAAGAGGATAGAGGGGGTTTCAGTCTGAGTCAGGATTTTTTCTGCTCTAATGGAAAAATCTCCGAGGACAATAATGAGACACCCCAAGCTCCCTTCACTAAAAAGGAATTGAAGGAAGCCATCTTTGGTTCATACTCTGAAGGAGCTCCTGGACCAGATGGCCTCTCCTTCCTCTTTTTACAAGAATTCTGGGAAGTCGTCAAACAAGATGTTATGGCTCTGTATGATGATTGCCATGCAGGTAACTTAGACATATACAGGCTAAATTTTGCCATGATTACACTCATACCTAAGGAAGAATATGCTACCAACATGAGGAAATTCAGGCCAATAAGTTTGCTAAACTGTATTTTTAATGTTTTCACAAAGGTCCTGATTAACAGGGTTGCTGTTGTTATGAACTTCCTCACCTCTAGTAATCAATCAGCTTTCATTAAAGGGAGATATATCCTTGAAAGTCTAGTGACTGCACATGAGGTCTTGCATTCTACTTATCATTCTGATAACCTAGGTCTTGTGCTTAAGCTAGACTATGAGAAATCCTTTGATAAGGTTAATCTACATTTCTTGTTGGAGATTCTCCATAAAAGAAATTTTGGTCCTGTATGGATTAAATGGATTCATCAAATCACACATATGGGCTCTGTTGGGGTCAAAGTCAATGGGGTTGAAAGTGCTTTCTTCGTAACCAACAAAGAGCTAAGGCAAGGGGATCCTATACCCCCTTTACTCTTTAACCTTGTTGTAGATGTGCTAACTACAATGCTCATTAAAGCATCCTCTCATGATCTGATAAGAGGGCTATGTTCTGAACTCATCCCTGGAGGGGTGATTTTTCTGCAATATGCAGATGATACCATCCTCTTCATGGATGAGGATGCATCTAAAGCTGCTAACCTTAAAAAGATCTTGACCTGCTTTGAGAAAGTCTC
This sequence comes from Triticum aestivum, assembly GCF_018294505.1. Classification (NCBI taxonomy): domain Eukaryota; kingdom Viridiplantae; phylum Streptophyta; class Magnoliopsida; order Poales; family Poaceae; genus Triticum; species Triticum aestivum. The sequence goes on along the minus strand of NC_057810.1, from coordinate 73,049,824 downwards.
AGGTATGAGAATAAACTATGCTAAGAGTGAACTCATACCCCTAGGTATTGGGGAGGATGAATTAACTCCCTTTGTTAATATCTTTGAATGTACTATGGGTACATTTCTAGTAAAATACCTAGGAATTCTACTACATTATGATAAACAGGGGAGCGAAGATATTCAACCTCTCATTGATAAGATTTTGAAAAGGATGGCTGGTCAGAGGGGGAAATTACTGTCCTACTTTGCTAGACTAACCGTCATTAAGGCATGTTTGGCTAGCATTCTTGTGTATCTGATGTCCTTCTTTAAGTTCCCTAAATGGGCACTAGACTTGATTAATAGTCGACTAGCTCATTGTCTATGGAGTGACTTTGAGGGGAACAGGAAGCTTCATCTGGCCAATTGGCATTTGGTCTGTATGAATAAAGAACATGGAGGCGTAGGGGTCCCTAATATTAGATATCTCAATTTATGTCTCTTAGGTAGTTAGGTCAAAAGATATGCCCACGGTGAGGGTAAGATCTGGAAAACCATCATAGACAAAAAAATACATTAGGAATGATCCTAATATATTTGCTTGTAGACCACAAGCTCCCTCTAAGTTTTGGCAGGGGGTTATGTGGGCTGCTAAGGCACTTAAATTTGGTTATAGATGGGCAGTGGGAAATGGGAGGAAAACTAGATTCTGGGAGGACATATGGTTTGGTACCTCTCCTCTCTCTGTCCAGTTCTGGCCATTATATTCCATTTGTCATCAATAGTGTGTGACAGTCTCTGATGTTTGGGATGGGAGTAATATCGAACTTACTTTTAGGACAATTTTTACCCCTGCTGTGATGGAAGAGTGGTATTGCCTTGAACAAATCATAAAAGGGACTGCCCTCACTGGAGATGATGATGCTATGGTTTGGCAATATGAATCCAAGGGGATTTACTCTTCTAGTTCTCTGTATGCTATCATAAATTTTAGAGGAGTAAAGCCCATCTTTATGCCTTCTGTTTGGTCTATTGTTGTGCCACCTAGAACTCAAGTATTTCTCTGCTTCTGGCACACAATAAACTGATGACTAAAACATTTTCTTAAAAGAGGGATTGATAAAAACCCAGAGTGTCTATTTTAAAAAGTAGACCACTTGTTTTTTGACTGTGTGGTAGGAAAAACATCTGGAGTGAGGTCTCCTCTTTTTTCTCAGTCGAATTAGGGTCTAACTATTTTTCCATTGCCAAGTTTTGGCCAACAAACAAGAAACATGAAGTGTTGAATGCCTTTTGTGCATGTGTCTTGCGGAGCCTGTGGAAAATCAGGAATAAACATGTACTTGACAATGCTATCTGGTCTGACAGTAAATAGATTTGGTGGCTGGTCTGGAGGACCCTTGTCGGTGTCAAAACCGGCGGATCTCGGGTAGGGGGTCCCGAACTGTGCGTCTAGGAAGATGGTAACAGGAGACAAGGGACACGATGTTTTACCCAGGTTCGGGCCCTCTTGATGGAGGTAAAACCCTACGTCCTGCTTGATTGATATTGATGATGTGGGTATTACAAGAGTAGATTTACCACGAGATCAAGGAGGCTAAACCCTAGAAGCTAGCCTATGGTATGATTGTTGTTCGTCCTACGGACTAAAACCATCCGGTTTATATAGACACCGGAGAGGGCTAGTGAGGGAGTCCCGGATTAGGGGGTGTCCGGATAGCCGGACTACCATCATCGGCCGAACTATCATCGGCCGGACTATCATCATCGACCGGACTCCAAGACTATGAAGATACAAGATTGAAGACTTCGTCCCGTGTCCGGATGGGACTTTCCTTTGCGTGGAAGGCAAGCTTGGCGATACGGATACGTAGATCTCCTACCATTGTAACCGACTCTATGTAACCCTAGCCCTCTCCGGTGTCTATATAAACCGGATGGCTCTAGTCCGTAGGACACAACAACAACCATTACAATCATACCATAGGCTAGCTTCTAGGGTTTAGCCTCCTTGATCTCGTGGTAGATCCACTCTTGTAAACATCCACAATATCAATATCAATCAAGCAGGACGTAGGGTTTTACCTCCATCAAGAGGGCCTGAACCTAGGTAAAACATCGTGTCCCTTGTCTCCTGTTACCATCCGCCTAGACGCACAGTTCGGGACCCCCTACCCGAGATCCGCCGGTTTTGACACCGACATTGGTGCTTTCATTGAGAGTTCCTCTGTGCCGTCACCGATAGGAAGGATGCCTCTTCCCGTCTTCAAGGACGGCATCTTCGCCGATGGAGCCTTGGCCGCCGGCCTTGGCCGCCGGCCAAACTATCCGGCTAGGAGGTTTTCTTATGACCGCCTGTCCGGCCACCGCTTCAACGATGACCTCTCGTGTCATCGAGAGCAATCTTCACGTCAACTCGGAATTCGCTGAGCAGTTAGATCCAGCAGATCTCTCGTCTATAAACGAACTCTTGGATCGGATCGCCGCCCTGGGAGTCGCTACAGACTACAATCGGATCGGGCTTAAAACTGATCTGAGAGAGATTAACTCTCCCCAGGTTACCCACCACGTCACGGTGGTAGAGGAATATCGCGACGATCCTTCTCCCATATTGAAAACTAGTCGTGTCCGGGCTACCGAACCCTCCATGCCGGATTCCCGCGGAGGAGTGGATTCTGATCAAGCACTGAACATAAAGTCAGGCATTGGACCGGACTCGTTGGACAACGTTCACTTTCCAAGCTTCCAAATTCGGAAACTTCTCGGCCCTTGAGCCTCGAGATGGGCTGGGTCCCGGACTCAATTAGGCCCGCCCGTCCAGATATGCGATCTATCTCTAATCCGGCGAGAGCCAGCCGAAACAGTACATCATTACTGGGCCAGATTCCTCCTGGTCATGGACCGGATAAAGGACTGCCGAGAGGAAAACGCAATCTCGATCTTTTGCAACAATTGCACGGACAGGGGAATCTTGAACGCCGTCAGCCATCGTGAAATCACACGTTTCGCCGACTTGGCATCCATAGTGCGAAAGTACTGTGCCATAGAAAGTTTCCGGAAAACCGAAGATAGGTTTTGGGATAATCTGGCCCCGAACATAGCCCCAGTCCGCAACAAAAGGGTGCATTACACTCGGGCACCAAGTACAAGAACCAAAAAATAGAAGCCCCTTAAAGGGAACGGAACCGTACTGGAGGGATGGCTCAGCAAACCCTGTACAATTTACAGTACCAAGGGCGCCACCCCAACACATAGCCTTTGTGCATGTTGGATATTACGGCAGGTGGCCAAAAGTGGCGAGGAGCTTCTAGCCCCGTGAAACCACACCAACAATACCGGTACGGTATCAACAGTCTTCGAGACTTTCGCATCAAACAATATGCGGAAACGAACGATCCACAGCCTTGCCGAAGTCTACCAAGTAGCAACAACAAATCCTTGGAGCGACGTGGCCATCACCTTCAACGCCAGCGACGAACCTAAATTCCGAACAGCCCGAGCACCAGCCGCATTGGTCCTCAGTCCAATAGTGGACGGCTTTCGACTTACCAAGGTACTCATGGATGGCGGCAGCGGATTGAACCTCATTTACAAGGAAACTCTTCAAAAAAGGGAAATAGACTGGAGCCGCATTGAGCGAAGCAGCACAACCTTCAGAGGAATAATCCCTAGCCGGGAAGCACGCTGCACCAGAAAAATCACACTTGATGTGGTGTTCGGCTCGCCGGACAATTACAGGTCCGAAGAAATCACGTTCCAAGTGGCCCCGCTCAGCAGCGGATACCACGCTATATTAGGACGAGAGGCGTTCACAATTTTCCAAGCCGTACCCCATTACGGGTACATGAAGCTCAAAATGCCTGGGCCCGGCGGGATAATCACTCTCGTTAGTGATCCGGACATAGCACTCCACGCCGAAAACAAAACAGCCGCATTAGCCCTGGAGGCACTATCTGAAGCCCTAACGGCAGAGGAACTCACCGTGCTGCGTGCTACGGTGCACAGAGACGACGTGATACTCGATAAGAGATCCAAGTCCACCTCCTTTAAACTAGCGGACGAAATTATAAAATTCCAGGTCCACCCAATGGAGCCGACAAAGACGGCCTCCATCGGGGCACAGTTGAACCCTGATGTAGACGACGCGCTGCGAGAATTCCTTCGGGAAAATTGGGACATTTTCGCCTGGCATCCTTCAGATATGCCAGGAATCCCTCGCAGGCTGGCAGAGCATAGCCTAAACATCTTAAAAGGGTTCAAGCTAGTCAAACAGGCTCTTCGACGATTTTCCGAACCCAAAAGACAGGCAATGGGAGAAGAACTAGCCAAACTATTGGAAGCCGGATTCATCAGAGACATCAAACATCCGGATTGGCTAGGAAACCTGGTAATGGTACCAAAGAAGGACAGATCCTGGCGCCTATGTGTTGATTTCAAAGACCTAAATAAAGCCTGCCCAAAGGATCCCTTCCCCCTCCCCCGCATCGACCAAATCATCGATGCCACTGCAGGGCACGATTCATTGTGCTTCCTGGACGCATACTCCGGCTATCATCAAATCAAGATGGCAGAAGCGGATCAAGCCGCGACGACGTTCATTACTCCATATGGACCATTCTGCTTCAACACGATGCCCTTCGGACTTAAAAACGCCGGCGCAACATATCAGCGCATGATTCAGACATGTCTGGCTACCCAGATCGGCAAAACAGTAGAGGCATACATAGACGACGTAGTCGTCAAAACCAAACACGTCTAAACTCTAGTAGACGACTTGAGGGTCACATTCGACAACCTCCGAGCATATGACATCAAGCTGAATCCGGAAAAATTCGTTTTTGGCGTACCAGCCGGAAAGCTCTTGGGCTTCATTGTATCCGGTAGAGGAATTGAAGCAAATCCGGCCAAAATCCGAGCCCTATCACAGTTGGATATTCCAAAAAACCTCAAACAGATCCAGAAATTGACTGGATGCGTGGCGGCTCTCAGCCGCTTTATCTCCCGCCTAGGAGAAAAGGCATTGCCCCTCTATCGCCTCCTCAGGCACACCGAACACTTCGAGTGGACGGATGCTGCCACTGCCGGACTCGAAGAAATAAAGGCCGTACTGGCAACGAATCCGGTCCTGGCTGCGCCCAACCTGGGCGAACCTATGTTGTTATACATCGTGGCAACACATCAAGTCGTAAGCGCGGTGCTCGTCATAGAACGAGAGACAGAAGGGCATAAATTCCCTCTTCAAAAACCAGTGTACTACGTATCCACTGTTTTAACCCCCTGCAAGTCCCGTTACCCGCACAATCAAAAGATAGCGTATGCGGTGTTCATGGCATCCCGGAAGCTCCGACACTACTTTCAAGAGTGTTCGATAATAGTGGCCTCCGAAGTACCCCTAAATGACATTATAAATAACCGCGACGCAACAGGCAGGATTGCAAAATGGGCCGTTGAGCTCTTACCATTCGACATAACTTACAAACCCCGGCGAGCTATAAGGTCGCAAGTTTTGGCTGACTTTGTCACTGAGTGGACTGAAGCCGAACTCCCTAAAGAGTACGGCGCATACTCCAATTGGATTATGCATTTCGACGGCTCCAAAATGTTGGCCGGATTGGGGGCTGGCATCGTACTAACGTCCCCAACCGGGGACATAGTCCAATACGTACTTCAGATAATGTACACGGACTCCAATAACGCAGCCGAATATGAGGCCCTCTTACATGGCCTCCGGATGGCAATCTCCATGGGCATCCAACGCCTAGAGGTGCGCGGGGACTCAAACCTCGCAATATCCCAAGTAAATGGAGACTTTGACGCCAAGGATCCAAAAATGGCAGCCTATCGCAACACCGTCCTTAAAATGTCAGCTCGGTTCGAAGGACTTGAATTCCACCACGTAGCCAGAGATAATAACCAAGCGGCCGACGTATTGGCACGCATCGGCGCAAAACGTGATGCTGTCCCTCCAAATATCTTCCTGGAACGGCTGTTCAAGCCACCCGTACTATGGGAAGAGGAGTCCGGAAAAGACAAACCGGAGGCAGCCGCAGAGCAATCTGACATAACCGGCGATCCAGCCGACAAAACAACACCCTCAGCTCACGACATAATGGCAGTAATCGCCCCATGGACAGAGCCGTTCCTAGCCTACTTGCTTAGGCAGGAACTCCCCGAAGACCATAATGAGGCCCGCTGCGTAGTCCGGCGATCTAAAGCCTACAAGGTCCATGAGGGAGAACTCTATAAGAAAAAGCACAACTGGAGTCCTTCAAAGGTGTATCTCCGAAGAGGAAGGGTGAGACCTTCTGGTTGAAATTCACGTCGGACTAGGCGGACACCACGCCGCAGCCCGGGCCCTTGTAGGAAAGGCATTCCGTATAGGATTTTATTGGCCGACGGCCCGGGCAGATGCTCAGGACTTAGTCCAAAGATGCGTCGGTTGTCAGCTCTTTGCTAATCTGAGCCACATGCCACCCACCGCCCTCAAAACTATACCCATTACCTGGCCGTTCGCGGTCTGGGGGCTTGACATGGTTGGACCACTTAAAGGGGGAACCCACAAGCAAAGGTACCTATTGGTCATGGTGGATAAATTCACCAAATGGATAGAGGCCAAGCCAGTTAAAACGGCAGAGTCTGGACCAGTGATAGACTTTATATCCGGGGTAGTACATCGTTATGGTGTCCCTCACAGCATCATCACCGATAACGGCACGAACTTCACGGCCGATGAGGTTAAATCATGGTGCAAAAATATGGGCATCAAGCTCGATTACGCTTCAGTCTATCATCCTCAAACCAACGGTCAAGTGGAACGAGCAAATGGTCTAATAATGAGCGGCATCAAACCCAAACTAGTGCGGTCCCTTACGAAATCTGACATGCACTAGGTAGAGGAGCTCGACTCCGTACTTTGGGGGCCGTGGACAACGCCTAACCGTACTACCGGATTCACACCATTTTTTATGGTATACGACGCAGAAGCAATTTTGCCCTGCGACATAATTCATGACTCACCTCGAGTGCGCATGTACGAAGAAAGAGAAGCCGAGTTGGATCGGCAGGACAGCTTGGACGCATTGGAGGAAGAACGCGACGTCGCCAAGGCTCGTTCCGCATTCTATCAGCAGCAGGCTCGAAGATACCAAAGCAGAGAAGTACGGGCCAAGACTTACAACGTTGGCGAACTGGTTCTACGCCTGCCGGACAAGAAAAAGGACAAGCTCAAGCCCAAATGGGAAGGCCCCTTCATCATCGATAAAGTCTTGACCGGCGGAGCGTACCGTCTACGAAATACGTCGGATAACTGACTCGAGCCGAACCCATGGAACGCAGCCCGCCTCCGAAGATTCTATGCCTAGCGCCGGACTAAGAGTTCGTCCCTTTCCCCCCGTCCAATTTTTTTTACTTCAGCTGCCTTTTGTTTATCTTTTTCTTCTCAACCCTATTCATCAAAGCCCTAAAAGGCCTACTTGCGCATCGTTCGCGCGCAATTGATGTGCTATCCGCACTCATTATACCTGGGGGCTTCTTTACCAGAAGCTTAATTATAAGGGCTTCATGCCCAGCACATGTGTCAAGCCTCCACATGTACCTTTTATTCACCATTATATGCATCGATATGACTTAAGTTTTGGCCAAGCTGGGTTGCCTGGCTCCTGTGCTTACCCCTACGTTCCCGATTGTTCAACTAGGAGGTAAAGGGAGCACCTCTGCGATTGTTACTACCGGGTCAGCCGGATGTGTACCTCAGACTGGGTGAAGCCGAAAGCTAGCGTTCTTAAGGGAATATTCGGTCGGTGACTTAAAAGAATATTTTTTATCCACTTATTTATCTGCCCCCAGATGTTTTTCTGCTTTTTTCGCAGTCCGGACATGCACTTTAGGGCATGCCACCCCCAGAGGAAAGGAACCCTTAACGGAACTATTCTCCCTGGAAGATGTTTCTTACTACCCATGTAATATAACATAACTAGTTGGGCTCTTATCTGATAAAGCACTAATGACCCCTACGCCTGGTCTCCATGCATACCCCGGTTGTTTCATAACCGAGAAGGTATTCGGACACACTCCGGACTCTAGGGTCCCGAGGTCGAAGCGAAAAGGTCGGCAAAGACAAACGATCTACAATCCGGCTAGAAGGCATTTTATATGTCATTTTACAATACATTGTCAAATCGACTGATTGTATTCTTCCTCAATCCCGTCTAACAGGTTGTCTAGTTTACAGTCCTGTTGGGAAAATTTAGCAGCCAACTCTACTTGGCCGTATACTAAACTCACAGGGATCTCCTTCCCATCGGGCCCCACAGGTCCGACTTCGGCCATGTGGTTGGGATCCGCCTTCTTGTACCGCGTCTTTACCATGGCCTAGGCCTCCCTGGCACCTTGGCGGCAGGCCGAAATCTTCCATAAATGGAAGCGCTGTCGCACTCCCTGAAGCTTCTCCGCAAGCTCCCCAAGACCCTCGGGTAAGGAGAAGGCTGGCCATAAAGCCTGGATGACGCCGCTCATTGCCTGCCGAACTCGTTCGATCAGTTGCAACAATTCGGGAAGTTGATCACCCGTTGATACGGGCATCTCCTCCACAGGGCGACCTGTGAGCATACCTGCAGACATATTCTATCAAATTGACTTCCTCGCCGAACTCTTCTTTTCAAAGGAGTTCGCTCGAGCACTTACTATAGATGCCGCGACGAAGCCGCTGATTCTCCTTAACGGAGCCCGACAGCTCGGCCCGAACGCCTTTCAGCTCTTCTCCAAGCTGGGCATGGGCATCCTGGAGCTTGTTCCTTTCATGCTGCACCTTATGCAACACCCTCTCGCCGGCCTTTAGTTGGCGCAGAAGTTCTTGCCTGTCCGGATCTTGTTCGGCAGCACCTGCAACGTCATCTTTTAGACTTGCGCAAAGGCCAAACGCTACTTATCTTTCTACAATAATGCGTTACCAGGAGAGGTCCCTGTGTTTCCTCCTGCGCCAGAGAATGCGGCCTCAAGTTGGGCCTTGCACTCTTGCAGCTCCTGAGACAGTTGGGTATTCTTCTCGGTAAGATCCTACGTTTCATATGATCCTTAAATCAGTTAATATAACTACTTTAAGTCTCGGGGGCTACTGGCATATACAACTATTAATTTCTCTTACCCGTATGTCGTTTACATACTGCTCCGTGGCTCTGGTAAAACCATCTTGAGCAGCACGAAGGTGCGCGCCCCCCGCGTTAAAGGCATTCAACGCCTCGGGGGAGAAGCACGCGTCACGAAATACTGTCCGGCGGCGCCTGTGATTCATGGCACTATCCACCTCAGACTTGGTGGCGGACAGTCTGTCGGCATCCTCCGTCGGAGGAACGTCCAGCTCGCGCCTTGCGCTCGCCTCCCCCTCCAGACCAGGTGCTGGAGCCTGGCTGGTAGAGGTTGGATTGGCAACCTCCACGCCCGCAGTCCGGCGGGCGCTTTTTTCCCTACAAAAGTCATGAGCACTCAAACGCTTCCTAGGAACGTTGCTCTAAATAATGAATTGTGAGCTACACCTTTGCGGCGACGTTTCTGTCCGCGCCGCGCTCCTCTTCCGCCTACTGGTCCGGACTGGCCTTTGTTGGTCAGCCACCGCGGGCTCGGCTTCTCGCCCTAGGGGCGCCTCCTGCACAGCGCCATCATATACGGTGGTCAGAAATAAGCAAGGAAGGAATGACGGTGTCAGGACTTCGGTCGCAATCACCTGGGAAGCCGGATATAGTCCGGGATAGTCGGCCGTGATGGCGACTAAAGCATTGTCCATGCTGAGCTGGTGGAACACCCCATCAATTAGCTCCACCTTTATGTCCGGATCCTCTTCGGAGGCCGGATCCCGGGATCTCTCTGGATCCTCGAGTTGCGGAGCTGGACTTAGCATGTCCTCCACGATCCGGCGCAGTTCCTGCGTCGAAAGAAGAACACAATATAAGAAACTTAAGTTTCAAAAAGCATGGGTCGGGCACGCAGAGTGTTCGCTTACCCAAGGCCGGGGATTATTCATGGAGAACCCATTTAACGGGTTCGTCCGAAGGAAATCCTCCTTCTCCCCCTTATACAGGCCGGACAGGATCGTCACCAGGTCTTCGACCGAATCCGGCCCTTTGCGGCCATGACGGGTGGCATCGTCCTCCCCGTTGAAATCCCACATGGGGTGGCCCCTGTATTGTAGTGGCTGCACCCCCCGCATAATGCATGCTGCCATGACTCCAATCATGGTCAACCCGGAATGGGCCAGTAACCTTATTCGGCCCATCAAATAATGGACGCTCTTGTCTTCCTCCAGTTGGAGGCTCCGCGGACGCCAACTAAGGCGTTTCTTCAGAGGAGCATTGCTGAACTCCGGGAGGCCGATCCGAACAGGGTCCGGCAGCGGAGCGTCTTCTATATAAAACCATCCCGAAGGCCAGTCTTCGGACGCCTTCTTAGGGGTTCCGGATGGATATCCGGTCCCGGCAATGCACCATATTTCGGCGCCGCCCACTTGATATATGGACCCCTCGTGAGAGCGGGGTACAAGGCAGAACAACCTCTTCCACAGCGTGAAATGGGGCTCGACGCCCAGGAATAGCTCGCAAAGAGCTACGTAACCCGCAATATGCAGGATTGAGGCGGGCGTGAGGTGATGAAGCTGGAGTCCGTAGAACTCCAGGAGGCCGCGGAGGAATGGATGTACAGGAAATCCGAGCCCCCTTATCAGATAGGGGACGAAGCATACCCGCTCCCCTTTGTTGGGACTTGGGGTAACCTCCGCTTGCTTCCCACCTTTGTACGTGGCCAGCCCGGCTCGAACTGGAACAATAAAGGCCGGAGGGAGATATCCCCCCGCTTGGAGCTTCACCAGCTCGTTGTGCGGAACAGAGCATCTCCTCCAATCTCCTGGCAAAGGGCTGGGAGCGCGAGAAGAGGAGCCGCGTCGACGGTCCATGATGGAATGGATTCTTGGTCGAAAGCGCTCCGATGAGTATTTGCGGGAGGAAGATGGTGATTTGGATCTGGATTCTTGCCTCCCTTATAGGCAGATTATTCGCACAACTAGGGGGTAAAACATAAAAGACATCCTGGCTTTTCACATTCACGTGACGTGTGGAAGAAGGCCATTATTGGGCGTGGAAGCCAAGACGCGCAGCATTGATGAGGAAGCCGGACACTGTTCGGCAGGTACGTAGAACTTGAAGGAGAACCCGCCTTGCAACGCTGAAGACTACACACATGCTGGACTTATCGTCATTGAAGCCTGGTTCAGGGGCTACTGAGGGAGTCCCGGATTAGGGGGTGTCCGGATAGCCGGACTACCATCATCGGCCGGACTATCATCATCGACTGGACTCCAAGACTATGAAGATACAAGATTTAAGACTTCGTCCCGTGTCCGGATGGGACTTTCCTTGGCCTGGAAGGCAAGCTTGGCGATACGGATACATAGATCTCCTACCATTATAACCGACTCTATGTAACCCTAGCCCTCTCCGGTGTCTATATAAACCGGATGGCTCTAGTCCGTAGGACACAACAACAACCATTACAATCATACCATAGGCTAGCTTCTAGGGTTTAGCCTCATTGATCTCGTGGTAGATCCACTCTTGTAAACATCCACAATATCAATATCAATCAAGCAGGACGTAGGGTTTTACCTCTATCAAGAGGGCCCGAACCTGGGTAAAACATCGTGTCCCTTGTCTCCTGTTACCATCCGCCTAGACACACAGTTCGGGACCCCCTACCCGAGATCCGCCGGTTTTGACACCGACGGCTAGGGTTACACAGAGTTGGTTACAATGGTAGGAGATCTACATATCCGCATCGCCAAGCTTGCCTTCCACGCCAAGGAAAGTTCCATCCGGACACGGGACGAAGTCTTCAATCTTGTATCTTCATAGTCTTGGAGTCCGACCGATGATGATAGTTCGGCTATCCGGACACCGCCTAGTCCAGGACTCCCTCAGTAGCCCCCGAACCAGGCTTCAATAACGATGAGTCCGGCGCGTATATTGTCTTCGGCGTTTGCAAGGCGGGTTCTCCTTCATATTCCATGTGTTTGCCGAATAGTGTCCGGTTTCCTTATAAATGTTGCGCTCCTTGGCCTCTACGTCCAATAATGTCCCTCTTCCACGTGTCGTATGAATGCGAAAAGCCAGGGTATTTTTACGTTTTACCCCCTAGCTGCGCTAATAAGCTGCCTATAAGAGAGGCGGGGACCCAAATCCGAATCACACCATCCTCCTTCCGCAAGTACTCATCGAAGCGCATCTGACAAAAATCCATTCCAACATGGACAGTCGACGCGGCTCCTCCTCTCGCGCTCCCAGTCCTCAGCCAGGAGATTGGAGGAGATGTTCAGTCCCGCATAGCGAGTTAGTGACGCTCCAAGCAGAGGGATACCTTCCCCCTGCCTTTATGGTTCCGGTTCGAGCCGGACTAGCCACCTACAAGGGTGGGAGGCAGGCGGAGAGCATCCCCAATCCCTCCAAAGGAGAGCGGGTATGCTCCGTCCCCTACCTAATAAGGGGACTCGGATTTCCCATACATCCGTTTCTCTGGGGGCTCCTGGAGTTCTATGGACTCCAACTTCACCACCTCACACCTGCCTCCATCTTGCACATCGCAGGCTTTGTAGCTCTTTGCGAGCTGTTCTTGGGCATCGAGCCCCATTTTGCACTGTGGAAGAGATTGTTTTGCCTCGTACCCCGTTCTCACGAGGGGTCGATATATCAAGTGGGCGGAGCCAAAATATGGCGCATCGCCGGGACCGGATATCTATCCGGAACCCTGAAGAAGGTGTCCGAAGACTGGCCTTCGGAGTGGTTCTATATGGAAGACGCCCCGCTGTCGGATCCAGTTCGGATTGGCCTCCTGGAGTTTAGCAATGCTCCTCTGAAGAAACGCCTGAGTTGGCACCCGCGGAGCCCTCAACGGGAAGATGATAGGAGCGTCCAATATCTGATGGGCCGGATAAGGTTACTGGCCCATTCCGAATTGACCATGATTGGAGTCATGGCCACATGCATTATGCGAGGGGTGCATCCGCTCCAATATAGGGGCCACCCCATGTGGGATTTCAACGGGGAGAATGACGCCACCCGTCATGGCCGCAAGGGGCCGGGATCAACCACCGATCTGGTGAAGATCCTGTCCAGCTTGTACAAGGGGGAGAAGGAGGACTTCCTCCGCACGAGTCCATTGAATGGATTCTCCATGAATAACCCTCGGAGCTGGGTAAGCGGACGTTTATATATCCGATCCGTGCTTTCAAAGTTAAGTGTCTTACTTTATGATTTCGACGCAGGAACTGCGCCGGGATGTGGAGGGCATACAAAGCCCGACTCCACAACCCGAGGATCCAGGAAGATCCCTTGATCCGGCCTCCGGAGAGGATCCGGACATAAAGGTGGAACTGATTGACGGGGTGTTCCACCAACTCAGCATAGACAATGCTCTAGTCGCCATTACGGCTGACTACCCCGGTTTATCTCCAGCTTCCCAGGTGAGTACGACCGAAGTCCTGACACCATTACTTTTTTAATTCTTATTTTTGACCACCGTATACCAACGGTGCTTCGCAGGAGGTGCCTTTATGGCGGGAAGCCGAACCCGCGGCGACTGACCAACCAGGATCAGTGCGGCCCAGCAGGCGGAAGAGGAGTGCGGCGCGAATCGAAACATCGCCGCAAAGGTATGGCACACCATTGTCTTTAAGGGAAAGACTCCTGGGAGGTATATTAATGCTCATGATTCTTCCAGGAGAAAGAGTGCTCACCCGACTGTGCCCGAAGAGGTTGCCAACCAAGCCTCCGCCAGCCAGGCTCCAACACCTGGTCCGGAGGGGGAGGCGAGGGCAAGGCGCGAGCCGGATGCTCCTCCAATGGAGGATGCCGACAGGCTGTCCGCCACTAGGTCTGAGGTGGAGAACACCATGAATCACAGGCGCCGCCGGACAATTCTTCGTGACGCATGTTTCTCCCCAGAGGCATTGAATGCCTTTAATGCGGGAGACGCGCACCTCTGTGCTGCTCAAGATGGTTTAACCAGAGCCACGGAGCAGTATGTGAAAGACATACGGGTGAGGAATTTTAATAGTTATATATGCCAGTAGCCCCTAAGACTTAAAATAGTTAAACTAACTGATTTAAGGATCATTGGTCCCAGGAGCTTCAAGAATACCCACCTGTCCCAGGTGCTTCAAGAATGCAAGGCCCAACTTGAGGCCACACTAGCCGCCGCCGGGGGAGCCACTGAGCCCCCCTCTGGTAATACATATTTCGAAAAGATAAGTAGTTTATGAAGTGCGGCGTGTGCGTTTAGTCTGACAATAATATTGCAGAGGGTGCCGGACTAGATCCGGACAAGCAACATCTGCTGCGCCAGCTGAAGGCCGGCGAGAAGGTGCTTATGAGGGTGCAGCAGGAGAGGAACAAACTCCAAGATGCCAACACCTAGCTAGGCGAAGAACTAAAAGATGTTCAGGTCCAGCTGTCTAACTCTGTAACGGACAATCGGCGGCTTCATCGCGGCATTTACAGTAAGTGCTTGAGCAAACTCTTTTGAAAAGAAGAGTTCGGCGAGGAAGTCGATTGACAGAAATGTGTCTATAGGTGTGCTCACGGGTCGTCCGGCGGAGGAAATGCCTGGTTCCACGGGTGACCTTCTTCCCGAGCTGCTGCAACTGCACGAACATGTCCGGCAGGCGATGAGCGGCGTCGTTCAGGCCTTATGGCCGTCCGTCTCCCTACCCGAGGGTCTTGGAGGGCTTGCTGAGAAGCTTCAGGGAGTACGGCAGCGCTTCCGTCTGTGGAAGATATCGGCCTGCCGTCAAGGCGCCAGGGAGGCCTGGGCCATGGTGAAGACGCGGTACACGAAGGCTGATCCAAACCACATGGCCGAGGTCAGACCTGTGGGGCCCGATGGGAAGGAGATCCCTGTGAGCCTGATGTACGACCAAGTAGAGTTGGCCGCGAAATATTCCCAACGGGACTGTAAACTAGACAGCCTGCTAGATGGGATTGAAGAGCGTACAATCAGTCAGTTTGATGATGTAATTTAAAATGACATGTAAAATGCCTTCTAGCCGGATTGTAGATCGTTTGTCTTTGCGGACCTTTTCGCTTCAACCTCAGGACCCAACAGTCCGGAGTGTGTCCGAATACCCTCACGGTTATACAAAAACCGGGGCATGCATGGAGACCAGGCGTAGGGGTCATAAGTGCTTTATCAGATAAGTGCCCGACTAGCTATGTTATATTACATGGTTAGTAAGAAACATCCTCCAGGGAGAATAGTTCCGTTAGGGGTTCCTTTCCCTGGGAGGCATGCCCTAAAGTGCATGTCCGGACTGCGAAAAGAGCAGAAAGAGCATCTGGGGGCAGATAAATAAGTAATAAATCATCTTTCAAGTCACCGACCGAATATTCCCTTAAGAACGCTAGCCTTCGGCTTCACCCAGTCTGAGGTACACATCCGACTGACCCTGTCAGGACCCCGACTCGATGCCACATCGATCTAGCATGTAACACATCATATCACTTTGCGGCCTCACGCACGGTATTCCCACGGGTGTCACCTTACCTTTCCCGGGACCGTTTGCGCCTTTTGGCACACGTATATGATAGTGTCGCTAGCATCCATATGGTAAGGAGCCTGGGCTGACATGGCTAGTCGTGAACCCAAAGTGGCACAAAATTACAGGGACAGGCATCCATGACCCAGCATCGAACGTGTCGGTCATCAACGAGTGAATCCGGGCTGTAGCACTGGGCTAGCAGGACTCCGGTCAACCGGGCTGTAGCGGGCTAACAGGACTCCGGTATCCATCGCGTGACATTTCCCCGAAGGGACAGACACAGGAACGAAGAAGGACACATGCCGGCCAGCCTAAGTGTTCCGGAGCAGTAGCAAGCTACCAAGGCTCAGTGGAAACACTAGGAGACATTTCCCGGTAAGAGAGGCTACTAAGGATAAACAACTAGATAGTCAGATCCCACACATACCAAGCATTTCAATCATACACACAATATGCTCGATATGTGCAAATACAACAAGGCATCACAACATGACTCTACGACACAAGTACTTTATTAAAAGGCTCAGAGAGCCATACATATCATATACAGAAGTACGGGTCACACGACCCAGCATTCAAGTCATACAGACATACAAGCCAACAGCGGAAGTAACTTGTCTGAGTACAGACAACTAGTAAAATAAAAGAGGCTTGGGGAAGCCTGGCTATACTACGTGGTCCTTCACAAGCTCAGGATCACCACCTGGACCTCAGTCTACTCATCGATGTCAACGTCTATGAAGAACCCATCAGAAGGGGTTGCAGCGTCTTCTGAAAAATGTAAATTAAAGCAACATGAGTACAAAGGTACTCAGCAAGACTTACATCAGATCCTACATACATGCACATTATCAAGAAGGGTTGGTGGGGTTTTTGCAGCAAGCCAGATTTGACTCTTGGCTAAGCTATCCTACGAGACACCAACTTGAAATGGTTTTGCGCACATGAGTCCACTACACACCAACTCAATACACCACCGAGGATCCACCTCCGTCATCCTACGGAAGAGCCATCCTCGGCACTCACGCTTATCTTGAGATTTTTAGTAGTATCCATTAACTTGTCTATGAACTGTATAGGCAACCAAGTAGTCCTTTACCGCGGACGCGGCTATTCGAATAGATAATGTTAACCCTGCAGGGGTGTACTTCTTCATACATGTTTCCACCACTTAGCGTCTGCACACGACATGTGCTCGGCAGACTTCAAGCGAAAGCCGACGTGGGTGTAGACCACGACCTACCTAAACACCTAAGTCTCTAGTCCAGGTTTATCGCCTATTCAGGTTCCATCCGCAGGGAGTCCGGCCGAGGTTTCCACATACGGCCCTGAACGATGTGTACAGGGTTCCGAGACACCTAATGGGTGCCCGACATACCCGGCCACGTACCTACCGCATCACAGCCCACCCCGCGGGTTAGCGCTGCCCACGGCCTCCAGTAAGCTACAAACACCAGAAACTACTTGCAACTCCTGGACAGAGGACTAGGGTGAATAAGAAGTCGAGCGGGGTCATATTTCAGAGCCCAATGCATGGTAGTAGCTGAATCTTAAATCACACATACAGATCTCAGTGCTTAAGGTCGGCTTCAATGAAACAACCCACCATGTACTCCTACATGGCCTCTCATCGATACCTTTACCAAATCGTGTTCAACACATCACTCTCATTACCGGCATGATCATTTCACTCATGCTTAAGGTCGGCTTCAATGAAACAACCCACCATGTACTCCTACATGGCCTCTCATCGATACCTTTACCAAATCGTGTTCAACACATCACTCTCATTACCGGCATGATCATTTCACTCTAGCCCATCACCCAGATGAACCAGACCTGACACGACTCTAAGCATAGCAGGCATAGCAAGGTAGGAACAACACATACATATGGCTCAATCAACTCCTACACATGCTAGTGGGTTTCATCTAGTTATTGTGGCAATGACAGGTCATGCAGAGAAAATGGGTTTAACTACCGTAGCACACAGCAGTTTGAAACGCGTTGTCTTAATGCAGTAAAAGAGAGCAGAAGCGAGAACATGGGATTGTATCGATATGATCAAATGGTTGGTTGCTTGCCTGATGGGTCGATGCACTGATATTGTTCTTCGTTAGGGTAATCGTGGTACTCCTCGGAGGCAGAACCTGCCGCAAAGAGCACCGATACACAAACATCACCAAACAATATGCAACAATATGATGCATGCATGAGACATGGCAAAATGAGTGTATTGGGCTAATGCAACTAAGACCAGATGGGTTTGAACCATTTTGAATGAAAGATTCAAGTTTCAAACTCATAAATGGCCCTTTTAAGTGCTTTATCTTGTTCTGCACTAAACATCAGGTTAGCTTGCTTAAACATGCACAAAACCAGTACAGATGGATAGATTGGATTTTTCTGATCATTTTTCATATATAAAACTTTGCATTTGGAGTTACAGATTAATTTCTATGATTTTTTTAAGTTTGTGGTATTTTCTAGAATTTCCTGTGTAATAATAATTCCAGTAAATAAATTACTGCATCAGCATTATGTCAGGATGACGTCAGCGGTCAACAGAACAGTCCAGGTCAACCCTGACTAGTGGGTCTCGTGTGTCAGTGTAATTAGTTTAACTAAATATTAATTAAAACTAATCCTGATTAGTTAACAGGGCTGGGCCCCACCTGTCATTGACCCAGGGGGGTCAAACTGGGCCCACCCGTGGTCAAACGAGGGGTCAGCGGGGTCAACGCGCCGGCGTTTAGCCGCCAGCGAGGCCGAACGCGGCGGCGAGAGTGGTTTTGTGCATTCCGGCGACCAAAAGAGACGCGGAGGGCATTTACGTGTAGCTGGGAGCAAGCCGCAGCTCTTGGTGGTGTTGGTTGAGCTCGGGGTGGCCGGAAACGGCGCCGGCGACAACCTTGGCGGTCGCCGGAGTTCGGGTGATGAAGAACCCGAGGCTACAGGACAGGACGAGGCTCGTGGTGAGGTGCTACGGGTTCCTACGAGTGCGGTGAGTGCGTTGGACATGGTGGTGTGGCCAATGGGTGGCCGGAGTCACGTTGGTGACGAGATCCGCGGCGGCGCATGCGGGTAAGTGACGTAAAGTCGCTACGGGGCTCGGAAGCGAGAAAGGAAAGGGGGGAGAGGTAGCTGGGCTCACGGCGATCTCGAGGAACTAGATGGCGCGGTCGGGGACGAGCTGGTGCGGCGGTGACGGCGAAGGGGATCTCCGGCGATGGCGGAGTCGGGCGAGGTCGGTGAAGAGGCCTCGGGGCAAGCGAGCGCTCGGGGCTCGGCTAGCTCAAAGAAAAGGAGGGCGGCGGAGCTCCTGGACACGACGGCACGGCGCAAGGACGACGGAGAGCGCGACTACGGCGACGGTGCGGCTGCGGTGGCGTCATCCATGGCGTGGGAGAGCGAGGGAGAGAGGCAGGGGGAAATGGAAGTGTCCACGGGGTTCGGGGCGCGACGTGGAGCTCATACCGGTCAGCAGAGAGGCGAGGGGAGGAAGCAGGGCGGCGGGCAGCTGCGTGGTGCGTGCTGGTGCTGCCGTCGAGCACCGACCTGCCTGCCTGGCGAAGGCAAGCAGCTCACTGGAGTGGCTGCTGGGCTGGGCCGGCTAGGTGGGCTGGCTAGTTGGGCTGCCAGGTTAGTTCCCTCTCTCTCTCTTTATTTATCTTTTTTATTTATTCTGTAACTTTGTGGACTTACTAAAAATACCTAAACAACTCCAAAATTCACCAAACTGCTCATGGCCATTAACTGGAATATATCCAGCATGGAACATTTTAGTTTGGGATTATTTGAGCATTTAAAATAATTTATATAATTTAAATGCCCAAACTCAAATACTTATAATTTAATTCAAAGACCTTAGGATGACCTAGAAAATTGTGCACCACTTTTGGCAGAGGTTCTGAACCAAGGCAAAAATGATGGACATTTTAGAAGGGCATTTCAGGTTCATTGAAAATATTTTTAGTAAACCCTAGTTGGTTTCAGAGGGGGCTGGGTGTTCTGTTATCCCCATTTCAAGTTTCTGTTGAGAAAAATAGACATGATGCAACACTCTAATGCATGAACTAGCTAGGGTGTGACAACTCACCCCCACTCAAAAGAATCTCGTCCCAAGATTTAGGTTCCTCCGGAAAGAAGGTGGGGTACTCAAGTCGAAGACGATCCTCCCTTTCCCAAGTTGCTTCCTTCTCAGAATGGTGCAACCATTGAACCTTGAGAAACTTGATATTATGACGTCGAGTGGTACGCTCGGCTTGATCGAGGATACGAACGGGGTACTCTCGATACGTGAGGTTATCTTGAAGATCAAGCGTTTCGTGGTCCACTCCACGGATAGGATCCGAGAAGCAACGCCTGAGTTGAGAAACATGGAAGACATCGTGGACTCTGGAGAGATGCGGAGGTAGTTCCAATTGGTAGGCAACTTCTCCTTGTTTAGCGAGAATGCGAAAGGGTCCAATGTAGCGAGGAGCCAATTTGCCTTTGATACCGAAACGATGGGTTCCCTTCAGAGGAGTAACCCAAAGGTAAGCCTTCTCGTCAACCTCAAAAGTCATAGCCTTATGTTTTCGGTCATATTGACTCTTTTGACGAGATTGGGCTGTTTTCAACTTTTCACGAACAATGCAAACTTGCTCTTCTGCTTCCTGGATCATATCCGGGCCAAAGAATTTTCTTTCCCCGGTTTCTGACCAGTTAAGGGGTGTTCGACACCTTGGTCCATAGAGAACTTCAAAAGGGGCTTTACCCAAGCTAGATTGATGGTTGTTGTTATAAGCAAATTCAGCAAATGGAAGGCATTTCTCCCAATCCATTCCGAATGAGATAACAGAAGCTCGAAGCATGTCTTGTAGAATCTAGTTGACACGTTCTACTTGACCACTTGATTGAGGGTGAAAAGCAGTGTTAAAGGAAAGGCGGGTTCCCATAGCATTTTGGAAACTTTTCCAAAATTGAGAGGTGAAGAGACTTCCTCGATCCAAGTTAATTTCCAGTGGAACACCATGGAGGGATACTATTCGGGATATATACAAGTCTGCTAGCTGACTAGCAGTTATACTCTCGCGAACAGGCAAGAAATGGGCCACTTTGGAAAGACGATCGACAACGACGAAGATAGCGTTATTCCCTCTCTTGGTCGTGGGAAAACCGGTGATGAAATCCATACCAATTTTATCCCATTTCCATTCAGGAATAGCTAAGGGTTGAAGGGTGCCAGCAGGCCGTAGATGCTCTGCTTTTACATGACGACAGGCGTTGCAACTAGCAACAAACTGAGCAATGTCTCTCTTCATCCTAGTCCACCAGAACCTCTGGCGTAGGTCCTGATACATCTTAGTGCTACCGGGATGAATGGTGAGAGGAGATTCATGAGCTTCCTTAAGGATCAACTGCCGTAAATGTTGGTTTTTGGGAACCACTAGACGGTTCTCAAAGTACACAACACCATGATCATTTGTAGAGAAACATTTAGCATCTCCGCTAGCAATGTTCTCCTTGATCCTAGATATTCCTTTATCTCGTTTTTGGGCAGCGATGATTTGATCCGTAAGAGTAGGTTTCGCCACCAAGGTAGAAAGAAATCCTTGAGGAACGATGTGAAGATTAAGCTTCCGAAATTCCTCATGGAGAAGCGGTTGACTTTGTTGTAACATCAGATTGTTACAATAAGATTTATGACTTAGTGCATCAGCCATGACATTGGCTTTTCCTGGGGTGTAAGTTATCCCTAAGTCGAAATCTGTGATCAACTCGACCCAACGTCTTTGCCTGAGATTCAAATCCGGTTGGGTGAATATGTACTTTAGACTTTGGTGATCAGTGAAGATTTCGCAACGATTACCGAGGAGGTAATGTCGCCAGGTTTTGAGTGCATGGACTACAGCTGCAAGCTCTAGATCATGAGTAGGATAATTCTCCTCATGTGGGTGCAATTGCCGTGAAGCATAAGCAATTACGTGACGATCTTGCATAAGAATGCAACCTAGTCCTTGTCGCGAGGCGTCGCAATAGATAACAAAGTCCTTAGAGAAATCTGGTGGTACCAGTACGGGAGCAGATGTCAGGCGTCTTTTCAGTTCCTGAAAGCTATGCTCACATTGTGGAGTCCACTCGAACTTTTTATCTTTCTTGAGGAGTTCAGTTAGAGGTTTAGCAACCTTGGAGAAGTTCTCGACAAAGCGGCGACAATAGCTCGCTAAGCCAAGGAAACTCCGAACTTGCTTGACCGATTCAGGTGGAGTCCAATTAAGGACGGCTTGAACTCGCTCAGGATTGACAGCAATACCCTTACCAGAAATTACATGTCCTAGATAGGTCACTTCTAGCAACCAAAATTCGCATTTAGAGAACTTGGCATAAAGGCGATGCTCTCGAAGTTTCATCAACACTAGCCTTAGATGCTCGGCATGTTCTTCCTCGTTCTTGGAGTAGATGAGTATATCATCGAGGTAAACCACAACGAATTTATCCAAATACTCCATGAAGATTGAGTTCCTTAAGCGAGAGAAAGTGGCTGGAGCGTTGGTTAAACCGAAGGACATGACGGTGTACTCGTATTGGCCATAACGAGTAACAAAGGCCGTTTTAGGAATGTCCTCGTTCTTGATTTTGATTTGATGGTAGCCCAACCTCAAATCCATTTTGGAGAAGACTGAGGATCCAGTGAGCTGATCATACAGATCGTTGATCCTGGGGAGTGGATACTTGTTCTTGATTGTGACCAGGTTGACTGGTCGATAATCTACAACCATCCGATCCGTACCATCCTTCTTCTCGATGAAGAGAACGGGACAAGCCCATGGAGACGAACTAGGACGGATGAAACCCTTTTTCAAGGACTCATCGAGTTGTTTCTTAAGCTCGACTAGTTCTAGTGGTGCCATTTTATAGGGTCTTCTAGAAATTGGGACAGTTCCTGGAATGAGATCTATTACGAACTCGACATCTCTGTCAGGTGAAACACCTGGCAATTCTTCTGGAAAGACATCCGGAAAGTCACGGACTACCGGAACGTCTTCGAGGTCTGGCAAAGGACTGGCGTTAAGAGAATATAGTTGTCGCTTGGCTACTCGGGTCAAGACATTGACTATCTTTCCTGAAGGATGGGTGAGTTGAACGGTCCTAGAGAAACAATCAATCTTGGCATGATGGGCTGACATCCAGTCCATACCCAAGATGATATTAATATCTGAAGATTTGAGAGCTATCAAAGATGCGAGAAAAACAAGTCTGTCGACTTGAATTTCATTCCATGGCTTACTCTAGAGGTTTGCCATCTAGAACCAGGAGTGGAAATTTCCATAGTGGACGGCATGTCGCAGAATGCGGTGTTATGCAGACGAGCATAGTTTTCGGATATGAATGAATGAGATGCTCCAGTATTGAAAAGAACAGATGCCAGGTGGCAATTAACAAGGAGCATACCGAGAACGACGTTGGGATCCTCTTGAGCTTCTTCAGCAGAGATACGGTTGACATGGCCACGTGCAGCGGTGGCCGGCTTGGAATAGAATGATTTCCCTGTCGGCTTGACATGGCCAACAGCTTTTCCAGACTGGTTGGGGTTGGTCTGGGGACACTCGTGCATATAGTGGCCCGATTCCCCACACTTGAAGCATGTCACGGAGCTGGTGCGTGGAGAAGCATTGTTGGTTGGACCACCATAGGGCTTGGCTGGTGCATACTGTTGAGTTGGGCGAGGCGCCTGATAGGATGGCCTCGCTGTGAACCTGGGTGGCAGGGCGGTGTTAGGCACCCACACCCGGCGCTTCTGAGGACCAGCACCGGATGAGGAACCCAAGCCACGCCCATGCTTGCGTGTTGCTTCATAATCAGTCTGACCAGACTCAGCACTGATGGCTTTGTTTACAAGCTTCTGGAAAGATGTGCACTCATGCAGACGGAGGTCACGGCGAAGCTCAGGGCTAAGTCCCTTGCGGAACCTTGCTTGCTTCTTGGCATCAGTGGAAACTTCCTCAGTTGCATACCATGCTAGGTTACCGAACTCCCTGCTGTATGCATCCACAGAGAGTCGACCTTGAGTGAAACTGCAGAACTCCTCACGTTTACGGTCCATAGGACCCTCCAAAATGTGGTGTTCACGGAAAGCCTCACTGAATTCAGCCCAAGTAGTGACCTGGCCCACTGGGCGCATGGCTCCATAGTTCTCCCACCAGAGACTGGCGGGGCCTTCAAGATGATATGCAGCAAATGTGACCTTGTCAGCCTCAGCTACGAGTGCAGAGCATAGCTTGTGAGTAATACTGCGAAGCCAGTCATCAGCGTCGAGGGGCTCGACAGAGTGATGGAAAGTGGGTGGATGTAACTTGATGAATTCACTGAGTGACACCAAGTTATTCCTCTGATGATGTGTTGTGTTTTGCTCGATGCGCTCCAACAAATGGTTGGTCTCCCGCTTGTTTCTCTCAGCTTCTAGCATGACTTCGGCCAGAGAGGGAGGGTGAGGCAGGTTTGTTCCCCCAACTCTGCTGCCTTCAGCCTGCTCTGGGGGAGCAGGGTTGGTGCGGGTGTTAACCATCCTAGGAAAACAAAGAAATGGTTTAGTCTAGGATGATAGGATTCTGACATAGAAATGTAGAATGTAATGGATAACTTGGAATGTAAGATGATCATCCGTATGACATGGTAGATACAGAAACTGCTTCTTTTATTCCATCGTCATACACACCATACAAGGTTTAGTACAAAACCAAACAAAGTACTACTACGGTGAAAGGAAGATTACATCTCATCGGAGGCATTCCAATCTCCTATACATTATTTTTCTACACCTCCGGAAGGTGGTACAAGCTAAGTCATATCCCACGAGTCACGCAGGACGGTGGACGATACAACTAATATGATACTAGTGATACTACTACTAACTCAGACAGCTCCATAGTAGTCTTCATAGAAGTCACCTCCATAGCTTGGAAGCTCAACGTGATCATCCGGAAACAGACAGTCCCGTGGAACTTGTGGACCATAGGGGCTAGGATGAGGTCTTGGACCAACAAATGGTGGCCTGCGGGGACCACGAGGTGGGGTGATGCCTCCTACATCACGCCAATCCATCATGTCTGGCAGAGCAGATCTCACAGGATAGAGATCTCGCATGTCCATATATCCAGCTTGCACAGCCGGTGCAAACCGAGTCAAAGTGGCCCAATGATCAGCACGGGTATTGAAAAGCTCCAGCCTCAAGGCCCAATTTTCACGGTCCTTGTCTTCAAGCAACTGTGCAGTGGTGCGGTTCAGTGAGTCCTCCTGAGTGGAGTCAGCATAGATAGCCTGGAGATACCCTTGTGCTCCCAGGAGTGAAGCTGGCATATATCGGAAGTCGGAGTTCCGAAACAAGCCAGTCCTGACTCACATGATGGTCATCATAGAGTAGGCAGCATCCTGCACAGCCATCTCAATAGTAACCCCGAGTCCATAGGAGCAGTGGAGGGGCTCGGTAGATCCAGGATAAGATGGAAATATCCTGACAGTGCAAAAATATTGACTTTGATTAAACTCTCGGAATTGCTCTTCGACCATCTACTCAGGATACCAATGGTATCCAGCCTCAGTCATTACCCTGACCAACATGGCAGTATGGCCGGGCACATCTAGGCATTGAGTCAAACGAACCACTTGATTCTGAGGACGGGAAGCCATCTGGAACATGATAAACACAAGACATTAGAATTTCTAGCAGAAATTGGACAGCATAACGGATGTAGATGCTCAAAAAGGATTTTGAGGCATTTTGCAAAGAATTGCATAGACACTCAACAACATCATGTCAAGGTTCTGGGTCCATCTTAGCAACATAATGGGGTAGTAGAACTGAACTAGGCTTGTATCCATCAAACCTATAAGGTACTACTGATTAGTAACACGTGAACCTGATAGAGAGAAGAGATCCTAATTCCTTAACCCCCAGTGGAAGAATAGACTGACTCAGATCAGAATGCCATGAGGTAAAGGAGTAAAAAGAGCCTTACGTTCCATCCCACAATCAATTCCCCTACATATAACTAAAGCATTTCTAGACTCAACATCGACCAGTTTGGCTTGGAGAACCTACAGGCAGTCCAACTCTGATGCCAACGCTGTCAGGACCCCGACTCGATGCCACATCGATCTAGCATGTAACACATCATATCACTTTGAGGCCTCACGCACGGTATTCCCATGGGTGTCGCCTTACCTTTGTCCGGGACCGTTTGCGCCTTTTGGCACACGTATATGATAGTGTCGCTAGCATCCATATGGTAAGGAGCCCGGGCTGACATGGCTAGGTGAACCCAAAGTGGCACAAACTTACAGGGACATGCATCCATGACCCAGCATCGAACGTGTCGGTCATCAACGAGTGAATCCGGGCTGTAGCACTGGGCTAGAAGGACTCCGGTAAACCGGGCTGTAGCGGGCTAACAGGACTCCGGTATCCATCGCGTGACATTTCCTCGAAGGGACAGACACAGGAACGAAGAAGGACACATGCCGGCCAGCCTAAGTGTTCCGGAGCAGTAGCAAGCTACCAAGGCTCAGTGGAAACACTAGGAGACATTTCCCGGTAAGAGAGGCTACTAAGGATAAACAACTAGATAGTCAGATCCCACACATACCAAGCATTTCAATCATACACACAATATGCTCGATATGTGCAAATACAACAAGGCATCACAACATGACTCTACGACACAAGTACTTTATTTAAAGGCTCAGAGAGCCATACATATCATATACACAAGTACGGGTCACACGACCCAGCATTCAAGTCATACAGACATACAAGCCAACAGCGGAAGTAACTTGTCTGAGTACAGACAACTAGTAAAATAAAAGAGGCTTGGGGAAGCCTGGCTATACTACGTGGTCCTTCACAAGCTCAGGATCACCACCTGGGCTTCAGCCTACTCGTCGATGTCAACGTCTACGAAGAACCCATCAGAAGGGGTTGCAGCGTCTTCTGGAAAATGTAAATTAAAGCAACATGAGTACAAAGGTACTCAGCAAGACTTACATCAGATCCTACATACATGCACATTATCAAGAAGGGTTGGTGGGGTTTTTGCAGCAAGCCAGCTTTGACTCTTGGCTAAGCTATCCTATGAGACACCAACTTGAAATGGTTTTGCGCACACGAGTCCACTACACACCAACTCAATACACCACCGAGGATCCACCTCCGTCATCCTACGGAAGAGCCATCCTCGGCACTCACGTTTATCTTGAGATTTTTAGTAGTATCCATTAACTTGTCTACGAACTGTATAGGCAACCAAGTAGTCCTTTACCGCGGACGTGGCTATTCAAATAGATAATGTTAACCCTGCAGGGGTATACTTCTTCATACATGTTTCCACCACTTAGCGTCTGCACACGACATGTGCTCGGCAGACTTCAAGCAAAAGCCGACGTGGGTGTAGACCACGACCTACCTAAATACCTAAGTCTCTAGTCCAGGTTTATCGCCTATTCAGGTTCCATCCGCAGGGAGTCCGGCCGAGGTTTCCACATACGGCCCCGAACGATGTGTACAGGGTTCCGAGACACCTAACGGGTGCCCGGCATACCCGGCCACGTACCTACCGCATCACAGCCCACCCCGCGGGTCAGCGCTGCCCACGGCCTCCAGTAAGCTACAAACACCAGAAACTACTTGCAACTCCTGGACAGAGGACTAGGGTGAATAAGAAGTCGAGCGGGGTCATATTTCAGGGCCCAATGCATGGTAGTAGCTGAATCTTAAATCACACATACAGATCTCAGTGCTTAAGGTCGGCTTCAATGAAACAACCCACCATATAGTCCTACATGGCCTCTCATCGATACCTTTACCAAATCGTGTTCAACACATCACTCTCATTACCGGCATGATCATTTCACTCTAGCCCATCACCCAGATGAACCAGACCTGACACGACTCTAAGCATAGCAGGCATAGCAAGGTAGGAACAACACATACATATGGCTCAATCAACTCCTACACATGCTAGTGGGTTTCATCTAGTTACTGTGGCAATGACAGGTCATGCAGAGGAAATGGGTTCAACTACCGTAGCACACAGCAGCTTGAAACGCGTTGTCTTAATGCAGTAAAAGAGAGCGGAAGCGAGAACATGGGATTGTATCGATATGATCAAATGGTTGGTTGCTTGCCTGATGGGTCGATGCACTGATATTGTTCTCCGTTAGGGTAATCGTGGTACTCCTCGGAGGCAGAACCTGCCGCAAAGAGCACCGATACACAAACATCACCAAACAATATGCAACAATATGATGCATGCATGAGACATGGCAAAATGAGTGTATTGGGCTAATGCAACTAAGACCAAATGGGTTTGAACCATTTTGAATCAAAGATTCAAGTTTCAAACTCATAAATGGCCCTTTTAAGTGCTTTATCTTGTTCTGCACTAAACATCAGGTTAGCTTGCTTAAACATGCATGAAACCAGTACAGATGGATAGATTGGATTTTTCTGATCCTTTTTCATATATAAAACTTTGCATTTGGAGTTACAGATTAATTTCTATGATTTTTTAAAGTTTGTGGTATTTTCTGGAATTTCCTGTGTAATAATAATTCCAGTAAATAAATTACTGCGTCAACATTACGTCAGGATGACGTCAGCGGTCAACGGAACAGTCCAGGTCAACCCTGACTAGTGGGTCCCGTGTGTCAGTGTAATTAGTTTAACTAAATATTAATTAAAACTAATCCTGATTAGTTAACAGGGCTGGGCCCCACCTGTCATTGACCCAGGGGGGTCAAACTGGGCCCACCCATGGTCAAATGAGGGGTCAGCGGGGTCAACTCGCCGGCGTTTAGCTGCCGGCGAGGCCGAACGCGGCGGCGAGAGTGGTTTTGTGCATTCCGGCGACCAAAAGAGACGCGGAGGGCATTTACGTGTAGCTGGGAGCAAGCCGCAGCTCTTGGTGGTGTTGGTTGAGCTCGGGGTGGCCGGAAACGGCGCCGGCGATGACCTTGGCAGTCGCTGGAGTTCGGGTGATGAAGAACCCGAGGCTATGGGACATGACGAGGCTCGTGGTGAGGTGCTACGGGTTCCTACGAGTGCGGTGAGTGCGTTGGACATGGTGGTGTGGCCAGTGGGTGGCCGGAGTCACGTCGGCGACGAGCTCCGCGGCGGCGCATGCGGGTAAGCTACGTGCAGTCGCTACGGGGCTCGGAAGCGAGAAAGGAAAGGGGGGAGAGGTAGCTGGGCTCACGGTGATCTCGAGGAACCAGACGGCGCGGTCGGGGACGAGCTGGTGCGGTGGTGACGGCGAAGGGGTTCTCCGGTGATGGCGGAGTCGGGCGAGGTCGGTGCAGAGGCCTCGGGGCAAGCAAGCACTGGGGGCTCGGCTAGCTCAAAGAAAAGGAGGGCGGCGGAGCTCCTGGACACGACGGCATGGCGCAAGGACGACAGAGAGCGCGACTATGGCGACAGTGCGGCTACGGTGGCGTCGGCCATGGCGTGGGAGAGCGAGGGAGAGAGGCAGGGGGGAAATGGAAGTGTCCACGGGGTTCGGGGCACGACGTGGAGCTCATATCGGTCAGCAGAGAGGCGAGGGGAGGAAGCAGGGCGGCGGGCAGCTGCGTGGCGCGTGCTGGTGCCGCCGTCGAGCACCTGCCTGCCTGCCTGGCGAAGGCAAGCAGCTCGCTGGAGCGGCTGCTGGGCTAGGACGGCTAGGTGGGCTGCCAGGTTAGTTCCCTCTCTCTCTCCCTCTTTATTTATCTTTTTTATTTATTCTGTAACTTTGTGCACTTACTAAAAATACCTAAACAACTCCAAAATTCAGCAAACTGCTCATGGCCATTCACTGGAATATATCCAGCATGGAACATTTTAGTTTGCGATTATTTGAGCATTTAAAATAATTTATATAATTTAAATGCCCAAACTCAAATACTTATGATTTAATTCAAAGACCTTAGGATGACCTAGAAAATTGTGCACCACTTTTGGCAGAGGTCCTAAACCAAGGCAAAAATGATGGACATTTTAGAAGGGCATTTCAGGTTCATTGAAAATATTTTTAGTAAACCCTAGTTGGTTTCGGAGGGGGCTGGGGGTTCTGTCATCCCCATTTCAAGTTTCTGTTGAGAAAAATAGACATGATGCAACACTCTAATGCATGAACTAGCTAGGGTGTGACAGACCCGGCAGTAACAATCGCAGAGGTGCTCCCTTTACCTCCTAGCCGAACAATCGGGAATGTAGGGGTAAGCACAGGAGCCAGGCAACCCAGCTTGGCCAAAACTTAAGTCATATCGATGCATATAATGGTGAGTAAAAGGTACATGCGGAAGTATGACACATGTGTTGGGCATGAAGCCCGTATAAATAAGCTTCTGTTAAAGAAGCCCCCAGGTATAACGAGTGCGAGTAGCATGTCAAGTGTGTGCGAACAATGCGCAGATCAGCCCTCAAAGGCTTTTACTGAAAGAGGGAGGAAAAAGGAGGGAAACAAAAGACAGCGAAAAAAATATGAAAGGTGGACGGAGGAAGGAGACGAAATCTGAGTCCGGCGCTAGGCGTAGAATCTTCGGAGACGGGCTGCGTTCCATGGGTTCGGCTCGAGTCGGTTGTCAGATGCATTGCATAGATGATATGCACCGCCCGTAAGGACTTGGTCGATGATGAAGGGACCTTCCCATTTGGGCTTAAGTTTGTCCTTTTTCTTGTCCGGCAGGCGTAGAACTAGCTCACCAACATTGTAAGTTTTGGCCCGTACTTCTCTGCTTTGATATCTTTGAGCCTGCTGCTGATAGAATGCGGAACGGGATTTTGCCACATCGCGCTCCTCCTCTAAGGCGTCCAAACTATCCTGCCGATCCAACTCGGCTTCTCTTTCTTCGTACATGCGCACGCGAGGTGAGTCATGAATTATATCGCAGGGTAAAACTGCCTCTGCGCCGTATACCATAAAAAATGGTGTGAATCCGGTAGTGCGGTTTGGCGTGGTCCGCAGCCCCCAGAGTACGAAGTCGAGCTCCTCTACCCAATGCGTGTTAGATTCCGTGAGGGACCGCACTAATCTGGGTTTAATGCCGCTCATGATTAGACCATTTGCTCGTTCGACTTGACCGTTAGTTTGAGGGTGATAGACTGAAGCATAGTCGAGCTTGATGCCCATGTTTTTGCACCAGAGTTTAACCTCGTCGGCCATGAAATTCGTGCCGTTATCAGTGATGATGCTGTGGGGGACGCCAAAACGGTGTACTACCCCGGATATGAAGTCTATCACAGGTCGAGATTCTGCCGTTTTAACCGGCTTGGCCTCTATCCATTTGGTGAATTTGTCCACCATGACCAATAAGTATTTTTTCTTGTGGGTTCCCCCTTTAAGGGGTCCAACCATGTCAAGCCCCCAGACCGCGAACGGCCAAGTGATGGGTATAGTTTTGAGGGCGGTGGGTGGCATGTGGCTTTGATTAGCAAAGAGCTGGCAACCGACGCATCGTTGGACTAAGTCCTGAGCATCTGCCCGGGCTGTCGGCCAATAAAATCCTGTACGGAAGGCTTTGCCTACAAGGGCCCGGGCTGAGGCGTGGTGCCCGCCGAGTCCGGCGTGAATTTCAGCCAGGAGATTTCGCCCTTCCTCTTCGGAGATACACCTTTGAAGGACTCCGGTTGTGCTTTTCTTATAAAGTTCTCCCTCATGGACCTTGTAGGCTTTAGATCGCCGAACTATGCAGCGGGCCTCATTTTGCTCTTCGGGAAGTTTCTGCCTAATTATGTAGGCTAGGAATGGTTCCGTCCACGGGGCAATTACTGCCATTAGTTCGTGGGCTGAAGGTGTTATTTCATTGGCTGAGCCACCGATTGTGTCAGAATGTTCCGTGTTGGGTGGTGCAGTTGGTTCCGGGTTGTTATTTCCGGACTCCTCTTCCCATAATACGGATGGCTTAAAGAGCCGCTCCAGGAAGATGCTTGGAGGGACGGCGTCGCGTTTTGCGCCGATGCGTGCCAACACGTCTGCTGCCTGGTTATTATCCCGGGCTACATGGTGGAATTCGAGTCCTTCGAACCGAGCTGAAATTTTTAGGTCGGTGTTACGGTAGGCTGCCATTTTCGGATCCTTGGCGTCCAAGTCTCCATTTACTTGGGATATTGCGAGGTTTGAATTCCCGCGCACCTCTAGGCGTTGAATACCCATGGAGATTGCCATCCGGAGACCATGTAGAAGGGCCTCGTATTCGGCTGCATTGTTGGAGTCCGTGTACATTATTTGAAGTACGTATTGGACTGTGTCTCTGGTTGGGGACGTCAAGACGACGCCAGCCCCCAAGCCAGCCAACATTTTGGAGCCATCAAAATGCATGATCCAATTGGAGTATGCGCCGTACTTTTTAGGGAGTTCGGCTTCGGTCCATTCGGCGATGAAGTCAGCCAAAACTTGCGACTTTATAGCTCACCGTGGTTTGTAGGTTATGTCAAATGGTAAGAGCTCAATGGCCCATTTTGCAATCCTGCCCGTCGCGTCGCGGTTGTTTATAATGTCGTCGAGAGGTACTTCGGAGGCCACTGTTATGGAACACTCTTGAAAGTAGTGTCGCAGCTTCCGGGATGCCATGAACACCGCGTACGCTATCTTTTGATAATGTGGGTACCGGGACTTGCATGGAGTTAAGACAGTGGATACGTAGTACACTGGTTTTTGAAGAGGGAATTTGTGCCCTTCTGTTTCTCGTTCGACGACGAGTACCACGCTGACAACTTGATGTGTTGCTGCGATATATAATAACATCGGTTCGCCCAGGTTGGGCGCGGCCAGGACCGGATTTGTTGCCAATATGGCCTTAATTTCTTCGAGTCCGGCCGTGGCAACATCCGTCCATTCGAAGTGTTCGGTGCGCCGGAGGAGGCGATAGAGGGGCAGTGCCTTTTCTCCCAAATGGGAGATGAAGCGGCTTAGAGCCGCCACGCATCCAGTTAGTTTTTGTATTTGTTTGAGGTCTTTTGGGATATCCAATTGTGACAGAGCTCGGATCTTGGCTGGGTTTGCTTCAATTCCTCTACCGGATACAATGAAGCCCAAGAGCTTTCCGGCTGGTACGCCGAAAACACATTTTTCCGGGTTGAGCTTAATGTCATATGCTCGGAGGTTGTCGAATGTAAGCCTCAAATCGTCTACTAGAGTTTCGACGTGTTTGGTCTTAACGACCACATCGTCTACGTATGCCTCCACTGTTTTGCCTATCTGGGTAGCCAGACATGTCTGAATCATGCGCTGATATGTTGCGCCGGCGTTTTTGAGTCCGAAGGGCATTGTGTTGAAGCAGAATGGTCTGTATGGAGTAATGAATGCCGTTGCGGCCTGGTCTGTTTCCGCCATCTTGATTTAATGGTATCCGGAGTATGCATCGAGGAAGCACAATGAATCGTGCCCTGCGGTAGCATCGATGATTTGGTCGATGCGGGGGAGGGGGAAAGGATCCTTTGGACAGGCCTTGTTAAGGTCTTTGAAATCGACACAAAGGCGCCAGGATTTGTCCTTTTTTGGTACCATTACCAGGTTTGCTAGCCAGTCCGGATGTTTTATATTTCTGATGAATCCGGCTTCTAAGAGTTTGGCTAGCTCCTCTCCCATTGCCTGTCTTTTGGGTTCGGAAAATCGCCGAAGAGCCTGTTTGACTGGCTTGAATCCTTTTAGGATATTTAGGCTGTGCTCTGCCAGCCTGCGTGGGATTCCTGGCATATCTGAAGGGTGCCAGGCAAAAATGTCCCAATTTTCCCGAAGGAATTCTTGTAGTGCGGCTTCTACATCAGGGTTTAATTATGCCCCGATGGAGGCCTTCTTTGTGGGGTCCGTTGGATGGACCTGGAATTTGACTATTTCGTCTGCTGGTTTAAAAGAGGTGGACTTAGATCTCTTATCGAGTATCACATCATCCCTATTCACCATGGAGCGCAGCGCAGTGAGTTCCTCTGCCGCTAGGGCTTCGGATAGTGCCTCTAGGGCTAGTGCGGTTGTCTTATTTTCAGCGCGGAGTGCTGTATCTGGATCACTGACAAGAGTGATGATTCCATTGGGCCCAGGCATTTTAAGCTTCATGTACCCGTAATGGGGTATAGCTTGGAAAATTGTGAATGCCTCTCGCCCTAGCAAGGCGTGATATCCGCTGCCGAACGGGGCCACTTGGAACGTGACCTCCTCAGACCTGTAATTGTCCGGTGAGCCGAACACTACATCTAGTGTGATTTTTCCTGTGCAGCGTACTTCCCGACTAGGGATTATTCCTCTAAAGGTTGTGCTGCTTCGCTCAATGCGGCTCCAGTCTATTTCCATTTTTTGGAGGGTTTCCTCGTAGATAAGGTTTAATCCGCTGCCGCCATCCATGAGTACCTTGATAAGACGAAAGCCGTCCACTATCGGACTGAGGACCAATGCGGCTGGTGCTCGGGCTGTTCGGAACTTAGGTTCGTCGCTGGCATTGAAGGTGATAGCCGTGTCGCTCCATGGATTTGTTGTTGCTACTTGGTAGACTTCGCCGAGGCTGCGGATTGTTCGTTTCCGCATATTATTTGATGTGAAAGTCTCAAAGACTGTTAATACCGTACTGGTATTGTTGGGCTGGTTACCCGGGGCTAGAAAACCTTCGCCACTTTTGGCCACCTGCCGTAGTATCCAACATGCTCGAAGGCTATGTGTTGGAGTGGCGCCCTCTGTACTATGAATTTTACAGGGTCCGTTGAGCCATCCCTCCAATACGGTTCCGTGCCCTTTAGGGGTTTTTTGCTTTTTGGTTTTTGACCCAGGTGCTTGAGTATGACGCACCCTTTTATTTCGAACTAGGGTTATGTTCAGGGCCGGACTGTCATAAAACCTGGTTTCGGTTTTCCAGGCACTCTCCATCGCACAGTATTTTTGTACTATGGTCGCCAGGTCGGCGAAGCGTGTGACTTCGCGACGACTTATGGCGTTCATGATTCTCTTGTCCGTGCAATTGTAGCAGAAAATTGAGATTGCGCTTTCCTCACGGCAGTCCTTTATCCTGTCCATAATCAGGAGGAATCTGGCCCAGTAATGATGTACTGTTTCATCGGGCTCTTGCCGTATTTGAGATAGATCGCTTAAGTTTGGGTGGGCGGGCGGAATTAAATTCGGAACCCCGCCCAATCTGAGGCTCAAAGGCCGAGAAGTTTCCGGATTTGGAAGCTTGGATTGCTGGATGTTATCCAACAAATCTGGTCCGATGCCTGACTTTAGGTTCAATACTTGATTGACGTCCGTCCCTCCGCGGGAATTCGGCATGGAGGGATCGGGAATCCGGACATAACTGGTCTTTAACATAGAAGAAGAGTCGCCGCGTTGTTCCTCTACCACAACAACGTCGTGGGTAGCCTGGGGAGAGTTAATTTCTCTCAGATCGGTTTTAAGCCCAATCTGATCGTAGTCTGTAGCGACTCCCAGGGCGGCGATGCGATCCAAGAGCTCATTTACGGAGGAGAGCTCCATCGGATCTAGCTGCTCGGCGAATTCCGAGTTGACGTGAAGATCGCTTTTGATGACCTGAGAGGTCATTGTCGGAGCGGTGGCCGAACAGGTGGTCATAAGAAAACCACCTAGCCGAATAGTTTGGCCGGTGGCCAAAGCTCCCTTGGCGACGGCGCCGTCTTTAAAGACGGGAAAAGGCATCCCTCCTGATTGTGACGGCACAGAGGAACTCTCAATGAAAGCATCAATGTCGGTGTCAAAACCGGCGGATCTCGGGTAGGGGGTCCCGAACTGTGCATCTAGGCGGATGGTAACAGGAGACAAGGGACACGATGTTTTACCCAGGTTCGAGCCCTCTTGATGGAGGTAAAACCCTACGTCCTGCTTGATTGATATTGATGATGTGGGTATTACAAGAGTAGATCTACCACGAGATCAAGGAGGCTAAACCCTAGAAGCTAGCCTATGGTATGATTGTTGTTCGTCCTACGGACTAAAACCATCCGGTTTATATAGACACCGGAGAGGGCTATGGTTACACAGAGTCGGTTATAATGGTAGGAGATCTACATATCCGTATCGCCAAGCTTGCCTTCCACGCCAAGAAAGTCTCATCTGGACACGGGACGAAGTCTTCAATCTTGTATCTTCATAGTCTTGGAGTCCGGCCGATGATGATAGTTCGGCTATCCAGACACCCCCTAGTCCAGGACTCCCTCAACCCTCAAGAGGTGGATGGTTCTGTACACCAAAAATTTAACTTGGGTTATGATACTCGTGTCTATAGCTTTCCAACGGTATATCACAAGCCCCATTTGGGCAATGTTTGTGGAAGTTCAACCTAGCACTACGGGAAGTTCAGGTCGAACAACTCGGGCAGTAAAATTGCAACAGAGGCATGTTTCATCGCGACCCGAGAGCACATCAGCCAATGAACGAGATTCCTATTTAAAATGGGCATTTAGTTGCTAAAAAACATTTGTAGATTAGACTTACATCATATACAACATGACTGACCAAAAAAATTGCGCGGGAAGACAAGGTTTAGAAGATAGCCCGAAGGTCGTGTTCTTACACAGGGAAGTTCAGGCGTGTAACTCAGGAAGTTCATATTGTGATCAGAATAATATTCTGATCCCTTGATCAGAATAATGTTTATGTATATATATAGGGTGGATATATTCTAATAACACTCCTTAAGAGTCTTATTCTTATAACACCTGGCTTATTCTGATAACACCTACGACCCGCACAGGTAGCTAGAGACTAACGACAACAGAATTGCACCGAACAAAAATCCCACCCCCTCTTCCCACGACCACCCACCACTCTGCCCCAAGCCCCACTCCTCCACCAACCTCCCTTCCCCTGTGCAGCACGGCACCCCACCCCACCACCACCTACCTCCAGCCCTGTTACCAGCCACCACCTGCCCGGCAGCCGGCGACCACGGGGATGGCCCCGACCACCGCGACACTCCACCCCACCACCTCCTCCCAATCCCGATTGGCGTGCCTCCCGCCCCTACCCATAGCGCCGCGCTGCCACAGCTCCATCCAAGCTCGACGGCCGGCGCACCTCCTCCCACTCCCGGCTGCCGTACCTCCCCTCCCCCATTGCATCGCCCCGCCATTCCCCTACCCCGCCTCTACCACCACCTCATGGCGTGTGCCACCTCCCTGGATAACCAGATCTCAGCCACCCCGAGAGCCTAATGCCTTGCACCTGCCCGATCTAGCCCGCGCCACGCCTGTGATGTTGGTTGCATGATACAAAGGTGGTTGCCTAGTCCCCTTCCAGTCTCGGATCTGTTCGGTCGCTGGTGATGGGGAGCTCACTGTCGGTGTCAAAACCGGCGGATCTCGGATAGGGGGTCCCAAGCAGTGCGTCTTAGGATCAATGGTAACATGAACACGGGATTTTACCCAGCTTCGGGATCTCTTGATGAGATAATACCCTACATGCTGCTTGATTGACTATAATGAATATAGGGGTTACAAGAGTTGATCTACCCTGAGATCATATGTTGTGGTCTAAACCCTAGAGGTATGATGAGTAATGTCATAAAATCCTCTATCGAATAGCCTAGCCTCGGTTTATATAATGTACCAGAGGCCTAGGATAACAAGAGTCCTAGCCGAATATGTCGGTGGGGACGAGTCCTTGTCTTGATCACCAAGTCTTGTGGAATCTTCCTTGTATGCGGCAACTGTCCGAACTGGCCCATGAGTATACGGCCATGGGGGTCCTCGGCCCAATCTAACTGATCGGGACACGACATGGTGAGAACCCCCTAGTCCAGGACACAGTCAGTAGCCCCCTGACCGGTCTTCAAGTTGGGGACGCTCCTCGATTCTTCCAAACTGTTCTTCATCTTTGGTCGCCGGTCTTGAAAACTGGTTCAACAAATCTTCTCATCTTCGATCTTGAGGATCGTGAAGTAAATCCGAAGAGTTTATATGTTGGGTATCCGAGGAGCCCCTTTAAGTTTCCGGCCTTTAGCACTGCCTTGTTATTATTATGCCACACCTCAGGTCTGAAGTTATTCCCGGGCGGCAGTGTCCTCTTGCATCCGAGCTCCAATGTCGGATTGCATTCGAGGTATCTTTTGCAGCCAAGCACCAACGATGGACTGCTTCCGAGCTCCAACGCTGGAATGTATCCAAGCTCTAACGCCGGACTATGTCCAAGCTCCAACGCCGGACTGTATCCGAGCTCCAACGCCGGACTATATCCGAGATGTCATAGATCATTTGGGTTCAAAAAGTTGAAGGAGTTTAGCCGAGCTTAATGCCGGAAATGCCCTCTATGGAGCCAGCCAGTGGCGCCTGAGCTTAATGCCGGACTACTTCCGAGGTGGTGCACCACCCCTGACTACGGGCTAATTTTTTGATTGGTGCAATTTATTCTCTGCCGAGATACATAGCCAGTAGCCCTCAAGGTGTGTGCGTCGGTCTAAAACCCGAGATGCACTTGAAGGAATACATGAAACCACTGATCCTAGTTGCCCCTGAGACTCAGGTTGATGCGCGAAATCAGCCTAAGGATCAACTCCTAGCTCGGCAGCATACATAGGAATAGAAATGCGGTGTGCAAAGTCCTCAAGACTTAGGTTGGGTGCGGCCGACCAACCTGAGGATAATAATCTCCTCGAAAACTATATTGCACTTTCAATTTTCTGCATTGGACAGGCAATGCAGTAGCCCCCGAGACACTGGTTGGGTGGCGACACCAGATTAGGGGATCGATGTACCCCTTTAATATTTGTAAATAATAAGCACGAAGCCCCGTAGCCCCGAGCCTTAATGTGGGCACGGGTGGCCGAATTAAGGATCAATATCCAAAGTAAAATCACAAATTATGTGTAATGATTCTACGTATCCAAGTACTTTACATCATCAATGCTCGGATCCGCATTGTACAAAACTTTGTTGACCGGCCATCGGCTCCAACCTCCTCAGCCAGTAGCCGGAGAGTGTTTGTCCCACTTTATAAAGTCTTTATGAGGGCAAAGATTTACGGCAAACAAGGCAATCCGGCCATACGGTTTTATAAACAAAGGGACGCAGAGAGACATGTTATATTATTGTCTTAACATAAGAAACATTGTCAAAAGAAAATAGTCCCGCTATCGGTTCCTTTCTTTGGGTTGTCATGCTAAGCATGATCATGAAACCTCAGCTCTGATCAATGTGGGAGGAAAATACTGAGGATTTAGTTCGGGAAAAGCTTCCAAACACTGTGGTCTAGATGAACCCAAATTTTCACTTCCGTTGCGGTTGTTTATAATCTAAAAGTGGCCCATCGTCGGCTTCTACCCCCTTGTAGATGCTACGCAGGGTGTTTCCAAAATAACAAAACAACCCTTAGCCGATGTCTCGGTGCCCGAAGGCGGTTGTGTTGGCGGAAACGAGGAAATCAGATATACGAGCTTTATAACTTTCACTTAGTCATAGGAGCTTAAAGTTGGGAGGCCAGCAAGTGGCCCCCCGCTTAGTGTTCGGCGACAGCCGAGGTCAACCGTAAACACTTCGGCCAATGTTATGAACAGCTCGTCATTTAATACAGTCATCGGACTGCTGACCAGTTTACGCTTATTGTGATAGTCAGTTTTCGGCTTTCTCCACTACGGTGCTTAACCATGCGAGCTAGAAGCACAAGTGGTTCTCCCTTTGCACACCTAGCCGAACAAAGCGGAACATAGGAGGCAAGCACAGGAGTCGGGCAACCCAACTATTGACCGAAGACACAAATCGAAACTGATGCATATATAGCAATATCCAAGAATTTTTGCCGAATCTCTAAAGGTGTCCGGCGTTGCACTGTGAGACTTATGCGGAAAACACACAAATAGTTGAAAAGGTGCCGTAGGATTGGAAAAACCAAAAAAACGTCAGTAAAAAACTCGACGTCCGAACTAGATTAATTGTTCGGTGTCAATCAGAAAATTGGTCTTAGAGAAAAAAAATATGCTTCTGCCGTGCTTTAACATGACACATCCTATCTCAAGACTTCAAGCGGGTTAGCCTACGACTTCAACCTCCTACCCCAAAGGCGGAGTACTTCTTGCTAAGCCAGTTTGGCAAACTTTAGCGGCTTTGAGAGGGAAATCCGGCTATTGACCACACACTCGCGTCGAAAAAGGGAGTGATAGAAAAAAAGGACTTTGCAATGACTAGGAAGAAGAACACTTATTATAAAACAGCTCACCTAAATTTAAGAGTCCCCCAGTTACCTGGGTAAAAGAATTTTATGTATAATGATTGTATGTACCGAAGTACTTATATCATATCTGTGTCCACCCGAACTTTATACGCGTCTTAACCGACCGTCTGCTTCTCCCTCTTCGGTCAAGGACCGAAAAGTGTTATGTACTCCCCTCATCGAGAATATCGACGGTGTTTCCGATAACTAGGCAATCAGGCCATAAGGCTGTAACAGACAAAGCGCGCTCAGGGAACTTATGCTATATTACTGACAAAGAGTAAGAAGCATCTTCGAAGAAAATAGTACCCCCACTGATACCTTTCTTCAGTTGCTCATTATTATTATGAGACTTGTGCAATAGATTTTTTGTACTCATGAGTTCCGTTGTGTGCCGACCATTGTTGAAAACAGTAAGAGCGCTAGCTTTCGGCTTCACCCAGTCTGAGGTCCAGCTCGGATGAACCGATCGTGACAATCGCAGAGGTGCTCCCTTTACTCCCTAGCCGAACAATCGGGAATGTAGGGGTATAAGCACAGGAGCCAGGCAAATCCAGCTTGCAAGTCGCTTAAGTCAACATGGTGCATATTGTGGCGTAATACACGAACAAGGAACGAAGCCGTACAAGTATAATCATATGCAAGAGGAAAAGC
The DNA here is from genome assembly GCF_018294505.1 of Triticum aestivum. Taxonomy (NCBI): domain Eukaryota; kingdom Viridiplantae; phylum Streptophyta; class Magnoliopsida; order Poales; family Poaceae; genus Triticum; species Triticum aestivum. Next base: position 73,009,483 of record NC_057810.1, on the reverse strand, counting down.
TCCATCAAGGGAGCCCCCAAATAAATGGGGTATTTGAATATGTGTGTCACAAACAAAGTTTTGACAGGGAAGTTTTTCACAAGTAACTTTTTGCCAAAAAAAGTATAATGCTTGTTCAAACCGAACAAAATTTAAGACTGAAAGTTTTTGAGCATGAAAGCAACTTAGCTGGTTGATATGTTCGGCATTGATGACGCAGTACGAGCTTGATGTGGGACAGGGTTCCAGCCCCCAGGCTGGTCCCAAGGTGGCCGAGCAGAGAGTCCGGCACTCCGAGAAGATGAAGCCCCCAGTCCAGCCGCGGTAATGGAGCAGGTCAGCGCGCCAAGGCGACAACACGGCTCAGTCTGAGTTGATTGGCTGCACAGATAAAATAGTGCAAACCAAAAGAAATGACAAATAAAGATAATAATGTAAAAAAATTCTTCTACTTGTTTAATACAAGTGAAGTAAATAATGAAAGAGATATGGCCTGAGCGTCGAGGTCAGTGTCTACGCAGGGCGTCGGCGTGACGCAATGAAGGCATGACAAAGCCCGAATTCATAGGTCGGTCCGAGTTCCGGATACGGCGTTCGCTGAACTATGCACGGAAACTGATCGAACCACCTCGCAACCGTCATTAATGCGGCCACCATTTGATAGACCTGTGTATAGATGATAGAACAAAGCAGAGTAATAATTCCTTGGGAAAAATAAACCCGAACAAGCAAAAATTGCTGGGATTAATAGCACCTGGTTTATTTGTTGTAGCGGATCGAAGAAAGGTTACTCCCAAAATTGGGACTCGATCCGCACACCCATTGCCTGATGGGTGATGAAGCGATGGCACGGCGATCCTGGCAAAGGTTGGCTCGCCACGGCAAAGCCCGTGGTCCAGCTAATGTGATGAAGCTGGTCGGCTGGTGACGCCGAAGTCTCTGAAGTAAGTTGATGAAGAGATGGCGAAGTCCTCAGTCTAGCCGAGGTGATGGAGCAGGTCGATGTCGGTGTCAAAACCGGCGGATCTCGGGTAGGGGGTCCCGAACTGTGCGTCTAGGCGGATGATAACAGGAGACAAGGGACACGATGTTTTACCCAGGTTCGGGCCCTCTTGATGGAGGTAAAACCCTACGTCCTGCTTGATTAATATTGATGATGTGTGTTACAAGAGTAGATCTACCACGAGATCAAGGAGGCTAAACCCTAGAAGCTAGCATGTGGTATGATTGTTGTTCGTCCTACGGACTAAAGCCATCTGGTTTATATAGACACCGGAGAGGGATAGGGTTACATAGAGTCGGTTACAATGGTAGGAGATCTACATATCCGTATCGCCAAGATTGCCTTCCACGCCAAGGAAAGTCCCATCCGGACACGGGACGAAGTCTTCAATCTTGTATCTTCATAGTCTTGGAGTCCGGCCAATGATGATAGTCCGGCTATCCGGACACCCCCTAGTCCAGGACTCCCTTAGTAGCCCCCGAACCAGGCCTCAATGACGACGAGTCCGACATGTATATTGTCTTTGCCGTTTGCAAGGCGGGTTCTCCTTCATGTTCCATGTGTTTGCCGGATAGTGTTCGGTTGCTTCATAAACGTTGCGCTCCTTGGCTTCCACGTCCAATAATGGCCTTCTTCCACGTGTTGTACGAATGCGAAAAGCCAGGGTATTCTTACGTTTTACCCCCTAGTTGCACGAATAAGCTGCCTATAAGAGAGGCGAGGATCCAGATCCAAATCACACCATCCTCCTTCCGCAAGTACTCATCGAGGCGCATCTGACAAAAAATCCATTCCAACATGGATAGTCGACGTGGCTCCTCTTCTCGCGCTCCCAGTACTCCGCCAGGAGATTGGAGGAGATGCTCAGTCCCGCATAGCGAGTTAGTGACGCTCCAAGCAGAGGAATACCTTCCCCCAGCCTTTATGGTTCCGGTTCGAGCCGGATTGGCCACCTACAAGGGTGGGAAACAGGCGGAGAGCGTCCCCAATCCCTCCAAAGGAGAGCGGGTATGCTTCGTCCCCTACTTAATAAGGGGACTCGGATTTCCCATACATCCGTTTCTCCGGGGGCTCCTAGAGTTCTATGGACTCCAACTTCACCACCTCACGCCTGCCTCCATTTTGCACATCGCGGGCTTTGTAGCTCTTTGCGATCTGTTCTTGGGCATCGAGCCCCATTTTGCGCTGTGGAAGAGGTTGTTTTGCCTCGTATCCCGTTCTCACGAGGGGTCGATATATCAAGTGGGCGGAGCCGAAATATGGCACATCGCCGGGACCGGATATCTATCCGGAACCCCGAAGAAGGCGTCCGAAGACTGGCCTTCGGAGTGGTTCTATATGGAAGACGCCCCGCTACCGGATCCAGTTCGGATCGGCCTCCGGAGTTTAGCAACGCTCCTCTGAAGAAACGCCTGAGTTGGCGCCCACGGAGCCCTCAACGAGAAGATGACAGGAGCGTCCACTATCTGATGGGCCGGATACGGTTACTAGCCCATTCCGGATTAACCATGATTGGAGTCATGGCCACATGCATTATGCGAGGGGTGCAGCCGCTCCAATATAGGGGCCACCCCATGTGGGATTTCAACGGGGAGAATGACGCCAACCGTCATGGCCGCACAGGGCCGGGATCGGCCGCCGATCTGGTGAAGATCCTGTCCGGCTTGTACAAGGGGGAGAGCGAGGACTTCCTCCGCACGAGTCCATTGAATAGATTCTCCATGAATAACCCTCGGAGCTGGGTAAGCGGACGTTTATATGTCTGACCCGTGCTTTCAAAGATAAGTGTCTTACTTTATGATTTCGATGCAGGAACTGCGCCGGGATGTGGAGGGCATAGAAAGCCCAACTCCACAACCCGAGGATCCGGGAAGATCCCTTGATCCGGCCTCCAAAGAGGATCCGGACATAAAGGTGGAATTGATTGACGGGGTGTTCCACCAGCTCAGCATAGACAATGCTTTAGTCGCCATTACGGCTGACTACCCCAGTTTATGTCCGGCTTCCCAGGTGAGTACGACCGAAGTCCTGACACCGTTACTTTTTTAATGCTTATTTATGACCACCGTGTACCAATGGTGCTTCGCAGGAGGTGCCTTTACGGCGGGAAGCCGAGCCCGCGGCGACTGACCAAACGAGGTCAGTGCGGCCTAGCAGGCGGAAGAGGAGGGCGGCGCGAATCGAAACATCGCCGCAAAGGTATGGTGCACCATTGTCTTTTAAGGGAAAGACTCCTGGGAGGTATATTAATGCTCATGATTCTTCCAGGAGAAAGAGCGCTCGCCGGACTGAGTCCGGAGAGGGTGCCAACCAAGCCTCCGCCAGCCAGGCTCCAACGCCTGGTCCGGAGGGGGAGGCGAGCACAAGGCGCGAGCCGGATGCTCCTCCAACGGAGGATGCCGACAGGTTGTCCGCCACCAGGTCTAAGGTGGAGAGCGCCATGAATCACAGGCGCCGTCGGACAGTTCTTCGTGACGCGTGTTTCTCCCCAGAGGCGTTGAATGCCTTTAATGCGGGAGACGCGCACCTCTGTGCTACTCAAGATGGTTTAACCAGAGCCACGGAGCAGTATGTAAAAGACATACGGGTGAGGAATTTTAATAGTTATATATGCCAGTAGCCCCCGAAACTTAAAATAGTTAAACTAACTGATTTAAGGATCATTTCTTATGCAGGATCTTACCGAGAAGAATACCCACCTGTCCCAGGAGCTTCAAGAATGCAAGGCCCAACTTGAGGCCCACTAGCCGCTGCCGGGGGAGCCACGGAGACCCCCTCTGGTAATTCATATTTTGAAAAGAGAAGTAGTTTATGAAGTGCGGCGTGTGTGTATAGTCTGACAATAATATTGCAGAGAGTGCCGGACTAGATCCGGACAAGCAACATCTGCTGCGCCAGTTGAAGGCCGGCGAGAAGGTGCTTATGAGGGTGCAGCAGGAGAGGAACAAACTCCAAGATGCCAACACCCAGCTGGGTGAAGAACTAAAAGATGTCCGGGTCCAGCTGTCTAACTCTGTAAAGGAGAATCGGCGGCTTCGTCGCGGCATTTATAGTAAGTGCTTGAGCAAACTCTTTTGAGAAGAAGAGTTCGGCGAGGAAGTCGATTGACAGAAATGTGTCTGTAGGTGTGCTCAGGGGTCATCCGGCGAAGGAGATGCCTGGTTCCACGGGAGACCCTCTTCCCGAGCTTCTGCAACTGCACGAACGTGTTCGGTAGGCGATGAGCGGCGTCGTTCAGGCCTTATGGCCTTCCGTCTCCCTACCCAAGGATCTTGGAGGGCTTGCTGAGAAGCTTCAGGGAGTACGGAGGCATCTCCGTCTGTGGAAGATATCGGCCTGCCGTCAAGGCGCCAGGGAGGCCTGGGCCATGGTGAAGACGCGGTACCCGAAGGGCCGAGGTCGGACCTATGGGGGCCGATGGGAAGGAGATCCCTGTGAGCCTGATGTACAGCCAAGTAGAGTTGGTCGTGAAATATTCCCAACGGGACTGTAAATTAGACAACCTGTTAGATGGGATTGAAGAGGAGTACAATCAGTCAGTTTGACGATGTAATTTTAAAATGACATGTAAAATGCCTTCTAGCCGGATTATTGATCGTTTGTCTTTGCGGACCTTTTCGCTTCAACCTCGGGACCCAACAGTCTGGAGTGTGTCCGAATACCCTTACGGTTATAAAAGAACCATGGCATGCATGGAGACAAGGCGTAGGGGTCATAATTGCTTTATCAGACAAGTGCCCAACTAGTTATGTTATATTACATGGTTAGTAAGAAACATCTTCCAGGGAGAATAGTTCCGTTAAGTGTTCCTTTCCCTGGGAGGCATGCCCTAAAGTGCATGTCCAGACTGTGAAAATAGCAGAAAAAGCATCTGGGGGCAGATAAATAGGTAAGTCATAAATCATCTTTCAGGTCACCGACCGAATATTCCCTTAAGAACGCTATCCTTCGGCTTCACCCAGTCTGAGGTACACATCCGGCTGACCCGGCAGTAACAATCGCAGAGGTGCTCCCTTTACCTCCTAGCCGAACAATCGGGAACGTAGGGGTAAGCACAGGAGCCAGGCAACCCGGCTTGGCCAAAACTTAAGTCATATTGATGCATATAATGGTGATCAAAAGGTACATGTGGAAGTGTGACACATGTGTTGGGCATGAAGCCCGTATAAATAAGCTTCTGTTAAAGAAGCCCCCAGGTATAACAAGTGCAAGTAGCACATCGAGTGAGTGTGAACAAAGCGCAGATCAGCCCTCAAGAGGGTTGTACTAAGAGGGGGAGGAAAAAGGAGGGAAAACAAAGACAGTGAAAAAAAAAGATGAAAGGTGGACGGAGGAAGGAGACGAACCCTGAGTCCGGCGCTAGGCGTAAAATCTTCGGAGACGGGCTGCATTCCATGGGTTTGGCTCGAGTTGGTTGTTAGATGTGTTGCGTAGACGGTATGCACCGCCGGTAAGGACTTGGTCGATGATGAAGGGACCTTCCCATTTGGGCTTAAGTTTGTCCTTTTTCTTGTCCGGCAGGCGTAGGACTAGCTCGCCAACATTGTAAGTTTTGGCCCGTACTTCCCTGCTTTGATATCTTCGAGCCTGCTGTTGATAGAATGCGGAACGGGATTTTGCCACATCGCGCTCCTCCTCTAAGGCGTCCAAACTGTCCTGCCGATCCAACTTGGCTTCTCTTTCCTCGTACATGCGCACGCGAGGTGAGTCATGAATTATATCGCAGGGCAAAACTGCCTCAGCGCCGTATACCATAAAAAATGGTGTGAATCCGGTAGTGCGGTTTGGCGTGGTCCGCAGCCCCCAGAGTACGGAGTCAAGCTCCTCTACCCAGTGCGTGTTAGACTCCATGAGGGACCGCAGTAATCTGGGTTTAATGCCGCTCATGATTAGACCATTTGCTCGTTCCACTTGACCGTGAGTTTGAGGGTGGTAGACTGAACCGTAGTCGAGCTTGATGCCCATGTTTTTGCACCAGAGTTTAACCTCGTCGGCCGTGAAATTCGTGTCGTTATCAGTGATGATGCTGTGGGGGACGCCAAAACGGTGTACTACCCCAGATATGAAGTCTATCACAGGTCCGGATTCTGCCGTTTTAACCGGCTTGGCCTCTATCCATTTGGTGAATTTGTCCACCATGACCAATAAGTATTTGTGCTTTTTGGTTCCCCCTTTAAGGGGTCCGACCATGTCAAGCCCCCAGACCGCGAACGGCCAAGTGATGGGTATAGTTTTGAGGGAGGTGGGTGGCATGTGGCTTTGATTAGCAAAGAGCTGGCAACCAACGCATCGTTGGACTAAGTCCTGAGCATCTGCCCGGGCTGTCGGCCAATAAAATCCTGTACGGAAGGCCTTGCCTACAAGGGCCCGGGCTGCAGCGTGGTGCCCGCCGAGTCCGGCGTGAATTTTAGCCAGGAGATTTCGCCCTTCCTCTCCGGAGATACACCTTTGAAGGACTCCGGTTGTACTTTTCTTATAGAATTCTCCCTCATGGACCTTGTAGGCTTTAGATCGCCGAACTATGCAGCGGGCCTCATTTTGGTCTTCGGGGAGTTCCTGCCTGATTAAGTAGGCTAGGAATGGTTCCGTCCACGGGGCAATTACTGCCATTATCTCGTGGGCTGAAGGTGTTATTTCATTGACTGAGCCACCGATTGTGTCAGAATGTTCTGTGTTGGGTGGTGCAGTTGGTTCCGGGTTGTCGTTTCCGGACTCCTCTTCCCATGATACGGATGGCTTAAAGAGCCGCTCCAGGAAGATGTTTGGAGGGACGGCGTCGCGTTTTGCGCTGATGCGTGCCAACACGTCTGCTGCCTGGTTATTATCCCAGGCTACATGGTGGAATTCGAGTCCTTCGAACCGGGCTGACATTTTTAAGACGGCATTACGGTAGGCTGCCATTTTCGGATCCTTGGCGTCAAAGTCTCCATTTACTTGGGATATTGCGAGGTTTGAATCCCCGCGCACCTCTAGGCGTTGAATACCCATGGAGATTGCCATCCGGAGGCCATGTAGAAGGGCCTCGTATTCGGCTGTATTGTTGGAGTCCGTGTACATTATTTGAAGCACGTACTGGACTATGTCTCCGGTTGGGGACATCAAGACGATGCCAGCCCCCAAGCCAGCCAACATTTTGGAGACGTCGAAATGCATGATCCAATTGGAGTATGCGCCGTACTCTTTAGGGAGTTCGGCTTCGGTCCATTTGGCGATGAAGTCAGCCAGAACTTGTGACTTTATAGCTCGCCGTGGTTTCTAGGTTATGTCAAATGGTAAGAGCTCAATGGCCCACTTTGCAATCCTGCCCGTCGCGTCGCGATTGTTTATAATATCGTTGAGAGGTACTTCGGAGGCCACCGTTATGGAACACTCTTGAAAGTAGTGTCACAGCTTCCGGGATGCCATGAACACCGCATACACTATCTTTTGATAATGTGGGTACCGGGACTTGCATGGAGTTAAGACAGTGGATACATAGTACACTGGTTTTTGAAGAGGGAATTTGTGCCCTTCTGTTTCTCGTTCGACGACAAGTACCGCGCTGACAACTTGATGTGTTGCTGCGATATATAATAACATCGGTTCGCCCAGGTTGGGCGCGGCTAGGACCGGATTTGTTGCCAATATGGCCTTAATTTCTTCGAGTCCGGCCGTGGCAGCATCCGTCCATTCGAAGTGTTCGGTGCGCCGGAGGAGGCGATAGAGGGGCAGTGCCTTTTCTCCCAAATGGGAGATGAAGCCGCTTGGAGCCGCCACGCATCCAGTTAGTTTTTGTATTTGCTTGAGGTCTTTTGGGATATCCAATTGTGACAGAGCTCGGATCTTGGCTGGGTTTGCTTCAATTCCTCTACCGGATACAATGAAGCCCAAGAGCTTTCCGGCTGGTACGCCGAAGACATATTTTTCCGGGTTGAGCTTAATGTCATATGCTCGGAGGTTGTCGAATGTCACCCTCAAGTTGTCTACTAGAGTTTCGACGTGTTTGGTCTTGACGACCACATCGTCTACGTATGCCTCTACTATTTTGCCTATCTGGGTAGCCAGACATGTCTGAATCATGCGCTGATATGTTGCGCCGGCGTTTTTGAGTCCGAAGGGCATTGTGTTGAAGCAGAATGGTCCGTATGGAGTAATGAATGCCGTTGCGGCCTGGTCTTTTTCCGCCATCTTGATTTGATGGTATCCGGAGTATGCGTCGAGGAAGCACAATGAATCGTGCCCTGCGGTAGCATCGATGATTTGGTCGATGCGAGGGAGAGGGAAAGGGTCCTTTGGACAGGCCTTGTTAAGGTCTTTGAAATCGACACAAAGTCGCCAGGATTTGTCCTTTTTTGGTACCATTACCAGGTTGGCTAACCAGTCCGGATGTTTTATATCTCTGATGAATCCAGCTTCTAAGAGTTTGGCTAGCTCATCTCCCATTGCCTGTCTTTTGGGTTCGGAAAGTCGCCGAAGAGCCTACTTGACTGGCTTGAATCCTTTTAGGATATTTAGGCTGTGCTCTGCCAGCCTGCGTGGGATTCCTGGCATGTCTGAAGGGTGCCAGGAAAAATGTCCCAATTTTCCCATAGGAATTCTCGTAGTGCGGCTTTTACATCAGGATTTAATTGTGCCCCAATGGAGGCCGTCTTTGTGGCGACCGTTGGATGGACCTGGAATTTGACTATTTCGTCTGCTGGTTTAAAAGAGGTGGACTTAGACCTTTTACCGACTATCACATCATTCATGTCCACCGTGGAGCGCAGCGCAGTGAGTTCCTCTGCCGCTAGGGCTTCGGATAATGCCTCTAGGGCCACTACGGCTGTCTTATTTTCAGCGTGGAGTGCTATATCTGGATCACTGACAAGAGTGATTATTCCATTGGGCCCGGGCATTTTGAGCTTCATGTACCCGTAATGAGGTATAGCTTGGAAGATTGTGAATGCCTCTCGCCCTAACAAGGCGTGATATCCGCTGCCGAATGGGGCCACTTGGAACGTGACCTCTTCGGACCTGTAATTGTCCGACGAGCCGAACACTACGTCTAGTGTGATTTTTCCTGTGCAGCGTACTTCTCGACTAGGGATTATTCCCCTGAAGGTTGTGCTGCTTCGCTCAATGCGGCTCCAGTCAATTTCCATTTTTTGAAGGGTTTCCTCGTAGATGAGGCTTAATCCACTGCCGCCATCCATGAGTACCTTGGTAAGATGAAAGCCGTCCACTATCGGACTGAGGACCAATGCGGCTGGTGCTCGAGCTATTCGGAATTTAGGTTCATCGCTGGCATTGAAGGTGATAGCCGTGTCGCTCCATGGATTTGTTGTTGCTACTTGGTAGACTTCGGCGAGGCTGCAGATTGTTCGGTTCCGCATGTTATTTGATGCGAAAGTCTCAAAGACTGTTAATACCGTACTGGTACTGTTGGGCTGGTTGCCCGGGGCTAGAAAGCCTTCGCCACTTTTGGCAACCTGCCGTAGTATCCAACATGCTCGAAAGCTATGTGTTGGAGTGGTGCCCTCCGTACTATGGATTTTACAGGGTCCGTTGAGCCATCCCTCCAGTACGGTTTCGTGCCCTTTAGGGGGGTTTTGCTTTTTGGTTTTTAACCCAGGTGCTTGAGTATGACGCATCCTTTTGTTTCGGACTAGGGTTGTATTCAGGACCGGATTGTCCCAAAACCTGGTTCCGGTTTTCCAGGCACTCTCCATCGCACAGTATTTTTGTACAATGGTCGCTAGGTTGGCGAAGCGTGTAACTTCGCGACAACTTATGGCGTTCATGATTCCCTTGTCCGTGCAATTGTTGCAGAAAATTGAAATCGCGCTTTCTTCACGGCAGTCCTTTATCCTGTTCACCAGGAGGAATCTGGCCCATTAATGATGTACTGTTTCATCGGGCTCTTGCTGTAGTTGAGATAGATCGCTTATGTTTGGGTGGGCGGGTGGAATTAAATTGGGAACCCCGCCCGATCTGAGGCTCAAAAGCCAAGAAGTTTCCGGATTTGGAAGCTTGGGTTGTTGGATGTTTTCCAACAAATCTGGTCCGATGCCTGACTTTAGGTTCAGTATTTGATTGACGTTCGTCCCTCCGCGGGAATCCGGCATGGAGGGATCGGGAAACCGGACACAACTGGTTTTTAACATAGAAGAAGAGTCGCCGCATTGTTCCTCTACCACAACAACGTGGTGGGTAGGCTGGGGAGAGTTAATTTATCTCAGATCGGTTTTAAGCCCAATCTGATCGTAGTCTGTAGCGACTCCCAGGGCGGCGATGCGATCCAAGAGCTCGTTTACGGAGGAGAGCTCCATCGGATCTAGCTGCTCGGCGAATTCTGAGCTGACGTGAAGATCGCTTTTGATGACCTCAGAGGTCACTGTCGCAGCGGTGGCCGAACAGGCGGTCATAAGAAAACCACCTAGCCAGATAGTTTGGCCGGCGGCTAAAGCTCCCTTGACGACGGCGCCGTCTTTAAAGACGGGAAAAGGCATCCTTCCTGATTGCGACGGCACAGAGGAACTCTCAATGAAAGCACCAATGTCGGTGTCAAAACCGGCGGATCTCGGGTAGGGGGTCCCGAACTGTGCGTTTAGGCGGATGATAACAGGAGACAAGGGACATGATGTTTTACCCAGGTTCGGGCCCTCTTGATGGAGGTAAAACCCTACGTCCTGCTTGATTAATATTGATGATGTGTGTTACAAGAGTAGATCTACCACGAGATCAAGGAGGCTAAACCCTAGAAGCTAGCCTATGGTATGATTGTTGTTCGTCCTACGGACTAAAGCCATCCGATTTATATAGACACCGGAGAGGGCTAGGGTTACATAGAGTCGGTTACAATGGTAGGAGATCTACATATCAGTATCGCCAAGCTTGCCTTCCATGACAAGGAAAGTCCCATCCGGACACGGGACGAAGTCTTCAATCTTGTATCTTCATAGTCTTGGAGTCCGGCCAATGATGATAGTCCGGCTATCCGGACACCCCCTAGTCCAGGACTCCCTCAGTCGATAAGGAGACGTTGCATCTGCCGTGTTAGCCGAGGTGTTGAAGTAGTTCGGCGTGATGGACATCGGCTTGAAGAAGCAACAGTGCGGCTATGCCGAGGCAGGTCGTAACTTGTGACGCGGTCAATGCTGGCTTGATGAAGTGACCGCGCGGCGATGCCGGTGTGCCTTCTTCATGTAATCCGTGGGGCGGCGATGTTGGTGATGATTTCCCCTTCGCGACGCCGAACTATTGTTCGGCTGGCCAAGATGATGATCCAAAGAAGTTGAGCTCGGCTCAACAAAGCGACAACGTGTCTAACGCAGGTCGGCCGCCGTGGAGTGATGTTGTCGAGCTGGTTTGACACCGGCGCAACGGCGAAGTTCGTATTGTAAGTGGGATGTGTTTGAGAATAAAACACAATACCCCATATGAAAACGTCCTTCAAAAAGGATGTCCGAAATCCTGTTCAGAAAGAAGATGAACTTGGGTCCGATTCGTTCTCGCATAGAAAACAGATCTGAAAAGTGATGCACTAATCAGAAGGTTCCCGGAGTTCGTAGATATGGGAATTCCGCAGCCGATCAACGGTTGGATCTTCCAAAGGACGTCCGAGCTAGATGCTGGACACCCCGCTCCAAATTCATCCGGATTCTCGTCCAGATTCAACACGGCTCTGGTATATCGGAGATTGCCGGAGATTCCTCCATCGGAACTCGATGAAATTTTTGCAGGGTTGTGGTAGACTTAATTCCACATAATTCCACCGAAGCAATCATTTAGGCGACACTCGAGAAGGCGGTGGCGGCGGATACGAGCTTGCTGTCCAGAAAAATAGCACGGTCGCCCGAGGGCAATGTTGATGTTGAGCCCCCGAGCTCCATGGGTGACTCCTCCATGATCTTGATGGAGATCAGAGTTGATGTTGATGAAGGCCCTCATCCGAACATGACGATCGGAGGTAGGGCGTAGTCCTCAGTCAAGCCAAGGTGACCAGTCGAGCTGGTGATGAAGGAACTAACGTTGCAGTTGACCTGCAGTCAAGCCATTGATCCTTTTGCCGATCACACAGCGGAACTCTCAATGAAAGCACCAATGTCGGTGTCAAAACCGGCGGATCTCGGGTAGGGGATCCCAAGCAGTGTGTCTTAGGATCAATGGTAACATGAACACGGGATTTTACCCAGCTTCGGGCTCTCTTGATGAGATAATACCCTACATGCTGCTTGATTGACTATAATGAATATAGGGGTTACAAGAGTTGATCTACCCTGAGATCATATGTTGTGGTCTAAACCCTAGAGGTATGATGAGTAATGTCGTAAAATCCTCTATCGACTAGCCTAGCCTCGGTTTATATAATGTACCAGAGGCCTAGGATAACAAGAGTCCTAGCGAATACGCCGGTGGGGAGGAGTCCTTGTCTTGATCACCAAGTCTTGTGGAATCTTCCTTGTATGCGGCAACTGTCCGAACTGGCCCATGAGTATACGACCATGGGGGTCCTCAGCCCAATCTAACTGATCGGGAGACGACATGGTGAGTACCCCCTAGTCCAGGACACCGTCACTCACCTCGAAGTCGCTGTCGGCGGGGCTCGCCTCCGGTGGTGCGCGACTTCGGCCCAACTCTGTTCGGTCGCTGGATCCGCGCCCTGCGTGCACCTACATCCATCCCATCTGCATTAGAGTCCATGACGTCTGGCGATGCACTTTTTTGGATTGTTGCATGGGCATCTCGGGCAAGCAAAACGCCATTATTGTGCATTGGGGTTCGCAAACAGTGCGCGTGCAGTTTGTCAACAGCCTCCATGCGGTTCCCCTGTAGCAGTTTGGTTGATGTGTCGATAATTATACTTCTCCCCTTCTTTTATTTCTTCTCCACAGGTGTCTGCCGACCTCTCATTTACCTCACTGTCGGATTCATGCAATTCGCTAAATGTGATGCACGGTGTTTGAATTTCCAGGCTTGCAGTTCACCCGGAGCAAACATTAGGACCACAACGAGTTGTTTCGGTAGCATGCTCTCTTGTAGTTCACTCGGCGACGGGTTTCATAAGTTGGCGCCACCAGCAGGCTGACGGTGAGCCACCAATAGTGTCCACTATAGTTCGGCCGCAATCAATTCTTCTTCGGTGTGGACTTGCAGTTCAGCAGCGAGCCGCTAGTAGTTGGAGCAGCTCAGGTGTGCAGTCAGTTGTATATTCCCATGCGCTTCGCTTGTAATTATTATTTTCAAAACACAAAAATTTCTTTGTTTTTGTTTTGACAAAGGAATCCCATTTGCACTAACAAAGGCGGTCCATTTTGGAAGAAAAAGTCAGGGTTATATTGCATTTGTTTTGTCGGTGTTCGTTTCTGCAGATTTACAAAGATCATCTAGAGGAGTTCATTTGGGAACAATCAGATGAACTCCACATGACAGTTCATTTTTTCTGAGCATGCACTTTTGTACCCATCCCCTTTGTGATAGTGGTAGTTTGCTTGCAAGGAGTACCCAAAAAGATGCAGCTCATAAAACATTGACCATGTAGCTCAGATGTCCCCCTGGATGTGTGGGATGCATCCTCCTATGTTGAAGTTTTTTGCCCCCATCCTATGATGAACGTGTGATAATGTGTGTTTTCAGTAGTGCATGTGCAGTGCATATGTGTCGCCCCTGTAGTGCACTAGTCTTGTTTCATGCAATGTAGAACACGCGCCCATAAAAAATATCATGGAGGAACGTATACGGATAACTACTCTCGTCCTTGCAATGCAGAACACACGATGGAAAAAAGAAAAGGAAAACTTCCACTTGACCATTTGATGCAGTGCAGTTTTCCAACTAAAGCAGTGCGGTCGGTTGTCTGACATTGTTCATCTTGTAAGTGCAAGAAAAATTGTTACCGAAACGACAAAGAAAGTAATGTGGTTCACTTCTCCATACTTTTGAGGGTCACTTACGCCCTTGTGAAGTCCGGTCCACCTCCTCGCCCGAGAAAATTTATGTCTAAATAAAATAAATCGTTAAGTCCACTTGACTATCTAATGCAGTGTAGTTTTGAGTCTGAAGCAGTGTGGTTTTCTTTCGGAAGCAGTACACACGACGAATTTGGTCTCGCAAAAAACAGTGTTCGCTTTTTGGTAAAACCAAAACTGCTCTTAACCGCAAGAAATTAGAGAGTGTGTTCTATATGAAAAAGTTGCACCTCGTCGATATCTTTCCAATGGCGTATAATTTGAATCATTCCGATCAGCACTTTGTAAAAATTTCATGAAAAATGGCCGCTGCCACTCGTCGTCAGCCACACGATTTTCAAAATTAACTTAAAACCTTAAGGAATCTCAAAAACATTTCAACACATGAAAGTTATGCCTCGTCCGTAGTTTTCCAATGGCATATCATACGCCTCATTTCGACAAACGGTTCGAATACTGGAGCTAAAACAGTACCAAAAATTGCAAAAAAAATGAAAAATAGAATTTCGTGATTTAGTAAATTTGAAACTGCTGTTAAACCGTAACGAATTAGAGAAAATAATAGATATGAAAGAGATGCAACTCGATGATATATTTCTAATGGTGTATCATTTGCTTCAATCTGATAGTGGTTTAGAAAAAAAGACGCTCGCTGCATCCCATCATGTGCACGCTGTTTTTGAAACTTCTCTTAAACCGCGACGAATCTCGAAAAGTGTTCAACGGTATATTATACGCCTCGTTCTGACAAACTGTTTAGAAACTGGAGCGAAAAGAATGTCAAAAAAATGCATGCAGTTTTTCCTTGTGACATTGCAGTGCATGTTTGATAGGGATGCAGTGCCCTCGTGTTGAGCGTGCAGTACGAGGGAACTTCTAGCTATCTTCGCAATTGTGGCTTCCCCCGCAAATTATTTCGGTCGGTAGTGTTGTCTAGGATGTGACTGTAATCCAGATACCCATACCTGCATTTAAATGCTCGTTTTGGTTCGTAATTTTGCATTTTGGTGGATTCACTCTCGGGGCGGATGAACTTGTGTCTGTTTACAAGTTTAATGCATTCACTGGATATTCTAGAACCTTTAACATGATGGGAATTTGGTGTAGGTACGAGTTTCATGGACAATTTGTTGTTAATTTCAATGGATTTGATTTTGGGTTCTGTGTTCTTCATCCGCGGGAGTGGTTTCCACGGCTTCTGTGGATTTGTTATTTTTCTGTGAATATAGAGGGCGGATTTGATTGCAGTAGTGAGATTGGATCGTTCATATGTTGTTAATTTGATCGGGCAGGCGAATACACCCCTGAAATTGGGTGATTGGATCTCGTATCCGCCCGTGTTGTTTTCGGTTCTTTGAGACAGCTTGGTGGCTTTATCGTTTTGATGTTAGGGCGCAGTAGGATATCGTTCGAGGTCGCGGACTGAGAAGGTGCAGTCTCCCAAGTGATTAAATCTAAAAACCAAATTTGATAGTGTGTATTTTTCTAGTGATTCTACTGTCTATGTTACAGAGTTGGACTTCTGCACCTTATGTGCTTGAACTTCCCTCGTTTTAATGCATGTTATTAAGGTGATGCTGCAATGTGATCTCTTTGGTTGGTGTTGTTATAAAAATTTTGTGTACTTTTTTTTGTTTTTTAGAGTACTGATATGTGTAAATGTGGAGCTGGTCCGTAGACACACTGATCCTCTTTTTTACATTTATTCTGTCTTTGGGATTAGTTTTTTGGTTCATCCACGTTCTATGGTAGTAGTTGGACTTGCATGGCACCAATGATTGAATTTCCTGCTTTCCGCATTGCAAGGCAGTGCAGCACTGCGCTCTATTTTTTTGAAATTTTCAATTTTTCAATTATTCCACCATATGCATGCTACCTTTTTATTTTTTTGTAACACGTTTGAATGCTTCGAACAGTGAAAGAACTTCAGTATGTGTTTAACCTGAACTTACAAGACTTCTTCTTCTGTTTAATTTTTTTTTACATCTTCATTTGATGTTTTTTCAAACCCCTGAACTTCTGTGTTTTTACAATTTGAACTTCATCAATATTGTTGATAATTTTTTATGGGATTTTTTAAACATTGATAACCGCATGCGTCCTGTCAAAAACCTAGCACGCAGCAATGCGGTAGCGCGAGGCCGAGAAGGGGGAGAGGGGGTCGGGACCCCCCTCCCCTCCCCCTGTGAGGCCGAGATAGGAACAAGCCAGAGCAGGCGACGATGCGGCGTGCCGCGTCGTCGCGTGCGGAGGCGAGTCCGTCACATCCGTGACCCCACATCTATCTTAGGGGTGTGGCTCTGGGATGCGTGCGGTGGGGTGGAAACAGAATAACCGCATTGCGTCCTGTCAAAACCTAGCGCGCAGCAATGCGGTAGCGCGAGGCTAAGCAGGAGGGAGAAGGGTCGGGACACCCCTCCGCCCCCCTGCGAGGCTGAAACAGGAACGAGCCGAAGCAGGCGACGACGAGGCGTTCCGCGTCGTCGCATGCGGAGGCGATTCCGTCACATCTGTGACCTCACTATCTATCTTAGGGGTGTGGCTCTGGGGTGCGTGTGGTGGGGTGGAAAAAGAACAACTGCATTGTGTCCTATCAAAAACCTACCAAGCAGCAATGCGGTAGCGCGAGGCTGAGCAGGGGGAGGGGGGTCAGGACACTCCCTCCCCTCCCTTGCGAGGCCGAGACAGGAACGAGCCAGAGTAGGCGACGACGTGGCGTGCTGCTCATCGCATGCAGAGGCGAGTCCTTCACATCCATGACCCCACTATCTATCTTAGGGGTGTGGCTCTGGGGTGCGTGCGGTGGGGTGGGAACAAAATAACCGCATTGTGTCCTGTCAAAAACCTAGCGCGCAGTAATGCGGCAGCACAAGGCCGAGCAAGGGGAGCGGGGTCGAGACCCCCCTCCCCTCCCCCTGCAAGGCCGAGAAAGGAACGAGCCGTAGCAGGCGACGACGTGGCGTGCCGCGTCATCGCATGCGGAGGCGACTCCATCACATCCATGACCCCACTATCTATCTTAGGGGTGTTGCTCTCGGGTGCGTGCGGTGGGGTGGAAATATAATAACTGCATGCGTCCTGTCAAAAACCTAGTACGCAGCAATGCGGTAGCGTGAGGCCGAGCAAGGGGGAGGGGGTCGGGACACCCCTCCCCTCCCCCTGCGAGGCCGAGACAGGAACGAGCCGGAGTAGGCGACGACGTGGGGTGCCACGTCGTCGCATGCGGAGGCGATTCCGTCACATCCGTGAACCTACTATCTATCTTAGGGGTGTGGCTCTGGAGTGCGTGCCGTGGGGTGGAAACAGAATAACCTCATTGCATCCTATCAAAAACCTAGCACGCAACAATGCGGTAGCGCGAAGCCGAGCAGGGGGATCGGCCCCCCCTCCCCTTCCCCTGCGAGACTGAGACAGGAATGAGCCAGAGCAGGCAACGACGCGGCGTGCTGCGTCTTCGCATGCGAAGGCGAGTCCATCACATCCGTGACCTCACTATCTATCTTAGGGGTGTGGCTCTGGGTGCATGCGGTGGGGTGGAAAAAGAATAACTGCATTGCGTCTTATCAAAAACCTAGCACGCAGTAATGCGGTAGCGCGAGGCCGAGCAGGGGGGAGGGGGTCGGGACACTCCCTCCCCTCCCCTGCGAGGCCGAGAAAAGAACGAGCCGGAGCAGGCGACGACGTGGCCTGCTGCTCATCGCATGCGGAGGCGACTCCGTCACATCCGTGACCCAACTATCTATCTTAGGGGTGTGGCTGTGGGGTGTGTGCGGTGGGGTGGAAACAGAATAACCGCATTGCGTCCTGTCAAAAACCTAGCGCGCAGCAATGCGGCAGCGTGAGACCGAGCAAGGGGAGGGGGTCGGGACCCCCCTCCCCTCCCCCTGCGAGGCCGAGACAGGAATGAGCCGTAGCAGGCGACGACGTGGCGTGCCGCGTCATCGCATGCGGAGGTGAGTCCATCACATTCGTGACCCCACTATCTATCTTAGGGGTGTGGCTCTGGGGTGCATGTGGTGGGGTGGAAACAGAATAACTGCATTGCGTCCTATCAAAAACCTAGTACGCAGCAATGCGGTAGCGCGAGGCCGAGCAAGGGGGAGGTGGATTGGGACCCCCCCTCCCCTCCCCTTGTGAGGCCGAGACAGGAACGAGCTACAGCAGGCGACCACGCGGCGTGCCGCGTCGTCGTGTGCGGAGGCGAGTCCGTCACATCTGTGACCCCACATCTATCTTAGGGGTGTGGCTCTGGGTGCGTGCGGTGGGGTGGAAACAGAATAACCGCATTGCGTCCTGTCAAAACCTAGCGCGCAGCAATGCGGTAGCGCGAGGACAAGCAGGAGGGAGGAGGGTCGGGACCCCCCTCCGCCCCCCTGCGAGGCTGAAACAGGAACGAGCCAAAGAAGGCGACGACGAGGTGTTCCGCGTCGTCGCATGCGGAGGCAAGTCCGTCACATCTGTGACCTCACTATCTATCTTAGGGGTGTGGCACTGGGGTGCATGCGGTGGGGTGGAAAAGAACAACTGCATTGTGTCCTATCAAAAACCTACCACGCAGCAATGCGGTAGCGCGAGGCTGAGCAGGGGGGAGGGGGTTCGGGACACTCCCTCCCCTCCCCTACGAGGTCGAGACAGGAACGAGCCGGAGTAGGCGACGACGTGGCGTGCTGCTCATCGCATGCGGAGGCGAGTCCTTCACATCCATGACCCCACTATCTATCTTAGGGGTGTGGCTCTGGGGTGCGTGCGGTGGGGTGGAAACAGAATAATCGCATTGTGTCATGTCAAAAACCTAGCGCGTAGCAATGCGGCAGCATGAGGCCGAGCAAGGGGAGGGGGGTCGAGACCCCCCTCCCCTCCCCCTGCGAGGCCGAGAAAGGAACGAGCCGTAGCAGGCGACGACGTGGCGTGCCGCCTCATCGCATGCGGAGGCGACTCCATCACATCCGTGACCCCACTATCTATCTTAGGGGTGTTGCTCTCGGGTGCGTGCGGTGGGGTGGAAATATAATAACTGCATTGCGTCCTGTCAAAAACCTAGTACGCAGCAATGCGGTAGCGCGAGGCCGAGCAAGGGGGAGGGGGGTCAGGACACCCCTCCCCTCCCCCTGCGAGGCCGAGACAAGAACGAGCCGGACCAGGCGACGACGTGGCGTGCCGCGTCGTCGCATGTGGAGGCGATTACGTCACATCCATGAACCTACTATCTATCTGAGGGGTGTGGCTCTGGAGTGCGTGCCGTGGGGTGGAAACAGAATAACCTCATAGCATCCTATCAAAAACCTAGCACGCAACAATGCGGTAGCGCGAAGCCGAGCAAGGGGGAGGTGGATCGGGACACCCCTCCCCTCCCCCTGTGAGGCCGAGACAGGAATGAGCCGGAGCAAGCGACGACGCGGCGTGCCGCGTCGTCACATGCGGGGGTGAGTCCGTCACATCCGTGAACCCACTATCTATCTTAGGTATGTGGCTCTAGAGTGCGTGCGGTGGGGTGGAAACAGAATAACCTCATTGCATCATGTCAAAAATCTAGCGCGCAACAATGCGGTAGTGCGAAGCCGAGCAGGGGGGTCGGCCCCCTCTCCCCTTCCCCTGCGAGACTGAGACAGGAACGAGCCAGAGCAGGTGACGACACGGCGTGCCGCGTCTTCGCATGCGGAGGCGAGTCCGTCACATCACTTACCCCACTATCCGTCTTAGGGGTGTGGCTCTGGGGTGCGTGCGGTGGGGTGGAAGCAGAATAACCACATTGCGTCCTGTCAAAAACCTAGCAAGCAGCAATGCGGAAGCGCGAGGCCGAGCAGGGGCAGGGGGTAGGGCCCCCTCCCCTCCCCCTACGAGGCCGAGACAGGAACAAGCAACGATGTGGCGTGCCTCATCATCGCATGTTGAGGCGAGTCCGTCTTAACATCCGTGACCCCACTATCTATCTTAGGGGTGTGGCTCTAGGGTGCTTGTGGTATGGTGGAAACAGAATAAACGCATTGCGTCCTGTCAAAAATCTAGTTCGCAGCAATGCGGTAGCGCGAGGCCGAGCAGGGGGGAGGAGTGGTCGGGACCCCCCCTCCCCTCCCCCTGTGAGGCCGAGACAAGAATGATTAGGAGCAGGCGAAGACGCGGCATGCCGCATCATTGCATGCGCAGGCGAGTCTGTCACATCCGTGACCCCACTATCTATCTTAGGGGTGTGGCTCTGGGGTGCATGCAGTTGGGTGGAAACAGAATAACCGCATTGCGTCCTGTCGAAAACCTAGCGCGCAGCAATGCGGTAGCGCGAGGCCGAGCAGGGGGAGGAGGGTCGAGACCCCCCCCCCTTCCCTCCCCCTGTGATGCCGTGAAGAAACGAGCCGGAGCGGGTGACGACGCGACCTGTCTCGTCGTCTCATGCGGAGGCGAGTCCGTCACATCCGTGACCCTACTATCTATCTTAGGGGTGTGGCTGTGGGGTGCATGCGGTGGGGTGGAAGCAGAATAACTGTATTGCGTCCTGTCAAAAACCTAGCGCGCAGCAATGTAGTAGCGCGAGGCCAAGCAGGGGGGTCGAGACCCCCCTCCCCTCCCCCTGCAAGGCCGAGTCAGGAACGAGCCGGAGCATGCGGAGGCGAGTCTGTCAAATCCGTGACCCCTTTATCGATCTTTGGGTTTTAGGGTTTAGTTTCTCAATTTTGTATTTTACTTTATTATATGGACTTCGTATGATTCTGTATTTGAACTTCTTCTGTTTGTTTATTAGTGATTATTTATTCATTTGTCTTACTTCACTTGATTGTGTACTTGAACTTCTGATATTTATTTTGAATTTTGAACTTCTATATTTTTTCTAAGTTGTGTATTTTAGTTATATATGGACTTAGTCTGTTTTTGAATTTGAACTTATTTTTATTGTTTCTTATTGTTCATCTATTCATATGCCTTGTCTTCCCTGATTAGTGTACTTGAACTTCTGTTCTTTATTTTGTGAACTTCTTTCTCTTATTTATGTAGGTGCATATTTCTGTATGTATTTTTATTCCCTTGGTAGTGTATTTGCCATAAATTTTTCGTTTTAAGGATACCATCAGTTTTGTTGTGTGATCTTATCAATTTATAATAGATGCATTCAAATGGTGCATTAATTTATCAATAGGGCATTTACTTTTCTTAGTTTTGGGGGGGCTAAAACTGTAATTAATTGGGCCCTGCACACCCCACTACAGGGAGGCATTAAGTGCCCGACTCCCTTGCCACCACCTGTCAGAAATCCCCTCCCCCCATCGCTCACTCTCTTCTCCCTGTCTGGTACTCCATTGCTCTCCTCTCCTCCAACCTCCCCCGACTTCTCAGCCGCTGTCGCGTGCGCTCGCTTGTGGAGTAACCGCCGCACGCCATGCTCCTATTTCTCCCCCACGCCCCGCTCTCTCTCGCCCCAGTCCACACTCTTCTCCTCTGAAGTGAACTGCAACTTCCTGCGCGGTTACAAACTGCGCGTGGCGTCGTGGGGGTGGAAGAACCGCCGCGGATTCGTGTGTGCGGGGTTCGTTTGGAGAGGTACAAGTGCTTCCCCTCCCTAATGCTTGCTTTTAGTTTCACCAGATCTGTTGATGCCTGTCTGTTTCTTCTTCCAATGGTTGGGTGGGAGATTAGGTAGGGTTCTTGTGCGTGTGGTGGGTGGATTCCATTCCCTCATGGCGAGATTTTTCTGTGAGATGCTTGTGTGTGCTATTTCCCCCTTCAGACTTGTGTGGATTTATTTCCCCTTTGGTGATTTCAACAGTCAAATGCATGTAAGGGAGGGTTTGGTGTGATGGTTGATGTTGGATCTGATGTATCTTATTGCATTAGTGTTGTTGATTTCGAAGTCTTGATTGTGTCAGTCACAAGCTAGTTAGTTTATGGATATTTTTTGGTTGTTGTGCTTACCTAGTTGTGCTACTGTTCATGTTTTTCATACTTGTTGGTATGTTCTAGTTGTTTCATCCTAGGGTTTGATTTAGTTTCTTTTTGTATTTCTTGTATGATTTTCTACTTGCTAACTATAAGCAATATATCCCTTGTTTTTAGTAGGTTGTTCTAGGGTTTGGAGTTCAATTCATCAAGGGGTTCTGTTGTCATGGCTTCAAAACCTTCTCTAGGTATTGTATTGTAGTTAGATCTTGTATTTTAAATAGCAGTTTTGTTATATATTCTTGCCCATATCTTCACTTAGTTGTCTTGTTGTACTGCCTTTTCTTAATAGTATGCACTTCTAATAAAGGTCATGTGTATGCATTTTACCCTTAGTTTAAGTTAGTAGAGTGTTGCTTAGTTTTTATTTGATGAATTGCTGGTGCACTATGTCATGAAGTGTTGTTGGACTTCCCAAATGTTTCATATTTATAGTGTATATCTTTGTTTTTTTTGTTTTTTTGTGATCATTTTCATGGTATTGATATTTACTTTGCCTGTGAAATAGTATTTCAGCTCATGCTACATCTTTTTTATGTGGTACTTGCTTGGGCCACATAGTTGAACTTCTGGTTTTAATTATTGTTTGTTATAATGAAATGTGGTTGAACTTCTATTCTGTGTATTTGTTTTACTGCTTTGTTATATATTGTTGAACTTTTGGACGTTCATCTTATATGTAGTACCCCCTCTGGTGTAGATTGTTCTATATTTAGTATGTAAATTGTAAATTGTTCATTGTGTTTATTTCTTTGTTCGGTATTGTTGAACTTCTGGGTATTGGATATTGATGCAATAGTAGAACTCCCCTTGGTGTAGGATTGTGGATTAGGACTCAACTTCCTTTTTACTTGCATTTTTTGTACTTGATGATGAATTGAATAGTTCTGGAATGCGGTAGCGCGAGGCCGAGCAGGGGGGAGAGGGGGTTGGGACCCCCCCTCCCCTCCCCCTGCGAGGCCGAGACAGGAACGAGCCGGAGCGGGCGACGACGCGGCGTGTCGCGTCGTCGCATGCGGAGGCGATTTCGTCACATCCGTGACCCCACTATCTATGTTAGGGGTGTGGCTCTCGGGTGCATGCGGTGGGGTGGAAACAGAATAACCGCATTGCGTCCTGTCAAAACCTAGCGCGCAGCAATGCGGTAGCGCGAGGCCAAGTAGGGGGGAGGGGGTCGGGACCCCCCTCCGCCCCCCTGCGAGGCCGAAACAGGAACGACCCGAAGCAGGCGACGACGAGGCGTGCCACATCATCGCATGCGGAGGCGAGTCTGTCACATCCGTGACATCACTATCTATCTTAGGGGTGTGGCTCTAGGGTGCGTGCGGTGGGGTGGAAAAATAATAACCACATTGCGTCCTATCAAAAACCTAAAGCGCAGCAATGCGGTAGCGCGAGGCCGAGCAGGGGGGAGGGGGTCGGGACCCTCCCTCCCCTCCCCTGCGAGGCCGAGAAAGGAACGAGCCGGAGCAGGCGATGAGGTGGCGTGCTGCTCATCGCATGCGGAGGCAAGTCCATCACATCCGTGACCCCACTATCTATCTTAGGGGTGTGGCTCCGGGGTGCGTGCGGTGGGGTGGAAACAGAATAACCACATTGCGTCCTATCAAAAACCTCGCGCGCAGCAATGCGGCAGCGCGAGGCCGAGCAGGGGGAGGGCAGTCGGGACCCCCCCCCCCCTCCCCTCCCCCTGCGAGGTCGAGACAGGAACGAGCCGTAGCAGGCGACGACGTGGCATGCCGCGTCATCGCATGCGGAGGCGAGTCCGTCACATCGGTGACCCCACTATCTATCTTAGGGGTGTGGCTCTGGGGTGCGTGCGGTGCGGTGGAAACAGAATAACTACATTGCGTCCTGTCAAAAACCTAGTGCACAGCAATGCGGTATCGCGAGGCCGAGCAAGGGGGAGGGGGTCGGGACACCCCTCCCCTCCCCCTGCGAGGCCGAGACAGGAACGAGCCGGAGCAGGCGACGATGCGTCGTGCCATGTCGTCGCATGCGGAGGCGAGTCCGTCATATCCGTGACCCCACTATCTATCTTAGGGGTGTGGCTCTGGAGTGCATGCGGTGGGGTGGAAACAGAATAACCTCATTGCATCCTATCGAAAAGCTAGCGAGCAGCAATGCGGTAGCGCGAAGCCGAGCAGGGGGGTCGGGGCCCCTCCCCTTCCCCTGCGAGACTGGGACAGGAACATGCCGGAGCAGGCGACGACGCGGCGTGCCGCGTCTTCGCGTGCGGAGGCGAGTCCGTCACATCCGTGACCCCACTATCTGTCTTAGGGGTGTGGCTCTGGGGTGCGTGCGGTGGGGTGGAAACAGAATAACCACATTGCGTCCTGTCAAAAACCTAGCAAGCAGCAATGCGGTAGCATGAGGCCGAGCAGGGGAAGGCGGGTAGGGCACCCCTCCCCTCCCCTGTAAGGCCGAGACAGGAACAAGCCGGAACAGGCGACGACGCGGCGTGCCACGTCATCGCATGCGGAGGCGAGTCCGTCACATCCGTGACCCCACTATCTATCTTAGGGGTGTGGCTCTAGGGTGCGTGTGGTGGGGTGGAAACAGAATAACCGCATTGTGTCCTGTCAAAAACCTAATGCGTAGCAATGCGGTAGCGCGAGGCCGAGCAGGGGGGAGGAGGGGTCGGGACCCCCCTCCCCTCCCCCTGCGAGGCCGAGACAGGAATGAGCCGGAGCAGGCGACGACGCGGCATGCCGCATTGTTGCATGCGGAGGTGAGTCTGTCACATCCGTGACCCCACTATCTATCTTAGAGGTGTAGCTTTGGGGTGCGTGCGATTGGGTGGAAACAGAGTAACCGCATAGCATCCTGTCGAAAACCTAGCGCGCAGCAATGCGGTAGAGCGAGGCCGAGCAGGGGGGAGGGGGTCGAGACCCCCCTTTCCCTCCCCATGTGAGGCCGTGACAGAAACAAGCCGGAGCAGGCGACGATGCGGCGTGCCGCGTCATCGCATGTGGAGGCGAGTCGGTCACATACTTGACCCTACTATCTATCTTAGGGGTGTGGCTCTTGGGTGCGTGCGGTAGGGTGGAAGCAGAATAACTGTATTGTGTCCTGTCAAAAACCTAGCGCGCAGGAATGCGGTAGCGCGAGGCCAAGCAGGGGGGTCGGGACCCCCCTCCCCTCCCCCTGCGAGGCCGAGACAGGAACGAGTCGGAGCAGGCGACGATGCGGCGTGCCGCGTTGTCGCATGCGGAGGCGAGTCTGCCACATCCGTGACCCCTTTATCGATCTTAGGGTTTTAGGGTTTAGTTTCTAAGTTTTGTATTTTACTTTATTATATGGACTTCATATGATTCTGTATTTGAACTTCTTTTGTTTGTTTAGTAGTGATTATTTATGCATTTGTCTTACTTCACTTGATAGTGCACTTGAACTTCTGTTATTTATTTTGAATTTTGAACTTCTATATTTTTTCTAAGTTGTGTATTTTAGTTATATATGGACTTCATCTGTTTTTGTATTTGAACTTATTTTTATTGTTTCTTACTGTTTATATATTCATATGCCTTGTCTTCCCTGATTAGTGTACTTGAACTTCTGTTCTTTATTTGGTGAACTTCTTTCTCTTGTTTATGTAGGTGCATATTTGTGTATGTATTTTTATTCCCTTGCTAGTGTATTTGCCATAAATTTTTGGTTTTAAGGATACCATCAGTTTTGTTGTGTGATCTTATCAATTTATAATAGATGCATTCAAATGGTGCATTCATTTATCAATAGGGCATTTACTTTTTTAGTTTTTGGGGGGCTAAAACTTTAATTAATTGGGCGCTGCACACCCCACTACAGGGAGGCATTAAGAGCCCGACTCCCTCGCCACCACCTATCAGAAATCCCCTCCCCCTGCCGCTCGCTCTCTTCTCCTTCTCTAACGCTCCGTTGCTCTCCTCTCCTCCAACCTCCCCCGACTTCTCCGCTGCTGTCGCCTGTGCTCGCTTGTGGAGTAACCGCCGCGCGGCACGCTCCTATTTCTCCCCCACGCCCCGCTCTCTCTCGCCCTAGTCTGCACTCTTCTCCTCTGAAGTGAACCGCAACTGCCTGCGCGGTTACAAACTGCGCGTGGCATCGTGGGGGTGGAAGAACCGCCGCGGATTCGTGTGTGCGGGGTTTGTTTGGAGAGGTACAAGTGCTTCCCCTCCGCAATGCTTTCTTTTAGTTTCGCCAGATCTGTCGAGGCCTGTCTGTTTCTTCTATGTGCTCTCACATCTGCCTCCTACCCCTTCTTCCAATGGTTGGGTGGGAGATTAGGTAGGGTTCTTGTGCGTGTGGTGGGTGGATTCCATTCGCCCGTGGTGAGATTTGTCTGTGAGATGTTTGTGTGTGCTATTTCCCCCTTTAGACTTGTGTGGATTTATTTCCCCTTTGGTGATTTCAGCAGTCAGATGCATGTAAGGGAGAGTTTGGTGTGATGGTTGATGCAGGATCTGATGTATCTTATTGCATTAGTGTTGTTGATTTCGAAGTCTAGATTGTGTCAGTCACAAGCTAGTTAGTTTATGGATATTTTTTGGTTGTTGTGCTTGCCTAGTTGTGCTACTCTTCATGTTTTTCATACTTTGTCGGTATGTTCTAGTTGTTTCATCCTAGGGTTTGATTTAGTTTCTTTTTGTATTTCTTGTATGATTTTCTACTTGCTAACTATAAGCAATATATCCCCTGTTTTTAGTAGGTTGTTCTAGGGTTTGGAGTTCAATTCATCAAGGGGTTCTGTTGTCATGGCTTCAAAACCTTCTCTAGGTATTGTATTGTAGTTGGATCTTGTATTTTAAATAGCAGTTTTGTTATAAATTCTTGCCCATATCTTCACTTAGTTGTCTTGTTGTACTGCCTTTTCTTAATAGTGTGAACTTCTAAAAAAGGTCGTGTGT
Organism: Triticum aestivum; assembly: GCF_018294505.1. Lineage (NCBI taxonomy): Eukaryota > Viridiplantae > Streptophyta > Magnoliopsida > Poales > Poaceae > Triticum > Triticum aestivum. Next base: position 72,982,763 of record NC_057810.1, on the reverse strand, counting down.
ATGCATTTTACCCTTAGTTTAAGTTTGTAGAGTGTTGCTTAATTTTATTTGATGAATTGTTGGACTTCCCAAATGTTTCATGTTTATACTGTATATCTTTGTTTTTTTTGTGATCATTTTCATGGTATTGATATTTAGTTTGCCTGTGAAATAGTATTTCTACTCATGCTACATCTTTTTTATGTGGTACTTGCTTGGGCCACATAGTTGAACTTCTGGTTTTAATTATTGTTTGTTATAATGAAATTTGGTTGAACTTCTGCTCTGCGTATTTGTTTTACTGCTTTGTTATATATTGTTGAACTTCTGGACGTTCATCTTATATGTAGTACCCCCTCTGGTGTAGATTGTTCTATATTTATTATGTAAATTGTAAATTTTTTATTGTGTTTACTTCTTTGTTAGGTATTGTTGAACTTCTGGGTATTGGATATTGATGCAATAGTAGAACTCCCTTTGGTGTAGGATTGTGGATTAGGACTCAACTTCCTTTTTACTTGCATTTTTTGTAGTTGATGAAAAAAATGCATGTGATCAAGATGGAGCTTTAGAAGTTAATACTGATGCTCCAATATCTTATGCGGCTAAATCACCTGTTATTCCTTTGACTTTGTATGCTGAGGTTGCTTCGAGCCTTGAGAATAATTCAAGCCTCGAGCAACTTGCTTCTGCAGCTCTTGCTTCTGCAGCTCTTGCTTCACCTAGTATGTGCAACTCCTTTTATTTTTATTTTAAATTCTTGAGCCATGTTTTTTTAACTTGTTCCTGTCATGGGTTTTTGTTTTTTGTTGCTGACTATTTTTCTGTTTTGTTGTGCTTTTTGTGTTCTTTGCAGATGTGTCCACCGAAGAGGAAGCTGTGAACACCATCAACGATATTCTATCTGAGATGGGTTTATCAGAAAACACTTCTGCTGCCGAGCAGGGGGCTCTATCAGTCGAAGGTTGTGATTCCGTTTCAGATCCTTTGTGCTCTGTTCAGATATCAGAGACGCGGTCGCAGTCTGTTGATGGCACTGAACCTGTCACGCAACATGAGGATGTGCCTCTTCAGCTTCTTCTGGAGGACCAGTGCAAGAGGAAGAAGCAAGATGATTTTAATAAGAAGATGGTGGCCCGCCTTCAGAAGGGTTATGATGTTCCTGAAACTGTTGATGTTGCTGAGCTCATGGTTAGGCATTGCTCTGTTGCTGAGGAAGATGTGTCGTGTGGCACTGATGCCATGGTTGTCCCCGTGAAGAAGAAAATAAAGAAGACCGCTGCCACGAAGAATTTAGTTGGTGAACTTACTCCTCGGAGGATCCCACGTGTTTCAAGGGCTGCAGAACTTGCTGAAGGTGAAGGGCTAGCCCTCGGTGGTACGCCATGCCATAGTCCTCGTGTGCTTGCCACTATGGCGCCTACACCTTCTCCGCTTGGTGCTGGTGCATCTGGTAAGGGGAAGAAATGTGGCATTAAGCACAAGGTTGCACCTGCAGAGGTCAACAAGGGTGTGAAGAATCATTCTCGTGTTAATCCAGAGGACAAGGATGATGCTGATTTCAACGCTGATGACAAGGATGACAATGATGATGTTGTTGTCGCTAATCAGGTATGAAACTCTCATGTTTACTATTTTTGAGAGAATTTGTAGATTTTTTGTAGTTTTTGTGTTTGTAGCACTGCCTTGGTGTACATGGTTGAACTTCTGCTATGTACATAGCTGACCTTCTGCTTTGCTTATATGGCTTTTATGTACATTTGTAGAATAAGGTAGCTAAACGGCTTGGCTTATATGGTATTACTGCCTTTGTGTACATAGGTGAACTTCTAGATATATACATAAGAAATTAGCTTAACTTGTTGTTTGACATGTTTTATTACTGCCTTGGTGTACATGGTTGAACTTCTGCTATGTACATAGCTGACGTTTTGCTTTGCTTATATGGCTTCTATGTACATTTGTAGAATAAGTTAGTTGAACTGCTTGGCTTATATGGTATTACTACCTTTGTGTACATAGGTGAACTTCTGGATATATACATAATAAATTAGATTTACTTGTTCTTTTACATGTTTTATTACTGCCTTGGTGTACATGGTTGAACTTCTACTATGTACATAGCTGACCTTCTGCTTCATATAGACAAATAAATTAGCTGAACTGCTTGGCTTATATGGTATTATTGTCTTTATGTACATAGGTGAACTTCTGGATATATACATAAGAAATTAGCTTAACTTGTTGTTGTACATGTTTTATTACTGCCTTGGTGTACATGGTTGAACTTCTGCTATGTAAATTTCTAACATTTTGAAAGCATGTTAACTTCTGGTCATAGATGGTTGTACTGCCTATGTAGACATAGTTGGACTTCTGAAATGTACTTCGTATGTAGGCTCTGTTGGAAAAGGCAGTGCCTAGGACGCGCTTAGGCACGCCTAGGCGCTAGGCAATGGCCAAACGCCCCGCCTAGGGCATAAATGGAAGTCTAGGCAGACCAAGAAAGGAATTGCCTACCCAAGCAAGAAATCATGCCACGTACTGCACTGATATGCCAAACGGGTTATATTCCAATGGCAATAGACGGTAATTAACTTATTTATATGCTTTAAACTAATATCAACAGCCATATAATAATCACAAATACACTACAAGTAAAAACTATATTACCGCCTAGGGCGCTTAGGCACCGCCTAGGCACTAGGCGAAGGCCAACCGCCTTGCTTACGCCTACCGCTTTTTCCAACCAGTAGGCATTAGTGGAATTTTGGTGTAGTTTGTGTATCTCATTGTTCTTCCATTTTTTTCCTTGTCATTGTATTTTTTTCAGTATCAGCTTGTGGAGCGGCCTGAGAGGAGGAAGAGAGCAGGCAAAGCGCTTGAAGAAGGTGACGAAGGAGGAGATGCGGCGAAACGTTTTAACAAGATGGTTCGCTGCTCACTAAAAGAGGTCAAGACGTGTGCGAAAATGCTACAACTTAGGCACAAGACGAGGGTTATCAAGGTTGGTTTTGGTTGTGTGGTTGACTTGACTGTTCGTTCCAACATTTCTCGTCCTTTGATGGGCAACATCTACACGCGGATTGACCCTACAACCATGATTCTGTACATGGGTGAGGCGAACAAGGTTCTGCGTATTACAAGTGATACTATTCACCATCTTTTTGGATTCTCTCAAGGTATCGTACCCCTCCTAGGCCCTCGAATGATGGGTTTGATGATGCTATCATGAGGCTGAAGTCCAAACTTGGCTACGCTAGGAGTGACGACATCAAGATAAAGGACCTGCGGAATATCCTCATGAAACTTGTGAAGGATGAGACGAATGATGATTTGGCTCTGCAAGTGTTTTACCTGATTCTTTTCATGAAGGTGGTTATTCCTGGTATGTCTACACGAGTGTCCAAGGAGGCATCAATGGGTGAGAACCTTGTCTCTGAAGATATGGCAGATATGGACTACTGCCAGTTGGTTGTTAATGACATTCGAAGGGCTGTTATTAGGTATCAGCAAGGGACTAGCAGAGGAAAAGCTGTCACAGGTTGTGCCATCGCGCCGCTTCTTATGTATTTGGACTGCCTTATCATTGGCAAGAAGTCTATTGTTGACTTGAGGACCCCTCGCATAAGTTTCATGGATTAGGCCAATATTCTTGAGATTGTTGCGGTTGACTTGGTCAGGAAGGGTGATGACCCAACCAACTGGGTGTTTGGGAAACTACATGTGAGTGTTTCTTCTTTCCTGTGTAGTTTAACTTGAACTTCTGGTATTGTCTTCTATATTTTTGTTTCCATGTTCTTTCATTTGTTTTGTGACGCGTTGACTTTTGTTTTTGTATGCAGTGGAAGACAAAGGCTGAGGTTGTGTTCTTTAGGCGTATTGAACGTCTTGTTCTTACTATGCCTCGTGCCTCCGGCCTAGGGAGTGGAACTTTCCCAAGATTTGAATTCACCCAGTATGTTAGCACTAGTGCCCCCTGTAGATCCAGGAGGTTCTTCTGCCCGTGTGAGTGTTGCAGGTGACGTGTCTCCCGAGGGTTTGTTTGATGCTGCCAATCTTTCCCTGGTTAGGATTAACGGTCTTCTTGAAACTGCTTGTGGGGAGATGGCGCGTGTTCCAACAACTGTTGAGCGTCTTAGTCGCGTGGATGGGATTCTTCCTCCCGGACATGGTTTTGATGTTGAGTCTTCAAAGGAGGTTTTGTCAATTGAAGCTAGATTTCTTGCTGAGCTTCGCCAGAGCGCTTCCCACCTCCGGACTAGCTTTGGGATGTTCAAGGAAATGCAGGATGTTCGTTGCAAGCCTTTTGAAGATGAGGCAAGTGTTGTTGTGAGTCAGATTCATAGGCAAGATCTTGTTCATTTGGGTCGTGAAGGAGGCCGCGTGGAGCATACCAAAGAGGTTTGTTTGTGTTGGCTTTTTGATATTTCTATGCATTAATGTTCATTGTTAGCTTTCAGTTATTACTGTTTGTAGTCATAGGTGACCCTTATTGATTTCATGTGTCCTAAACCTTTTCCTTTTAGTGCTAGTGTTTCCTAGGTGACCTTCTCTGTTTACAGTACCTGAACTTCAGGGGCTACAACACCTGAACTTCTGTCATTTCCATAACTGGCCCTTTTTGTTCCCTTTTGCATTAGAGTAGTTTGCTATATGACTTTCTATGTTTATTGTATTTGGAATTCAACTATGTGTCATTTTGTCATAGCTGACCTTCTTTTATTATGTGATGTGAACTTCTGCTGATTAGGCATTTGTGTTGTACATGATTTTTTTGTAGGCTGTTGATGATGGAGCTAGGGTTCAGGAGGATGTTTTACCTGAAAGCGCAACTGCTCCTGTGCATGAACATATTCATGCGAGTGATGTATTAATTGATGAGGTTCGTGGCAGTGAAAATGAAGTACCATTTTTCTTGTCCATTTGTCTCATTTTTTATTTTACTTGTTTTTGCATTTTATTACTGTGTGCCCATTTGTAATGACTTTCTGTTCTTTACTGCAGAATGATGATTCTAGTGTTCCTCTAGAGAAGGTTGCAGACAAGATTGTGTCAGGCACCGGCTGCTCTAACAGGGTGGAGCCAACTGAACCTCAGTCCTCCATTGGCGATGTGGTTTCTGATGCTGAGAAGGGCAAGACAGTTGGAGATATCATTTTGGAGAAAGATCCCGTCGAGGCTGTTGTTGAGACTGGTGGTAGTGTTGCTGCAGGCCCGGAGAAGTCTCCTACAGCAGAGCCATCAATTGTTGTTGATGTTGGTTCTCCAGCTGCTCCAACTGCTCCAACTGCTCAACAGTTTTTGTTGTTTTAGATTCTCCAGTTGCTCCAACTGCTGCTGCTATCCTTGCCGATGCTGCTGCAAGGTCTACTGGAGATGACGATGAAGAGACTGAAAGCAATAGCATGGGAGAGGAGGTTGATCATTCCAGTGTTGCGACTGGAATAGGAAAGAATCCATAAAGAGAGGGGCATGCTTCTCTCTTCTTTCCCCATCCCCGTCCCTTTTGTTTTTGGTTTTGGTCCATGATATCCATATGAACTGCCTGTGTGGTGCAAGTTGAACTTTTGGTTTGTGCTTTGTCAGTTGGTTTGTAAATAAAGTTAAGTAAACATGTTTCTATGTGGGGGGAGGCCTGTAATGCATGGGTTGTGATGTTTATAATCCTGTTGTTTTATCTTTTTTGGTGTAGCAGCTGAGATGTGCTTGTGTTTGAATGTTGTGCTCGAATGTTGCTCTTAATTTCTATTTCTTTTGTTGAGCAGATAGTGAACTTGTTGTCGTCCGAAAGAAGGTTGATGACTTTTATTTCAGTGTTATTAGGCTTAAGAATGATCGTTCTAAGAGGTGAGTGTAGCTGGTCAGAATTTACATCCATCTACCACTATGAACTGCCTGTTGTTTCATACCTGAACTTCTTTACTCTTTGTTGTGGAACTTCTAATTTCTTCTCTGATGCTGAACATCTAGTCCTTTTGTACTGCATGTTGTGATGTAGCTGAACTTCTGTGCTTATATGTGTGATGAACTTCTTGAGTTCCTGATGCTGAACTTCTTTTTACTCTCTATTGCTTGTTTTAGATCAAAGATTATGTTCCAAAACAATGAGTGAAGCTACTGTTGAAGATGTAGCAATATCTTTTTCTCCTCGCGAAATGCTTCGATATAATGTAGCTGAGATTGCATTGTACTGTCTACGTGCGAAATACCAGGGATCAGATAAACTCATTCTGCCGTATTGGGTTTGGTCAACCCTATAGTGATTTCTTTTCTGTTTTGTTCCTTACCATTTTAGTTAAAACTTGTTTATCTCATTTGTATTTTCATATGTTGTCGTTGTCTGCATTATTTTAGGACAAGATTTTCATAGGTCAATTTGATTCCCGTGTCAGGAAGTACTTCTTGGCGACTGGTCCAGATAGCATGGATGCACACGATTCTGTAAGCAATATCTTGCTCTTTGTCTTTTGTATTAGTTTGCACTGCGATCCACTCTGTTTATTTTATTTTTATTTTTGTTTGCACGGTTTGATATTAATTTTCAGTTTTTAATGATTTGTGTGTTTCTGTTGCTTCAGGTTGTTTTCCCCACTTTTGACCCACCTGAAATGCCTTCTCACTTGGGTGGTTTTGGTCATTCGGTTTCGATATTTCTTGACCTGAAGAATTCAAGGTTCCAGCTTCTTGACTCCTACTATGGGCCAAACGATGACTATGCGGTACGCTTATTTTGGCGGATGACTGATAACATCAAGAAGCTTTGGAATGATGCCAGCATTGACAAGGAAAAACCCTTCAGTCCTCTTTCTATTAACAATTTCCCTTTTGATTGGATTGATGTGCCCCAACAGCAAAACAAGTATGAGTTCCACTTTTCTCTACATCACTTCTGTTTTAACTCTAGTTGTATGTAAGCTGCAACGTCTTTTATTGTTTTGGCTTTCTTTTGTTTTAACATTGTTATTTTTTGTTGTTGACAGTATCGGCTGCGGATTCTTCATGCTTACGAATGTTAATTCGTTTCATGAAGGGGTTCTTGCAAACTATTCCCATCATAATATCGCAGATATCAGAAAGACGTGGTTGTACTCAATTGCTTCTTCTAACCTGTTTGAAACAGACTTCCAAGGTCTGTTTGGCTACTATACATGTAAGCCTTGACACTTGGACTGCTTGCCTGTACTTCATCTTTTATTCTACATGAACTTCATTTTTATCTTTTTTATTTTGCTTGTGTATTTTGTTTCAGTATTTTTTTTCCTTTCATTGCTTACTTGGACAGGAGCATTTCTTCTACTTGAACTTCAGAGATGATACCTTTTTATGCTTTTGTTAGCTGTAGTTGAATGTTTTCCAATTCATCAGTTTATCTTGAACTGTGCCTTGGGTTGTGCCTGAACTTCATTTAGTTTTTAAATGCAACACATTTTTTAGGTCAGCTTTAGTAGTAACCATGTCATCTATATTAGTTGGATTGTACATTGTGATGTACCTGAACTTCAGTTATATTTAATGGTCTTTTTGTCTTCCTTTTCTTTGACAGTGGAGCCGTTGGACTTGACCGATTACCACTACTCATTCCTCGGGTCACAGGAATACCATCCTAGGGAGGAATCGATGAGTACAACTCTGAGAGAAGATGATAGCGCTTGAACCCTTATTCCTTCCAAGCCAGGGAAGCAGGCTGTCGGTATTTGTGGTGCTCCAAACACCCCTTGCTCCAGGAAGGTTGGTGCAGTCAAAGCAGTCGAAGCAGAGGTGATTTCGTCGGATGATGATTTTGAGAAGATTGCTTACCCGAAGAATGGTAAATCTGCTGCTGGTACTGTTGCTGGGAGAGGTGGGAAGAATGTTGTCATCACCAGGAGGAACCCGGTAGTTGAGTCTGGCAACATAACTTCCTCCAAGAGAGCATCGAGATTGCCTTTGAAGTGGCGTTCTGCTGTCGCTCCCCTAAATAAGTACATTTACTCTCATCTATCCGAGGCCCGGAGTGTGAAACAGTATGTGCTTAGTGATGATGGTCTAGAGAAGCATTCTGGGTGAGTTTTCTTCTTATTATTTTTGTTGCTGCCAGAGATGCTACTTTGTTTTGAACTTCTGTTGTATTAGTATCTGAACTTCTGTTAATTTCCCCATGCCTTTGGAGTTATAGTTTCTGAACTTCTATTGTATTAGTATCTGAACTTCTATTAATTTCTCCTTGCCTTTGGAGTTATAGTTTCTGAACTTCTGTTGTATTAGTATCTGAGCTTCTATTATTTGTTTCACATCCTTTTAAATCTGCATGACAAGCTATTGCATGTTTACCATCCCTGGGAATGTGATTGACCTCATAGGACGTGTCCTTTATACTCTTTTTGGTCAAGGGCAGCAGATGGAAGGAGATGTAATGGATTATCTCATAAACTTATGGAAGGATAAGCCGGAGACCTCTGATATCTTCTCTTCTCCTGACAGGGTTGTACTTAGTCCCTACTTCATACAGGTTTTAGTTCTTTGCACCCCTATCTCCCTTTTTTGCTCTAATATTTTTGTAGTGGCATTTGGGAGGTTGTTTTAATTCTGTTTTTGTGAATGCACAATACTGCCTGGAGTATGATTTCTTCACTGCAATAGTTCCAAAGTTTGATGCAAAAAAATCAGCTAAACTCCTCCCAATGTTTGTTTGCAAGGAAGAAGACCTTCTTAATGCAAAGCTGGTTAGGTTTTCATAACTCTTTGCTTTTTTAATTTTATGTACATCCTTTTGTTGTGTTTGTCAAGAAGTTTGTGTTCATCCCGGTTGTTCAATACCTATGCTTTATAGTTTGTGTTCACCATTTCTTTCATTCTTGGCAGGTTTTTTTGATACTATTCAAGCCAATTAACATGGTAGCGCACTACATTGTGTATGTGTTGAATAAATATCATGGGAGCATTGACATCCTTAATTCACTTCCTTACAGTAATAAGGAAATGTCGAACATCTTTCCACGAAGACTGTCAAAATATAGTGAGTGTTTCTTAGCCTGAACCTCCTTTCATATTTTCTTGTTTGACACGAAGTTTATTATGCCTTTTGTTGACAAAATATCTTTCTGCCTTTGCTTTGGTAATACTGCTTGAATTGACTATCATTTGATAGTTGAACTTCTGGTATTTGTTTAGCTGGATCTTATGCAAGTGCCGCTTTTATGTACCTGAACTTTAACTATTTTTGGTTAACATTTTTTTGATTTCATCTTATTTATCATTTCTGGCAGATCAAGAGATTTGTTGTGTTGCTCGAGGAGGTGTATGGCAAGGCTACGTACAAAGTGAGCAAGCAGCCTAACTAGGTAAATATTGCAAAGAGGTCGACCTTTATCGATGTTCCAAAGCAAGTGAATAATGATTGTGCTTTCTTTGCCGTGAAGTTCTGCTCTACATATGATGGCGATGAGCTTGTTGATGATTTTGGTGATGTGAAGGTATGTTTTGTCTCGTCATCGCTTCATTTTTGTTGTGTGTTTTTGTTAAGATGCTCCTGTTGTTGTTTTAGTTATCCTTTACTAAACCATCATTTCATTTCTTGTTTGCAGGCTGCTGCAGATGACTGGAAGGCCGAGTTCATGCACACTCTAATCTTTAGCGACAAGAATGGAGTCTTGCGTACAGAGCTTCCTAAAGAGATCCAGTCCTTGTGCCCGTGAATTCGACGCATTAGTTTCAGTGTAGATTTGATTTCATAAAGATTTAGGATTGATAAGGATGGGAACGATTCGGTAAAGATTTGATTGTAAGAATGGTGTAGTAATTTGTGTATCTATAGCTGCAGCACTATTATTTATGATACTGAGGACAAATGTATCTGTTGTGAAGAATGATTTGGCTTTGTGAATTTCAATGTACTGCATCATTTTCAGTATCCATGTGTTGTCTGTTTTTCCCTGACATATGTACTTGAACTTCTCTCTGGGCTATGGTTGAACTGCTGGTTTTTTGTGTTGTTTAAATTTGGGCCCAAACATATGATCTTTGACTTGAACTGATGCTTGAGATCTTGCTGGGCTGCTGGTTTCAGATGGGAGAGGATTTTTGTGTTGTGTAATGTATTGTTATTTTTCAATTCAACCAATATGTAGCCTTTTGCAGAGAACCTAGATGTGCTTTTTTGTGATTTTTCAACTGCAAATGGTTTTCAACTATAACTTCGTGCAAAAATATTTTCATACACTCCTTTACGTTTCTTTATCTTTTTGTTGGCATTCAACATGAACTTCTGCACGTATCCAAACAGAAACTTCACATCTGAACGCGTTGTCTTAGGCTTGCTAACCTTAGTTCATACGACAATACTTTTTTTGTAAGCATATTTTTTCCTACATCGATTTATATACCAGAACTTCTTCTGTAAGCTGACCTGAACTTCAGACTGTATAATTATTCATGCTTGCTTGAACTTCTTATGGATTACAACACCAGCACATCCTGTCATAATATACCAGAACTTCCACTGTAAGCTTACTTGAACTTCATAGTGTATATTTTTCATTTGTATTCTTGCTTGCACATTTATTGAATACATCACCAGCACAACACTTCCTCTCATAATATACCAAGACTTCTGCAGGAATATTACTTGAACTATACAATGTATTTTTTTTCATTTTATTACTGCTTGCTCTTTCATGCAATACATCACCAGCACCTCCTGTCATACTATACCAGGACTTCTGCAGTAAGCTTACTTGGACTTCTACTGTATAATTTCTTTTAAAGTTCAACAATAGAAGTTCAAGTAAGCTTCTTCTCCCTAAAATACTGTTTCAAAAGTGGAATAACATTCTGCACATTGACATGACATAAGTTTGCTTTGTTTAATTGACCTAGTCTAACTGTTCATCAGCCTTGCGCTCCTCCTAGGCTTTGGTTGTAGTGGTTTTTGCTTGATATGTACCTCTTCCTTTTCCTCTTCATCTTCCTCTTCCTCTTCATCGTCCTCTTCCTGTTCATCATCCTCTTCCTCTTCCTCCTCGTATTCCACTTCCTCTTCCTCTTCGTCTTCCTCTTCTTCCATGGTGTCTTCATCTTCATCTTCCTATTCATCTTCCACCACTTTCTTGTTGCTGGCTCTAGGTTTTGCTTTTTGTTTCTTCTCTGGCTTTTTGCTTGTCTTTTCAGCATCAGCGCACTTCGGGCATGTTCTTGCATTATGTGGTTCATACTCCTTGCATATGCTACAAAGTCTGCTGCTTGCTTTCAGTGGGTGTGGTCCCTTGTTTTGTTCTATAACTTTGGGCTGCTGTTTTTGAACTTTGGGTTGCTTGACCTCCTCTTCATCGTTTCTTTCTAAGAGTGTTGGACACGTGAGCTTGTTGTGTCCTGCAACCTTTTTGCACACACTACATTGCATGTGTCCAAGTGGCACTCCGTTTCCATCGAGCACGACGACTCTTCCTGCAGGTGGTGCCTTTATTTGAGCTCTCTTGTCACTTTTCTTTGTTGCAGAAATTTTCTTCCTACCCTTTGTTTCAGAGTACAACAGTATTTTTATCGTCTCTTGCTGCCACTGCTGTATCATTTGTCAACACCCTGCTTGGATTGGTTGGCTTGAGCAGCGGCCTGGAGCATTTCAGCTACATAATAATGAAGGTCATCTTCAATTTCAGCATCCTCTTCAGCCATCCTTTGGTCAGCATCCGCTCGATTTACTGAATGTATTGCATCAAGCTCTTCCACTAGCCTCTTGAGAACATAGAAGGCTCTATCATATTGCTGGTCACATATCATCGCTTTCTTGTTAACCATCAAATTTAGCTGCAGCAAGATCTCTTGCTTCGATAGTCTTGAGCTACCATCTGATGCAGTCGTGTTGTAGTCCCTTGTATCAAATGTTGGTTGTGATTTTGCAGTCTTTGTGTACTGTTTGAGGATATACTTTTCTGGAAATTTGTCAGGCTTCAGGTAGTCCAGTATGTTCATGATGTGAAGGCAGAAGAGGCCTGCATTTTTGTGATGAATGCAGAATACATAGTCTGTGAGCCAGCAATGAGTTTCATATATTTGATACGATATACTAGTTTAGGTATTTAATGAGTTTGTTTTTTCGCTCACCTATGTGTGTCCATAGCTTGCATTTACACTCGTATATTTCATTATCTGGGTCAGCTACAACCTGGAATTCATGCTTTGACCAGGCAAATATTTCTTCATCATCATGGCCAGCCTTGCTGTAGTAGTACACAAGGTACTTAGTTGGCTCTGATGTAGGCTTTGCGCAAAATAGTGTCGCTTTTCTCATCCTAGTCCTCATCTCGGTGCACACGGCTCTCATGTACTTGATAGCCATGTCTTCCTTGTAGCCGTAAGTTGTTTTTGTCACAGGATTGGTCTGCACACATGTTAAGAAATAAGATATTAGTCCAAGCAGAGTCATTTACCCGCCTAGCAAACTTGTGTACACATGTTGAAGGAAGTCACAATATGATGGGGGTGTTTTTTTTGTCTTAATACCATGCTGGTCATTGTTTACTCGTTCTCCTTATGCATCCGAGTTTGTATGTAGGCATTTACCCGTCTAGCAAACTTGTGTAGGTTCTGGGTCCCCTCGACAAACCCTCTCTTAAGCACGTGATTCATGCTCTCGCTTTGTTGTGCGGAAGTCATTCTAGCACAGAAAATGTTCTTCTAATATGCTGAAATCCACATCCTCCAATCATTCCAGAGTTGCATCATCATCTAGTCGTTCTGTAGGTTGAACTTCTACACGAGTGTAGCCCAGGCAGTTTCAAACTCTGTAGGCATTAGCGGCCAGCTTAACATCGTTGTGAACTCCTCTTTGAATGTTTTATACTTTTTGTACAGCAACGTGAGGTATTCCTTGAACTAATTCAGGATGTGCCATCGGCATAGCTTGTGGGCGGTGTTTGGGAATGATTGTGGTATAGCTTTCGCCATCGACGGGCACTTGTCTGCATGAATTAAAAAAATGAAAATTGCTTATTTTTACCGACGGTGAACTTATGTTGTACAAGTACTTGAACTTCATATGTAGCAGTAGGACTAACTAATAATGTGACATATATTTTTTCTTACAGCAGTGTTGTTGAACTTCTGTGGTACCAGTGCTTGAACTTCACATACATAACTATATTTTTCCTAAACATGTTTCATATGTTTTTTCTTATAGCAGTGTCCTTGAACTTCTATGGTTCCTCTATTTGAACTTCACATCCAGAACTATATTTTTTCTAAACATGTGACATATAATTTTGCTTCTTATACTATTTTGTTGGACTTCTGTGCTAACAGTGGTTGAACTGCTTGCTTTACATTATTTTCAGAAAAAATCAGTGTACCCAGATACAAACCCATAAACTAAAAAATTGATGAAACTTGTAGAGTTTTTTTTAACATACCTGTTAGGATGCAAGTCGGATGTTTGTTGTTCATGCACCATACAAATGTATCGAACAGCCGCTTGAATGACTTTGCATCTTTGTCTCTAATCAGGGAAACAACAAATATCATTAACTGCAAGTGATGGTTTGTTCCAACAAACACTCCCAGAGGCATACAAAATCGGTTGGTCTTGTAAGTTGTCTCAAATGTGATGCAATCGCCAAAGTCTTGATATGCTCCTCGACAGCTTGCATTGGACCAGAAAATGTTTTTAACTATTTTGTCGATGTCTACTTGTATGCCATAGAAAAATTCATCATTGATTGTCTTCATGTCTTTAAAGAAAGATACAAGTTTCAATACATCATCCAAATCATCTTTCCTTGCATTCATTGCTTTCCTGTAAATTATATGCAAACATGCATTTGTTATCTTTGCTAGCAAAGAGTTTTTATTTAGGATGCTATGTACATTGCAGTATGTGCATTTTTGAATACTTATTGGTTTAGTAGGTCTCGTCCGGTCATGCTTAGGAAGTAGCTTCCATCTTCATTTTCAGATAGCATGGACATGATTGTTGTATGCTTGACATCATGGTACTGCAGGAGCTTTACGTACTCCAGAATAGTGGGGTCATAATTCTTGTGTGAGTGCAAGAATACCATCATGTCATCAGATTGCATGAGGTGGTGATTATGATTGTACTCAATTTCCACTACCACACATGTGTCATCCTCCTGCACCTTCACCCTCATTCTTGCATTGCATCCTGTCCTCTGCAATGTTTTGTTTTGTTTCCTATCAGCCTCTGAAACAGAAGTTGTGTGTTCCCCTTCGAACGCGCAAACAAAATACTTGTGATTATCATTCCCTCTCGTCTTCCTGATTCCAAAACCTGCATGTCTAACGTATCTATTATAAAATTCCCTTGCTTTCTCTATATTCTGGAATCATATCTTTAGTCTTGGTATTAGATAATCCGGGAGATCCGGCATCTGCAGAAAAGAAAAATAATCCAAACGGCATGTTAAAATGCAGTTTATGAACTTGTTATCCTAGAGGGAGTAGAAAATTTGCAGATAATACACGATGCGTATATAAATACCTAAATTTTTGTTTCACTTACCTGATGTATGATCGCAACTCCACCGGAGTCTGCTGCTGGCCTTCTGGGATGGGGCACGGTGGAGTCATCATAGCAGGATGCAGGAATGGATCACGAGGAGGAAGGAGGGCTAAAGATGGCCTCTCTCTCTTGTTTGCGTCCTTTTTGCTTAAGGTGGTTGTGGGGCCATTCGATCTTGGTTTTTGTTTGCTCTCTTGTTTTGTGAAGCAATCCATCTACCTTATGTCTCGTACAATTCCGAGTTGTAGCAGCAGCAACAGCATCCAACGGTGGTAGTGTGTAGAGCACTCTCCTCCGTGTGTGCGTTCCTGTTGGATATGTCCTAGGATCCGGTTTAGTTGCTTCCCTTGGGCATTGACGAGGCACACCAGGATAACCTCCAGAGTTACACGCAGGACTTGAGCTAACCCCCTCCTCCATCGGCATGCTTGGGAGTCTGCTGGTGGATACAAAGAATCCACGTGGGATTTCCGGTGTCACCCAATTAGGTGGAGGCGCAAAGTTGTCTCCATGCGTTTTGGGTGTCATCCAATTTTGGTGTGGAGCAGGTTGGTAATGTTGTTGGTGCTTTTGAGGTGTGACCCATTGAGGGGGTGGTGCAACGCGTACAGGCTTAGGATTGTGTATTTGCTGCTGGGAACTTCTAAGCTTCTTCATGCGTCTCTCGTCTTGCTGACATAAAAGGAAAAATGTTTATTAGCACACAAGTTACATCTGCCTATAACTTTGTAACTGAACTGAGCATTATTCATAGCCTGAACTTCGCATATAAAAGTGGTGTTCATGTACATATTTTTTCCCTAGGACAGGCATCACACTTTGTACTGAGTTGAGCATCTGCCAATACTTTTGTACCTGAATTGATCACACTTCACATAATGAAACTCACATTATGTTAATTCTACACTATTGATTACTTATATGTACCTGAACTGAGCACTATCGACACCCTGAACTTCTTGTTTGCAAAGGGGAAATACTGCCTACAGTTAAAAAAAGACTGAACATTCATGAGTTTGAATGCTTGAACCACTAGTGCATACCAACCTGACCTTCATGTGATCACATGTATGTTTTTTTCCTTTTATTTTTTGCACACAACCAGTTACATACCAACCTGAACTCAAGCACACTTACTAGTTGAACTTCACATGGCTTTTCACATGTGAATGCAGGCAGGGGTTCTTCTGTTTGTAGCGTGGACTGAGGCTCACTTACTAGTTGAACTTCACATGGCTTTTAACATGTGAATGCAGGCAGATTTTATACTATTTTGTAGCCTGGACTGAGGCTCACACACTACCAGAACTTCACATGGCTTTTCACACTACCAAAACTTCACATGGCTGTAAGAAAATAATAGACAGAAGGAAGTTCAACCATACCCTGGCTAGAAGTTCGGCAAACCTTTTTCCAGCAATAGATAGGCCACCTTGAGAGCAATTCGTCGGGGATCTGGGAGAGGAATTCCATGGCAATCCATGTCTTGCAGAGGACGCGAAGTTCATCTGCACGAAGCAAGAAGGTCAAGCAAGTCAAGATTGAAGAAGAAGGCAAGAAGTGGGAGGAAGTTCATCTACCATTGCTGGATTTGAAGGTGTTGTCGATGTCGCCTCCGCCGCGGAGTTGCTCCATTCACCGTAGCTTGCGTCGGGGCCGTCATCTGCTTTGCCAAGGCGGCGGGTAGTGAGGATGGAAGGAGGATGAGGCTTCCGGAAGTCCATGGCGGCTTCGCCTCATCCAGGCGACGCGGGCTCCCTCGCGTCGGCGTCCGCCGTCGCTCGCTGGCCCGCGCTGGTGGTCGGCCAGGAGCTAGAGAAGGAGGTGTGGCGGCGGATCCGGTCGACCAGGAGCTGGAGACGGAGGGGAGGCGGCGGATCCGGTCGGCCAGGAGCCGGAGACGGGCGGGAGTCGCCGGATCCGGCGAAGATCGGTGGCGAACCACGGGGGGAGGTCGGGGATCGAGGGGAGGAGCGGCGAGGAGGGAGGTTGGTCGGCTCGGGATCAGGATCGGGGGATCAGGTGGATCCTGTCGGGGCAGCCTCGCGATCCTGTGGGTCGGGCCGGGCAGTTCAGAAGTTCGGGAGGGGTTCTGTCGGGCCTTTATATATATGCTAGCAAGATATTTTTTCCTAAAATTTATGAAAGAAGTTAAAAGTTTAACTGGTACACCATAAGGTCGGTTTAACAAGGCGATCAGAGCGGTATGGCTTGCTAGGAGCCATATAAGATTTGTTTGGTTACTTGCATTGTTTTTTGCCCCTTTGCATATTTGTCCCAGTTGGACCTGGCTGAGCATATGCAGGCAAAAACCATCATCTGTATGTTGATTAGTTGCCTGCATCCCCTCTCCCTGGATCGTAGT
This sequence comes from Triticum aestivum, assembly GCF_018294505.1. NCBI lineage: Eukaryota > Viridiplantae > Streptophyta > Magnoliopsida > Poales > Poaceae > Triticum > Triticum aestivum. The sequence continues at coordinate 72,965,925 of NC_057810.1, read as the reverse complement.
CATGCCTCTATGCACTGTGTTTGGTTGCTCGCATTGGTTGTGCTCACACTAGTGCATGTTGTTTGGTTGCCTGCATGAGATATGATTAAGACTTAACAACTATCCATAATACACAGTGCCATGGCGATTGCTATGAATGATGACAAGGACACAAGCAACTAGTTCGCCGTGTCGCGCCGCTGTCAGACTCAGCGTCGAGGCCATCGTCCACCACCGCCAGCAGAACGTCGGCCTCTTCGAGTCGATGAGCAAGCCTCCTACCCATCGTCGCGCTCTTCTGCGGGTCGTCGAGCGTGGCGCAGGAATGGAGGACGTTGAGCGTGTGGCCCGGAGCGGCAGGTCGGCGCGGTCGCAGCCGTGGTCTACCCACACGACGATGATTGCTCGGAGCTGCTTCACGACATGGAGGGAGGCCGGTGTCGGCCTGCAGGTTTCTGTGACGACCGTGATGTGCATGGGATGGTCTCGTCGGGCACCGCCGATAGGCCCGGGGGCGACGAGGGGCTGAAGGGGTCGACGGCCACGACGGTGAACTCAAACGGGATTCCCAGCTTAGCGGCGAACGCATCAAGCTCACTTGTGTGAGCTCGGCCTCGTTGTGTTGCACTGCCGCGGGAGCTGCTCAAGCACTCCTCCTCCGCCGCTGAGGCACCTATGGCGTCGCCAAGCTACATCTATCTAAGGCCAGGACACCGCCGCCCGCATTGCTAGAGGATGAAGCCGCAGGAGGCTGAGAGGGACAATCAGATGAAGGAGATTAAGGAGTGTCTTTAAAACAGACCACACGTATGCATACATACACTCCGTGAGAAAAAGGTTGGCCTACTCGTCTAAAATCGTCGTAATAGAAAATGTGTAACATGGAAGTCGCGTGAAACTGTAACGTGAAGCTACATGTCAAAGAAAATTTCAAGCAGTTGACCGTACGCAACGAATTTGACAAAATTCGTCTAAAATAGCTCCAAAACATGGACATAGAATTGAACATTTACGGTCGACGAAACTACGAACCAATTGCAATAATGGAACCATAACATCAATGTGCATCTTTTTCATGTAAAGCCTATCTCGAATCGAAGCACCACTGTGTAGATTAGAAGAGGAGGAAGAAAGAAGATTAAGAATGAGCTTAATGGAGGTAGAAGAACAAACCACATACAACATGTATGCATCCTTGCATCCCCTGCATCTAGACCCACCCATGTGCGCTCGATATGGCTTTCCTCAGCCTGGCTCGCTAGAAACGGTCGATTTGGCCGTTTCTACGGGGCCAGGTCGAGAAGTGGTTTAAATTTTGTGCTATGCAAGAATATGATGCAGTTCTGGTAACCAAAAGGGGCCATTTTTTTCCACGCAGATCTGATTGAGATATATGCGACTACCAAACACATCCATAGTGAGTGCTGCTATAGGAGTAGGACACTCGCTGCATGCAATATGCTAATAGGGTAGTACCACCCGCTAGTGGTCTACTTGGGCGGCGTGCGGAAGTGCTCAACGCAGATCGAGATTTTTAGGGTCATTTCCAAATTGGATAAAAATAATACATAAGTATTATTTGCTCATTTTGTCAAGGGAGGGTGGGGGGCTGTTGTTTTGCGGATTTATTGTTTAATCATGTTACCAAAGTAAAGAAAGTGTGTCGTGTATTTTATAAAGGTTCATGTAAATTTTATAGAATGTTTTCATGCATATTGAAATATTCCTGATTTTTTTAAAAAAAAACTTCTCAAACTCATTTTTGAAAGTATTCATGTATTAAATCACATGCAATTTTATAAAAAGTCCAAGTCTTCGAAAGGTAGTTGGAGTATTATGAAAAAATATTCATTAAATTTCAAAATATCTTGGAATTTTATTCTAAAGTCTTAGTAAGTTTCTAAATATTCACGTGTTTTGACAAACGAGTTCAGGCATTCGAAAAAAATTCATACAATTAAGAAAAGATGTGTGTATTTCTAAAAAGAAAATCATTAATTTGAAAAAATTAATAAATTAAAAAAGAAATATGTCATTTCAAAACTGTTCACTGATATTTTTAAAAAAAAATAGGTTTTCTCCAAAAATGTGTATACAATATTTAAATACATTTCTTCTAAAAGAAGTGAAAACAATTAAGTACAACGAAGAGAGAAGTAGAAATATAAATATTAAAAATATAATAATATGTAAATAAAATTATAAGCCCAAAACCAAAAGAATGAATCTATATTAAAAGAAAAATGGAAACAAAAACAGAACCGGTAAACCGTAAGTAGCGAGTCCTCCTAACGGGCACCTTCAGCGCCGGTTCCCCGTTCTGGCGCCCACACGCCCGCGAACTGGGCCGTCCCAGCTTGCCTCGTTCGCTTGTTCCACTTCTGCTCGTTCGCTCCCCTCGCTCCCTCGTTCATTCTCCCTCGATCGCCTACTTCGCTCCCTGGATCGGTCAAGTATTGACTTTTGAAAGAGAAAAAAAACGAAAACTTTCATGAATTCAAGAATTTTCATAAAATTTGAAAGAAAGTCCAGGAACTTATAAAAAAGTTCACGAATTTGAAAAAAAGTTCATCAATAAAGAAAAAACGGTTTTGAAAAAATGAAAATCTTAAATATGTGAACAAATGTTTCGAAAATCGTACGCAAATTTCGAATATTCCTTTTATTTTAAACGTGAACTATGTTTTTCAAAAACTGAACAAAGTTCGAAATTTGAATACTTTTTTTTGTACTGTGAACAATTTTTAGAAAGCAAATTTAGAATAGACATTGAACATTTTCTTAATACAGGGTGAACATTATTCAAAGAAACACTGAACATTTTTAAAATACACCGAACGTTTTTTGAATACATGCTGAACAAAATTTCTCTACATGATGAACATTTTTTATACACACTGAACATTTTTTCAATGTATGGTGAAAATATTCAAATACACATAGAACTTTTTTTTAAATTCGATGAACACATTTTGAATGCATGCTGAACAAAATTTCTATACATGATGAACATTTTTTTATACACTCTATGCTAAAAAAATTTCTTCAATACGGTGAACAAAAATTTGGAATTCAGAACTATTTTTGAAACGTGAACAAAATTTGGAATTTCAAAAAACATTTTCTGAAAAGTCAAACGAATTTCGAAAAATCTGAACATATTTTGGATATTGAAAATAGTTCATCCAATTCGAAAATAGTTCATCAAATTTAAAAAAGTTCACTGGTTTTTAAAAAAAGTTCATTGAATTTGAAAAAAGGTTCATCGATTTTGGCAAAAGTTCATGGAATTTGGTGAGAAAAGTTCATCGATTTTGCAAAAAGTTCACCGAATATGAAAAACGTTCATCGATTTTGAAGAAAACTTCATCAAATTTGAAAGAAAGTTAATAAAATTGAAAAAAAGTCCGTAGATTTTGAAAAAGATAGAAAAAGGAAAAAGAAAAAGGAAAGGCGAAAAGAAAGTACAACAGAAAAAAAATAAAAAAGAAAAGCACGTGGTCGCGTAAGTTAAAAAGGAAAACAAAAAAAGGAAAAAGAAAGAATAACGAATACTAGACGAAAAAACTAAAGCTGAACCATATCCTGCCCTGTGGTCGCGTGGTTGAACAAGCTGTCCTTGAGGTGGAGGTAGGTGGTTCGAATCCTGGTACCCCACTTTTTTGTGGATTAAGACAAAAAATAAAAACACGTAATGGGCCGGCCCAGTGCGGCGCGGGGGGTGTGCGCCCGTTTGCTCCCATGCCTGTAACGGACGCAACGGGCGCCGTTTAGGGAATGCCGTAAGTAGCACCACCTCGCCTCCCCCTGTGCCGGCCCATTATCCACGCTTTAACTTATTAGCCCCAATAAGCTGCGCTGTCTTTACGATATATAACGCGGATATTCCTATTTAACGAGACCACCTATTTAGCAACCTGTGCGGCAGATAATAGTGACACGCGAACCAGCAACCTGTGCCCCCTGCTTTTCCTGTTTTTTTGGCTTTTGTTTTTCATGTTTTTTTTTGTTCTTTTAATAAATCAGTATTTCTAAAAGTTATATATTTCTAAAAGAAAGTTCAAGAAATCATAAATATTCACGGATTATAATAATATTAGCATATTCAAAAAATGTTCACGATTGCTAAAATGTTCATTCATTTAAGCAAATATTCACAGATGTTCAAAACTTATTCCCAAATTAAGAAAAAAAATCATAGCTTCAAACAGAGTTTAATGCCTTTAGCATCAAATTAGTGTTGCATCATCTCACTCTGTGTGATCGGTTTATCCGGTTTACATGGTTCGGTTTATACAATTTTCATTTTGTATGGTGTTAATACTTCGGTAAATACGGTGTGAAATTAAAATATGGTTCGGTTTTGGTATATACGAATTTATCAGTATGGTTTCGATATATATCATAATAACAAAGTCGATACAAATTTGAAAATGACGTACTAACAATTTATAAATTTATGACTCAAAACACATACTATTTTACACAAATAGTATATAACTATATATATAAGTATATATACATGAATGGATACATCCCTTGATGGTTATGGACGTGCTTAGCATTTTTTAAAGAGAAGAATGACTATGTTAAGAGAAAAATGTTTGTGCTTGGTAGTGGATTTGACTCATGTACAAAAAAATGATAACTTGTACGGTTGTTCGCCTCAAGAAATATAAATTTATTTTTTACTTCGGTTTATTTAGTTAACCGTTTTGTTTTCGGTATATACCATATAAATCAAAGTTTAAAATGGTATGAAAAGTTTATACCATACCAAAACCAGAAACCATAAAAACCGTAAAATTAGTTCGGTTCGGTTTATTTTTGGTATGGTTTTTCCGTTCGGTTTCATATTTTTTTTGAGGAATCTGGCAATCTTTATTCAATCCAAGAAACAGTCATAGGTACAGATGCTGGGTCATGGGGTGTGCCCAACCAAACATGACGCCCTATACCTAGCTTACAGGCATATTTTGCGAGATTATGAGCCTCGAAGTTGAAATTCCTATGCTCATGAACAAAAGAGCAAGAGCTAAAATTATTACAATGACTCAGTATTTCATGCACAATGGATGCATTTGGGCCTCCGGTGCCCCTGTTGATGTCGTTAATCACCTCCTGGGAGTCCGAGGCCACATAGATGTTTCCTACCCCAAGGTCGTCGGCAAGTGCTAGTGCCTCCCGACAAGCATAAGTCTCCAAAAGAAGAGGATCCTGTGTGTGGTGATAAATCACCGTCGACGATCCCAAGTAGACACCGTCCTGGTCCCGGCATAGAACTGCCACTGCTCCTCCTCTGCTTCGCCTTGCCAACGCCCCATCTACATTCATCTTGACGCTGCAAGCCGGCGGTCGAAGCCACCTCAATGGCCTTTCTTGGGCGGGTGATATAGGCGCTGGATGATGCTCATGTGCAGTAATGAGGCCAAGATCGCTGATGTAGTTGTTGACAAAGTTGACAGTTTGTTGTCGGCTTTGGAATATTGATTCATATATAGCTTTCCGACGAGCGTACCAGATCGACCATAGAGTGATGACCATACGTGTGAAGTTGACATGGTCCAATCGACTCGTGTAGCTGAAATAGCCAGATCCTCGCATCGGCTTCCTCGTTCTCGGTCATGCTGGTTACGATGGTGTCTTCAGTTAACTCCCACACACACCTCGACATAGTGCAGGCGACAAGAGCATGTCTCCATGAATCCTTGCATCCACACAGCGGACAAGCGTCTCGGGTAGACATGTTCCTCCGGTTCAAAATATCAGTAGTTGGCAATTAATGATGTGCCAACCTCCATAAGAAGATTCTTATCTTTGAGGGAACCTTGATTTTCCACAGCATGCTCCATGATTTCTCATCTCTATCGGAGCTAGATGAACCGCCCCGACCTTCCAACCATTCCTCCCTCTGCATCTTTGTTCGTTGCAAGAATTTATACGCCGAGCTTACCGTGAAATTTCCCTTCTTCTCCGGAAACCAAGCCCAGAAATTTTCTATATTGCGTGTGCAAACTGGTATCCTCAAAATAGCTTTGGCGTCGAATCGGTAGAAATACCTTTCTAATGACTTCTTCGTTCCAAGATGCTGCACCCGGTAGCATTAACTCTGAAACATACCTGGGAGGGTCGGCCACGAGCGAAGTTATCGGTCGTGGAGTCATCTCTTTTGGTATCCAGTTGTCAACCCAAATCTCCGTTGTTTGGCCATTGCCGATCCGACGAATGATTCCTTGCTTTAGCAGATCACGCCCCTCTATGATTGCACGCCAAATTTGTGATGGTTTTGAGCCCACCATTGCCTCTAAAATTGTTCCCTCCGGGTAATAAGCAGCTTTCAAAATTCTTGCACTCAGGCTCGTTGGTTCTTGTAGTAATCTCCAAGCTTGGCGTGCCAGCAGGGCCAGGTTAAACAGTTCAAGATCTCTAAAACCGAGGCCTCCCAAATGCTTTGGTCGCGTCATGATATCCCAAGAAACCCATGCAGGCTTTCGTTCACCTTGTTTGCAACCCCACCAAAATTTCCGGATAATAGATTTTATGTGATCGCATAAACCTCATGGCAACTTAAAACAAGACATAGAATAGACCGGGATAGCTTGGGCTACCGATTTGATTAGCACATCCTTTCCACCAGCTGAAAGGCACTTACTCATCCACCCTTTCACCTTGTCCCAAACTCTATCACTCAAGTATTTGAAAATGCACGGAGTGGGTATCACCCAGAGTGACACGTTGTGGGCCGACCTAAGTTGGTTCAGATTCACATTTTTTTCTTTCCGGTTTTGTTTCCATTGTTTCCTAGTTTTCTAATGTTTTATTTATTCCTTTTCCCTTTCATTCCATCTTTTTATTTTTTTACGTTTTTTTAGTTTTATCTAGGTTCTAGTTGGTTTTATTTTTCCTCCGATTTCCTCTGGGTTTTTATATTTCCTCCTGTTTTTTCTTTGAGTACTTTTTTTTATTTGATATAATTTTGTATATAATAAAATGTTTCTCAATATACGGAGAACATTTTAAAATACCAATTTAACAGACTTTAATATATGGGGGCCATTCATATATGGTCAATTTTTTCAATGTGCACTAAACATTTTTAAGTGCCATACATAAGAAAAATTAACCTTTTAAATATATATTATGTTTAATATATTTGAGATATTTAAATCTGTCAGAAAGATCCACAATTGTTTCTCCGGGAGGAAAACATATTAAAACTAAAGAAAGAACCAAATGGAAAGAAATCGCCCAAGGGAGGGTAGGACGCGTCTATAGAGTGAGGTGGCCCCCTATGCTCGAACATTTCCCTCGGCGTCTCTTTCCCTGAAAAATTAATAAATAACATGCCCTATCTTTTTAACACGATACAGACACAGACGCTCATACGTACGGATGTACACTCACGTAGATCGCCGGAAGACCTGAAATGAATTCAGGAAAATGCGAGCACCCGGTGTTAAATCGAGTATTTGAACTCTGATGGGTTGATGATAACACTGTCCTACTAACCATCCAACCACAGGTTGGCTCACATGCCTCATTTTTTGTTGCAGCGAATAACAATGCCCCTCTTGAATACAGTTATACAGTATACAAGACAAATCCTATATACATATTTTTCTTGAAGGTTATATATATATGTAAATAGTTGAGCTGATCCTCACTATCTTCTTCTTTCAAGATGTAACTTTGCCAACTCAACATGTCATCATGCATGAAAAATGATCCAACTTAACATACGCCACTGCTAGTTATCCTCAATAAAATATTCTGGAACTACTGTATACTAACAATTAAAATACAATAAATTATGTGTACTTTAGTTTTTACTATCACATTATTAAATAGTATTAATCAAGGTACTTTCATTGAAAATACTCTTGTTTTTTAAAGTGCTTTTATAAGTTTTATTAGGTTTGTGTCATACAGAAAAGAAAAAAAAGAGTCCCGATCCAGCACGTCAAAATCTGGAGGTACGTACTATAGATCACAACGACATTAACAAACTTCTCGGTGTATCAAACCCTCATCCTCGATAGTCCCTGCCATCTATCACGCCGCCCCCCACCACTATGATGCCACGGCACTCGCCTGAACGCCGCCGTCACGGTAGTCTCAGCTCGCCTGCGTCGGCTGCCACGGGCGCTTGTGCACCGCTGCCGGAGGAGCTCATCTTCGACGTCCTTTCCAGGGTTCCGGTGAAGTCAGCGTGCCGCTTCCGGTGCGCGTCAAGGGGGTGGCACGCGCTCATCTCCGATCAGGCCTTCCTCGCCGCTCACAGATCACGCCACGCCGAGCCGCTCCTCGTCACCATCACCTCGTCCCCGCATCACGCCGGCGGAGGCCGCGATCTGCGCCTGATGGACATGGATGGCAATGTTGTGAGGGTGACGAAGGGCGCAGGTGGCCTCACGCTGCTCTCCACGAGCATGGATGAGCTCGTCGGCGTCGCAGAAGTTTCTTCCTCTCGCGTGATCGACCCGGCCACCGGAGAGGTGCTCGCGTATTCCTCGCCGAAGCAAGTGTTCGGGTTCTACATCATGTTTGGTTTCGGTCGCGCCATCCCATCCGGTGCGTACAAGATGGTACGCCTCGTGAACAACCAGACCTTCGAGGTCTTCACTTTAGGAGACAAAAACACAAGGTGGAGGAGGTCGAAGCTACCCCCAATTCGTGTCAACGGATGCTCTCAAGTCACCGCCAATGGCGTCATGTACTTCATGGTCTCAAGGCAACTAGACGATGACGGCTTGCTTCGCTTTGATCTCGAGAGCGAAGAGTGGAAGCCGGCCATAAAAGGCCCGCCGATAGCATCAAGCCCCGAGGAGTGGTGGAATGATGCACAATCGGTCCGCATAGCGGAGCTCAACGGTTTCTTGTGTGTGATTCAATCGGAGATGCAAGCAAGCACCAACGTATGGCTCCGTGCTGATGATTCTTGGATCAAAGCGTACTCGATCCCGGCAGCCCCCTCGTCCTATTATTACATGCCATTGAGGGTGACACACGATGGTGGTAAGTTGATATTCTACTGTTTTTTCCATGGACAAGGACACTTGCTCCGAGCCTACGATCCTGCCACCAACACATGTACAACGCTACGGAGATTAGACGACAGTACTGAAAAAGTTGGCCTTTGCAGTTTGCACTTGGACCGTTTTGTCTTGAACAAGATCTAGTGCTCACCTCTACGTGATTCTACCCAGTTTTAATGTGTTTCTCGTGAACTACGATGATATCTTATTTCACGTATTGGTTTGTAAAGACATAGTCCGACTGGTCTTTGAAAGTTTTATGGAATGTTTCGAATTGTTCCTATAGTATACATTGTATTTTTAACAATCTCTAGTATACATTTGTTTATTTGGAGATCAATAGTATAGTTTAGTGGTCTAACGGGCACTTGACTACTTGACTGGCATCCTTACTTCGTTGCCTGCTTTAATTGGCTAATGCATTTTCTTTCTTTGGAAAGCATTAGGTTTTACATTCATACCATTGTCTTTTTCCGAAGTAGAAATAAACCTGGGAATAGTTTGTCATCCAAACTAAACCCAATCCAACCCACCAACCAAACCAATGCAAACTTTAGTGCTAGAGTCCAAACTGCTAGTGTTTTCAAGCCAAACCATCCAAACTATTTCCCACATACGGTTTGAACCCAATTCAGGTCAGGGTTACATGTGCGTGTCCACGTGGTTAGCTGCTGCTGCATGCTTGCCATTTTCCATCACTCAAGATTGAAACTGTATGTACATCTACATCGTACAGGAAGCAAAGTAACTGTTGCATGCATACAATTACAAGGTGCATCTAAGCTGCTACAAAATCATCATCCTCACTCCAGCCGAAAGAGCCAAGTTAATAAGAGACAGTGTTTTCAAAAGAGACCATGCTCAACATCCAGCAAGAACATTCAACCGCATTATTACATAAGTAAGTTTTAAAAAATGCATGGGATCAACCGGTAAACTGAGGTTGAGACTCCGGCGGAGGAGGAACTCGGCAGCTACGGAGACGACTTGAATCCGATGGTAGCGGCGGTGGCGACAACGTCAACGACTAGTATGTGTTGAAAAGGAAAAAGAAACCAAACCAGGCGACAACCGCAACCACTAGTTCTAACACTGAATGAACATCACATGATCACACTGATTTGCACATGAAGAAATCAATGGGTTGATTTTTTGGTTGCATGAATTGTTGGGTTAGGAGAATAGTATACTCTACATCGTACTTTCTTTTGTTTTCGAATCTCCCTCTGCTTGAACTTTGTTTAGTCAAAAGAGATATTACAAAGGCGTGTACTACAAATCAACCGACTGATTTCCTAGAGAAACTAGCCAGATCCTGGGCCGTCGGATCCTACGCCCGCCACCGTTGGATTCGCTCAATGCCATCTCGTGGGGTCATCCCCTCCTCTCATCACAGCCACAACGGGGGAGCAACCGAAGCGTGCCGTCGTGGGAAGTAATGTCGCCCGACTTGCAGCAGGAGCCGCACCACTCGCCGCCACCGCAGCGATGCTTCACCGACAGCCGACGGCGACACTTCACTGCAGTGCCAAACACCAGCGCAGCGCGCTCCATCGCAGCACTCGCCGCCGCCGGTGATGCTTCACTGCAGAGCCGACGCTGGCGCGGCGGTGCTTCATCGTAGTACCCCACGACCACCGGTGATGTTTCATTGCAGCGCCCAACACCGACATCGCCGATGAAAGCTTCACGGCAACGCCACCGCTGCGCGGCGGTGCTCCATCACAACACCCTGACGGTCACCGGCGAAAGCTTCACTACATCGCCACTATCGCCCGACAAAGCTCTGGCGTCTATGTAGTGAAGGGAATTTTTGAGATACTCGGTTTTTTTCTATGTGGTGGAGATGCAATAGGAGGTGTCGTCATCCTCCTCCTCTAGTTCGTAGAACCGTTGGGTGGGGTGGTCACGCGTGACGAACTGAGATCCAAGCCAATAGCTAGTCCAAGATTCTAAGAGAAATCTCCCTTGCCGGCCAAGTAGGCCAGCGGGGTCAAGACAACGACTAAGATCGAGGCCGATCAGCGCCGGCAAGGTCTCCGGGGCCGCCAAGGCCAAAGCGAAGCCTCAAGACGAAGGCCCGGCAAGCCCCGTGCCGGCAAGCCACCGCCAGTTGCCACCGCTCCACCTCACTGAGACGCCAGTTGCTAATCGGTGCGGTGTTGAGCCCTCAGGCAACTAGGTGGATCCTGTCAGGCACGTGGCTGCACACTGGGAAGAAGATTACCTTTAATGACACCCGTCCTAGAGGCGTGCCAAGCAAATAAGAGGTGGCGTCCTAAAGACCTAGATTTTTAGAACCTTGTTGGGGCTACCTCTCCGCGCGACACCTAGGAAAGCATTCTCGGGCCTCCTTTATAGCTTAAGGGACTACCACAATGGCAAAACAGTCATTATATGATGAATAGATAGCAAACAATGCTATCATAAGGATTTGAACTTTTGATCCCTAGCACTTGTACGCGCGCAGCTGCACTCCCCGTGCACCCTTGCCGGGCTAGAGCGCTCCAGGTCTTCGTGCTCCCACTGATCAATACACCAAAGCAGGGGTAGAGTGTTACGCTGCCAAACCTGAGTAAAAACGAGCCTCCGCGCCGCGTTGTCCCTATGGAAAGGGAAAAGGAAAAGGTAAGGAAAAGAGATAAGTGGCGGAGGACACATGTCCACCAATCGGCGCGGCTTGCGTTCTCTTGTTTTTCCTATTATAAATAGCTAAATACTCCCTCTGTAAACTAATATAAGAGTGTTTAGATCACTAGTTTAGTATTCTAAACACTCTTATATTAGTTTACGGAGGGAGTACTTATTTATGTTTAACAAAAATGTTATCTTCCAAAATATTCAAGGGCAGAACTCGACCGCCTGCAAATAGGTGCACAGGCTGAAAGTTCTGTGTACACATGTAAAAAATATATTCTTTGTATCCTTTGAAGCTGAATTCCCATTTTTTTAAGTTCGATTTTTCATTTGAAAAAAAAATCTAAAAGTCTAGATTCTCTTCATGGTAGCATGCTAATTTCTAGGTCTTTTGGAAAATTTAATCAATTATTCATGGCATTTTTGGAATTTATTTAAATTTCTCACATGGTAGTTATTTTTTTATGTAGTAGTTATATTTATTGAGAGTACGGCATTTTATTATCATTAATAGGATAGCAGTTTTATCGTAAGTTTTTTTATTATTAGCATTCCTTTTTAATTACTTTACTAATAAAGGAAGGTGATATCCTCCCTTCCTTGATGTCCGGATAGGGAGCGCCTAGTGGATGCATCCGAAAGCCACTACTTCGAGCAGAGGGCCACAACAATCGTCCGCCCCGGCACGATGCGGCATCCGAAAGTATAAATTGAAGTATTGTTTGTCCATACTATTTTGTATATAAGGTGTAATTTTAAAGTTTAGCATGTTAATTTTATTTTTCTAGATCACTGACCTTCTTTATTTTGTACATTGTAAACTTGTATATTAGAAAAGTTATAAAGTACAACCTCTGTTTATATAAGGTGTATTCCTTTTTTACAAGAGTTCATGCATTTCTCTAATTATCCTAGTACCCCTTAAAAAAAGAAAAGTATATCACACCCAATTGAAAATACATTTATGTATTGCATGCTGATGCTTTCCTGGACTTACTGGTCCAGCAAACAACAAATTTGAAGGGTACTGATTGGAATTTTTTTTGCTTCGAAGCTACAGATCTCATTACAACCGCCACTGTTCGTTTGAACAGATCTAATCCTAAGTCATTGTACCGCAATCGCACACCGTACTTGGTATTATGATTACACACTGGCCCCAAGAGCATAGTTCCATTTGTTGAGGCCTGGTTTTTTTGGCCTATTCACCCAGAACGATGAGAATCAGACCGTTCTCACAATCTTAAACCTATTTGGTTTAGGAGGTGCGATTCTCAAAATTCTGGGAGAATCGGTCAAAAGAACTGCGCCTGAATCCCAATCTATTGTTACCAGAACATTAATATGCCATGAATCCACTGTCTAGAAAACATATGTCGCCTCATGCCATCGAACTGTCTTGCATGATACAGTTCATACAGCTTTTTCATGTATAGATCTGGTGCATCTGCACGCTTTTTCATGTGGAGCTGTCCACAGAATCAACAAAAATAAAAGGGCCTCAGAGATCTTGGTGGTTGTGGTCATCAGATGAGGCCATTGCCACATCAAGAGTAGCAAATATTTTGATAACATCACTGGCTCCAAGAAAAACAAGAACAAGCTCGGCAACAACAACCAGATGGCAGATTGTATGATTCGAGTCAGAAGTAGCTGGTTAAAGATCTCATGTTTATTACAAATCAATGGGAATCCGAATGATTTTCTTCTTCATCCTCACCACGATACTGGTCACGGCACCAAACCAAATCAAGAAAGCAGACAAAATTCTCTAGGAAAATAGAAACAAAGAGATGGATTATGGCATGACATCAGGTCAGAAGTAGCTGGTTTAAGATCTCACATTTGTTAGCACAAATCAATGGGAATCCGAATGATTTTCTTCGTCACACCTAGCCACGCCATCAAAGGAAAACAACCCAAACAGAGACGGAGAGATGCAGTCCCGAAACATTTTATTTGCAGAAAACTGAAAATTTATCTGCTTTGTCACCGGCGAATCCTGGATAAACAGAGGACGGCCGGAGCTTAAAAAGCAGACGGGGAGAGCTAGGAAAGTGCTCTCCCCTTTGGTTCGATCTCGCCTAAGGATAGATTCCTCGCCGCAGATTAGCAGCGAACAATTGCAATTTTAGGCCAACAACAGAAGAACAAGACAAGGAAAAGCAAATCAAGATTGGCGAGGAACAAACGAGGAAACACGGCAAATGAAAATCAATGAGGCTCAAAACGAGGAACGAACCCTAGATCGAGGAAAGGGGAGACGAGGCTGCCTGCCGGCGGCGGCTGTGGAAGGAAGAGAGTTCGGGGATCCGGTATTTGTAGCCGTCCTGGCGGGTTGGTGTGGTGGGTACTAACGGGCTAGGGTTTGGACTCGTGGTGGATGTGTACATGGGCTACGGCCCATGAAAGGCTGGACCGAGGTGGTGGTCGGCGACGAGAGAAATGCGAGGATCCGAACCGGTTTCTGTTATAGGCTTAGCAATAGCTATCAATATTATTTGTCTCAAAAAAAACTATCAATATTATGTACCCCTAAAAATAGCTATCAGTATTATGTACCCCTTAAAATAGCTATCAATATTATGTTGTCTCGGAAAAAAAATCAATATTATCGTTCCTCAAAAAAAAGGTTATCAATATTGCCATAAAAACTTTAAGTTTAGATCCCTCTCATCATGGATGATCATGTTGTAAAGAATTACACATGGAGTCATGATTTTGAGACGGATTTGTTATCCCAAAAAAAAACTGTGACAAACCAAGCTTGCAACATACCGAATGCCCTCCCAATATCCTTTCGGCAATGCTTCTTGTGCTTGAGCATGAACAGTTTGCTTCTTGCCTTTTGGTATTGATGGTTTTTATAAATTTTCACCAAGAAGGATAGATATCGTCGACAAGATAATACCATGTGGTATAATCATGTCCATTGACGATGTACTTGCAAGCCGGAGCATCTCCACTAGCAAGCCAAGCTAAAAGATGTGATCTCTACAGATATCATTAAGAGAACCCGGCAATTCAAAGAAGCAATGCCAGATCAAAGTCATGTGAACCATGGCCTTGAGCACAGTCATGGGATCACGTTTATAGCCGTAGGACAGTTCTTTCACCTCAAATGCATGCAATCCACACTCCTAAGCATGCCACACCATCATATTGCTTCATTCATCGCCATCAAGTTCTTTCTGTCCTCATTGGGAGCTCGAAGATACTCAAGACCAAAAGCTCGGATAAAAAACTTAGCAAACACATGCACGCATTTGAGCACGGTATCTTCTCCAATGCGAAGATACTCATCATCGTAATCAGCCGGAATGGCACATGCTATAACTCTTATTGTTGCGGATATCTTTCGGTATGAACTAAATCCAAGCAAACCGGCGCATTCCTCTGTCGAGTGAAAGACCACAATTTTTCTAGCAAGCTTCTACAATGCGAACAAAAAGATATATACACATTCGATAACACCTACGGACGAGGTGAGCCGACAAGTTGGTACCTCAGCAAAGTAATCTTTCATGAGCATGGTATCACCGAAAGTTCGGTTGCACGTAATGTAAAGACGGCCAACCGTCGATCCTATGCGCTTTCTCTTCTTGCCGTCCTCAATTTTCTGGCCGAGATGCAACAAGATGAGGTCATCGACATTGTCGTCAAAGAGCATATCCTCTATGTCAAAATCATCCGACTCGGACAATGACAATGGACTCTAATCATTATTCATCTAAAAGAATAAATTTGCGATTTAATCTAACATATCGGTCGTCACCTAAATCAAAACAGATTGAAACCACTAGAGAGATTACCTTTGACCGGTAGTAAATCCGCGCAACCGAGCTCTCTTCCCCACCACCGGCCGGTAGCAAATTCGCTGTCCCTACTTCCCCACGTCCCCAAACCCGCAACGCCGGCTGCGAGGACGAATCCATTGCTCAATCCACTCCCAACCTTCTATTTTTCTAGCTTTGAAGCCCAGTTTATGTACTACTCGGCCCCTAAGTTAGCAATTTTTTTGAGGGACCCAAGTAAGCAAAATAAGTGTGCCCCCATTGAAATATTGGGCTGGGTCCGCTCCGGCACATATACAGGAGGAGTTTAAATCATAAAAGTGCACTGCTTCCAAATCGAGAGTCCAAATCAAAATCCATTTTCATTGTTGTGTTTCTCATGATGGGATGTTCGAAACTAGGTCCTTACGGGCATATTCCACCATTTTTTTTGAAAAGCGATTTCAAGTCACAAAAAACAAGTTTTGTGGTACACAGGGGCGGAGCCGGGGGGGGGGGGGGGGGGGGGGGGGAGGGGGGCGAGCAGGGGCCTGCCCCCCCCCCCCCAACAATCAACAATTTTAGTAGAAGCAATGAGTAATTACCAACGAGATTCGATCAATATACGTACTCGCCCCCCCCCCCCCCCCCCTATACTCCAATCATGGCTCCGCCACTGGTGGTACAAACATGCTTTTCTAGCTTGGGCCAATAAGTTGAGACTTTTTTGGTTGAAAACATCTTCCTAGTAGTATAGTGGCTTGTGTATCATCAAAATACCCACTATGACAGTCTTTTTTTTATTTGGAGAGTGTGCGCCGATATTTTTAGAGAAAAGCAACTGTGTATCTTTTTTCATTGTCGCGTGACCTGATTTTCTCTCACAAACTGGTAGTTTGACCATCCATAATGAATATTATGTGCAACAAAGGACAAGTTCAAGTATATAGTTGCTCGTGTTTTGGTAAAAAAATGTTCTTACACTATTATTGCATACATGCCTTAAAATTTGCACATAATATATTCAATTATCTGGAAGCAACCGTATAATAGAATCTTGCTTCTTTGCCCCAACAATTCATAACTAGATGGCTTACTTGTCATTTTGTGACATGAAAGCATGTACGTAATACAAACTTGCTTTTCACGACATAATGTTGTTTGTTCCAAACATTGCGATTTGTGCCATCCACATTATAAAGGTGGCTTTTAGTGGTCATTTTAATGATACATAAGTGAGTATATATTCAAAACTTTTTATTCAAAGTAATCCTTAATTTATTGGTTGAGTGCTAGAAAAGCATGTTCATATGAGAAACTTGCTTTTCGTGGTAGAAAAAATGCTTTGAGAAATTATTCATTGAAACTTGCCCATACGGGATCCATTATAAAGGCTGGGAGGTAGATTCATATGCCAAATTTCATCAAGTGATGTTTGCTCTGTAACAACTGTCCAGCCCGACAACAACATAGTACTAGCTTCTTTCAAACTTAGGAGGCAGTGCATAAATCAGTCCCTGAAGCATGATCCTTGCATAACCTGACAGCATTTGCCTTCTTCCAATCTTCTGTAGCCTTCTTGACAAATGCATCCAATTTGGACAATAAGAAGTACTTCTCGGAGTTGAGAGCAATAACATCTTCGTAGACAAACAAGACATCAATCTTAGAAAAGATTATATCATATCCAGATGCATGGGCCTTCATCTTTGCATACTCGCCACATAAGAAAATCTGAAAGAAAAACAGTTTAGATCATTGCTAAAAAGACAACTTCCAGCATGCACATACTCCAAAGACAACAACAAATAGCATGATTTACCTTATCAGGGCGGTAAACTCTATATGATGCTCCAGGGTAACAGATCATCTTCAGAGCTGTTGCAAATTGGATTAGAATCCAGTTCTCAGTGTCAATGCCAGCTTTAATCATAAAATCCTTAAGAAGAAGGCGCAAGAACTTCAAATGTTCTTTTTCACGCAATTCGATTTGATGCAAGCGATGAGCTTCCTTAACAATAGAGTCGTTAACCTGGATAAAGAAGAGCATTTGCTTTAAGTGAAAGAAACATAAAGGTTAAAAATTTCTATAAGTTGGTAGTACATCACTGAATAAACAAAATGAGGTTCCCAAATGTCAACTTACAGTACGGTATGTCTATGAAAATAAAATACACAACAAGTCAGGAAAGACTAGCATCACATAACCAGAGGAGGTTTATTGATGCTTGCTATAGAAGCTGAAAACAGAAGGAAAGAAAATAAAGTACTACTAACATTGAGAAGGGAGAATACCACTTGTGAGAAATAAGGAAGGACAAGAGGCAAGCTCACCGTCTCAAGCTTGCAAGTAATGTCATGTTGATGTAAGTACAATGTTAAATCTTCAGTAGGATCTGATAGTCTTTTAGGTGATAAAGTACGCATGGGCTTCTTCTGACTGCAAATTATCATCTCACAATCTGGAACATCAACATGCAGACAGGTTATTCCCTGAAAAGTCAAATCGTGATCAATATATTGTTCACCCAGACAAGCAACAAGAAAGCTTATAAAGTTATCCTAACCGGGTTCATTTCAATTATTCCTTTATATCCAGCGCTCCCTATAACTAATTTCTTCCCATAACCACACAACTCGGCGAGCCTCTTGGCCAGGTGATCGTCAATGGCATTATTAGCTATGTTAATTGGGGAGGGCACCATCTCATTTCGTATGAATTCTTTCAGACTCTGAGGAATAAACACAGAAGAGAATCAAAAAGCTTGTCAAATACATTATAACACAAGTGTCTAAATCATGAAAGAAGGCAGGATCACTGATTAAAAAGTGGGAGCGTTACTAACAGGCGGTGGCAAGCATTCCCAGAAGTCCTGTAGAAAAAGCAGAGAGTAATCGATTAGATGATCTTGAATTTTCCATTGGTGACAGCCAAAGCCTAAGGAGCATCTAGCAAGGAAAAAACAAGAACCTTTGCTGGATCATTGAGGTAGTCCCCATCAAAACAGAAAATTGCGATGCCAGAGGGCGCTTCGTATAGCAGCATAATAGTCATGTCTCCTGTTGGGAAACCAAGTAAAGTACGCACGGGATTCATCTGACTCCAAATTATGACATCACAATCCGGAACATCAACATAAAGACAGGTTATTCCCTGAAAAGCAGGTGGTGGTCAGTACTGTTCACTCAGACAAAAGCAACAAGAAAGCTTACAAAGTATACTAACCAGGTTCATCCCAATTATTCTTTTATATTCAGCACTTCCCACAACTAATTTGTTCTCGGAACCACACAGTTCAGTGAGCCTCTTGGCTAGGTGATCGTCAATAGCGTTATTAGCTATGTCAATGGGGCAGGGCACCATCTCATTTTGTATGAGTTCTTTCAGATTCTGAGAAATAAACACAGAATGGATTTAAAAATCTTGTCAGAGACAATGCAAGTGTCTAAATCATGAAAGGAAGCAGGGTAATTGTCGGGGGTTGGGTGCGACACATGCCAATGGATGGCTTATCATGGTGGGAGCGAGTAGAACGTCGTCGGTGCCTGGAAGCGGGATAAGGCGTAGACACGAACGCCGTCGGACTTTACCCAGGTTCGGGGCTCTCCTAGGAGATAACACCCCTAGTCCTGCTCTGCGGGGTCTCCGCATGATCACTAATGCTCAAGTGATACAATGGTGCTCCTCGAGCTGTATGCAAGAGGCAGGAGGAAGCAAGGCTCAGCTCTCTTCCTGCTCTATGGGGTGGCTAGTGCTAATGGGGTCGAACCCTTTGCATGGGTGGCCTGGGGGGGGTTATATAGGCCTACCCCCCAGGGGTACAATGGTAATCCGGCTGGCCGCCGGGCCCGACTGTCAGCGTATCCGGCCTCCGGCTTCTCTGCCGACCGCTGGGGCCCGCCACCTGGTGGGGCCCCGCCGGCTGGTTGGTGGCTGCTTCCTGTAGCCATGACGTTGGTGACGAGGGCTTGGTCGCCTTTGTGTGGCTACTGTAGCCACACTTGGTCTCATCAGCTTAATGGCATGCATGCCTCGGGACAAGGGACGGCCGCCTGCTGGAGGCCGGCTCCTCTTGAATCCGCTTGGTCGAGCTTCCGCCGCCTTCCTGGAGGTCACTGCCCTGTAGGGCCTGCCTCTGACAGGCCGCACCGACAGGCTGTCGTGGGGAACAGGACTCCGCCTGCCCGGAGCGACGTCAGAGGAGACATGGCACAGTGCCTCGCCGGCGGAGATCTTCGTCTGTACAGAGCACTGTAGCCATGCTCGTCCTGGGCATCTGAGGCGACGCGCCTTACTGTAGCCATGCTCCGTCTTGTACTCTCGAAGGGGGGCTCGGCCATGCTGTAGTGGTGGGACGGCCGTCTGCCTGTTGCCGCCCTCTCTAGAGAGGGGCAGCCAAGAACCGGCCGCCCGGAGCGTCGTGGTCTGGGGTCATCCGCCCTCTGGCAGCCAGCCACTGAGCCAGCCAGCCCCAGAGGGCGGAGCTTCAGCTTGGGGCCCAGCTGGGCGGAGCTGGCCCAAAGTCTTGATAAATCCTGGGACCCGGGTGAGCCTACCCGTGGCCCATTACTCCGGCAGTATTCCCCGAAGCCGGTGATGCGTCGTGGTCGAGGGGCCGCGAGGTCTCAGCGGCTTCTCCCCTCCCTGAGCTCTGGAAGAAAGGTCGGTCCGCCTGGTGGCCAGCCGACCGCTCCAGCCGACCTCCACCAGGCGGAGCCATACGATCGATTTTGAACCTTCAGGCGGGAAACAGGTGGCGTGCCTGTTAAGCTTCCCGGGCAGCCGCCCGCCACAGACATGCCACGCGGCGCGCGTCAGCCTGGCAAGCCTGCCATCCCACGCTCTGGATGGGACGTGACACCGGGCCGGGCCAGCCACTACCGCGCCTCGGCAATCAGGCGGATTTACTGCGCCAGAAGGGGCGGTTGCCATCCCACGACTGTTCAAGGCGGGGTAAATGCGCGCGGGAGACGGGGGGTCGTGGGGACGTGGGCGCAGTAAATTCCACGATCCCACGTCCCGCCCCCTCGGCTTCATATCCCCGGGGCTATAAGTAGGAAGGGGGGGGGGGAGGTGCGGCAAAGTTCCTATGCCCCCTCCCACTCCTCATCTTCTCTCTCAGCTTCCGCCGCTGCTGCCATAGGGCTGCCATAGCTGCTCGTCGTTGCTCGTTGCTGACGCGTTTCTCCCCTCCACGCCGCCAGCCGAGGCCATGGGCGATTGGGATGGGTCGACGGTGATTGACGACCACATCACCTTCCTCCGCGACATGCGCCGGATGCCCAGCGTGGCTTTTGTCAAGGTGCGGGTACCGCCGGCGGCGGAGATCAGGCCGGCGCCGCAGGAAGGCGAGCGGGTCGTCTTCTGCTCGCATTTCCTGCGGGGCTTCGGCCTCCCGGCGAGCAACTTCTTCTGCACCTTCCTCGACTTCTACAACCTCCAACCCCACCATCTTACGCCCAACACCATGACCCTGCTCCCCGCCTTCGTCACGGCGTGCGAGGGTTACCTCGGCATCCTGCCCACCGTTGAGTTGTGGGCAGCGTTCTTTTATGGGAAGTTTGGCACCTCCGCCAGGGAGACGGCGGCCGAGTGCGGGGGCTACGTCGCCGTGCGCCGACCGGCGATGCGGAATGCCTTCCCCACCATCAAGTTGGCGCAGTTGGTGAAGATGTGGCAGCAGTCCTACTTCTATGTTGAGAACGTGGACCCGGCTGCCGACTTCCTCAACCTGCTGGCCTACGAGGCCGGCCCTCCTACCGGGGCTCGACCCACCTGGGGGTACAAGCCAAAGCCGATGTCGGCGGACGCGGACACCGCTATCGGCCGACTCCGGGTGCTCCAGGAGTCGGAGGGCCTTGTGGCCTCCGACCTCCTCGTCGCCTTCGTCGAGCGCCGGATCCTCCCGCTCCAAAGCCGCCCTCATCCGATCTTTTGGATGGGCGGACACCGCGATCCGTGCCGGCTGTGCACGAAGGGAATGTCGCCTGCCGAAGTCTCGCGGATGGTGAACAAGATCTCCGACCTCAATATGTCGGAGAAGGAATGGCGGCACGGGAAGCGGCCGTACTCGTGCCACAACCCGCCCCCTGCGGTAAGTTTCTTGTCTTTGCCTTTGGAGCCACTCTTTTCTGCTTCGTCTCTCTTCGTGGCGCCGCCCTTCGAGACTTGACTTCTTCTTGGTTGCAGATCTATATGTCCGAGGCAACGGCCGCCCTCCTGGGGCCGGGTGATAACCTCCAGGTGGACAGGGCGGAGAGCGATGTGGATGACCCTGATTTGGGGGCGGCCGCCCTGGCTGACGACACGACAGGCGGCGGAGGCAGAGCGGACGACGGCAACAGAGCAGGCGGCTCCGAGGGAGGCGGCAGCGTGGAGGCTTGGCCTGATGATTATGAAGACGATGACGAGCCGCGCCCCGCCCGGAGCTCTACCACCACCGTCGCCGGCCCCTCTTCTGGGCCGCCCGCCCCAGGCGGCAAGCGCAAACGGAAACAGGGCTCGACCCTGTTCGGCAGCGCTCCCAAGAAGCCCAAGAATCCGGCCGCGGCGACCAGGCAGAAAGAGACCGCGGCCAAGGCGGCCTAGTACCAGAGGCAGCCGAAGGTGCCTGTCATGGTGTCAGCGTAAGCATCATCCCCTTACTCCTTGTTCTTCATCAATCTGTCGTGAAAATACTCTGACTTGTCTTCTGATCTCAGGGCCCTGCTGACCCTTGAGAAGTCGGGCGCCGGCTCGGTCCTCAGGTCGGCTGCGACCTCTTCGACCAGCCGGCGCATCGACCCGGCCTCCGACCTCTGGGAGGCGACAGAGCGGACGCACGGGAGGCGCGTGAGGAGGCGGAGGCCGACCGCCTGGCCAAGGAGCAGGCGGACTTGTCTGCCGCGTCCGCCGAGAGGGCGCTGGCGCTGGCGGAGGCCCTGGCCGCGGAGAAGGAACGGCTCGCGGAGGCCGCCCGCCGCCAAGAGCCTATACTTGTGACCCCTCTGGATACTGCGCCACCTCCGCCTAACTTCGAGGCAACGGCCCGGGGAGCCGGTGGCGACTACCCGATCCGAGAGCAGGGGGGCGATGACATGGCCATGCCGGATGTCTTCGTGCCGCCGCCCCCGCCGCCGCCTCCGCCGCCTCCGCCAGCCAGCGAGCCGTAGGGCGAACAACCAGTGGCGCCGCCGGTGCCACCGGTCGGGACTCCGGTGGCAACGGTCCTGGTTCCCGCGGTCCGCATTCCCACGCGCCGTTATCTGGAGAAGGCGGCCTCGGCGCCGCGGCCGCAGGAGATCGACGCCTCGAGCTCATCCGCCCTTGACACCGAGGCGACCAGTGCCGCCCCCGTAGGCTGGGTACACGGAGGCACGACTGGCGCCCTAAAGGAGGCATCACTTGACGTCCAAGCCAAGCTCCGGGTGGAGGCAGTGGCACTCAAACGCTGCAATGAGGCCTACTTGGAGTCGCGCACCGCCATCCGGGTAAGCCGCCCTTTGGTTTCTTCTCCGAATGCTCTTCTTTTCCTTTTTCGTGGGGGCGCGCAAGCGCACCCACTGGGTGTAGTCCCCAAGTTCCGGGCCGGCTGCTGAGCAGGTGTGTCGGAACTTTAACTTGTGATTGCCGATCGCTGAGTTTATTTTAATGTTTCTTCTTGCAGGACTACCACAACCTTCGGGCAACTGCCTACAACTCCAAGGTTCGGGAGCTGGAGGCGCAGACGGCCCATCTCGCCGAAAGCCGGAGTGAGTCTCTTTCTCCTTTCTTCGCGGGGGCGCGCTGGCGCACCCGCGGGCTATAGTCCCCGAGGTTGAGGCCGACTGCTGAGCAGTCGGGTCGAATCTCCTCAGTTACTCCTTTTCCCTTGTCGGCTATTTCCTTTTCGCGGGGGCGCGCTGGCTCGCCCGCGGGCTATAGTCCCCGAGGTTCGGGCTGACTGCTGAGCAGTCGGGCCGAATCTCCTTGATCGGTTCCTTCCTTTGTTTTTTATGCTTGACTAATGCCTCCTTCTCTTCTTTCTTTCTTCTGAGGCTAATGCCGCCCTGCAGCAGTAGCTGGGCGAGGCCTAGACCGCCCTTCGTGGCAAGGAGGTGGAGTGCGGCAAGCTGGCGGAGGAGCGTGATCGCCTAGTCACCCAACTTGCCGAACAGGCGGAAGCCCTCAAGGCGGCCCAGCAGAAGGCGGAAATGGCGGAGACCAGCCTCCTTGCGGAGTTCAAGCTTGAGCGTTGGGCCGACAGGGAGGCTCAGGTGACGGCCTGCTTCGGCAGCATTGAGGACTTAGTTGACGGTAAGCTCTGCTCCCCTGATTTCTTGCTTTGAGCAGCCGGCTCCTGCTTATGGTCTTGTCCTTTTTTCCTTCTTTTGCCCGTGCAGACTTCTTCCCGGGCCATACCATAGCTGCGATCCAGATGATCGAGGCCCAGCGTGAGGAGCAAAGAGCTGGAGGCACGCAGATCGCCGCAGATGCCCCGTGGACTCTTGGCGAACATGTACTCAGCATTCAAGCCCGGCTTCGTCCTGCCCACCGCCTGCTGCGCCGCCTCCAGAGCGTCGGAGCCCAGGCGGTCTCCGCCCTCTAGCCGGGCCTGCCGGCTCCGCGTACCCCAAGTCGGACCACCGACTGGCTAGGGGTGGCGGTCGACCGCTTGGAGGCCTGGAAAGGCTCGGCAGCCCGGGCAGGAGCGCGCCGGCCTTAGAATTCGTCAAGGCGTGGTACCCTAGGCTGGATCTAGCCTAGTTAGCCACGTTCCGGCTAGAGGCGCAGGAGGAGCTGGCGGCGGTGGAAGCCGAGATCGTCAGTAGGGCAGCGGCGATCGCCGACTTCACCGACACCAATGTCTTCGTGCTGGAGGTGGTCGAGGAAGGCAGCGAGGCTCCGCACGAGTTTCTCGGGCTGAACCCGGCGGACAGCAAGGATTCTGCTGAAGTCATCGACTCCAGCAACGAAGGGGAGGACGGGGAGGAGGAAGAGGAGGAGGAGGAGGAGGAAGACGAGAGCGATGTCGACATGCCGGAGGTCGGGGCAGACGGTCAACCCCAACCTGACCGAGCCTCAAGCAACGAGCCGCGCGCCGAGGCGCCACCTGCTACCAGCCAGACGGCCGCTCTGTGAACCGTGGCTGGTTTGAGCTTTCTAGCCATTTGTGAAGGGGGCTAGGACTTAGCCATTTGGAGTTTTGGGTAGTGAGGTGGAGGAGGCCGGCCATCTGGCTTCCCAGCAGCCAGACGGCAAGGTGCGAGGCCGCCTGCTACCATATGTGTTTTCCTCCTTAGTCGTTTTTTCGTGCGGGGCACCTCTTCGCAACCTTTGCCTGCCATGCAGCCGCTCTGCGAGCTGCGGCTTCTGACAAAGGAATCTTTGGTGCCGGCACACTACTTGTCCGGCTGCAAGAGGCGGCATATTGTAGAAGGCGGCGAGGCTCCGGGCCGACTGGTCGAACCCGGTGCCAGGCGGAAGAAAAATAGAGTATACATTCGCATAGGCATGACACTTATCATGTAGATAAAAAGAGGGCAGTCCCCGAGCTCTTCTCGGGGGACCCGGAGTCTTTATACATAATACAAAAGATAGCGTGATACATACTGCTTTCAACTGTAAAACCTTCAGAGGAGGTTTGCGTTCCACGGCCTCTCCGTTTCTTTGCCTGAATCATCTCTCTTGCGCGCCATGGGCTTCTGCGCATCAATCAGATAGTAGGCATCGTTGCCTAACACCTTACTGATGATGAAAGGGCCTTCCCAAGGTGCCGAGAGCTTGTGCTGTCCGGCTGTTCGCTGGATCAGCCGGAGCACAAGGTCTCCCTCCAGGAAGGACCTTGGCTTCACCTTGCGGTTGTAGTATCGGCGTAGACTCTACTGGTAGATGGCTGACCGGCTGAGTGCCAACAGCCGGCCTTCCTCCAGCAAGTCGACGCCGTCTTCTCGTGCTTCCTTGGCGTCCGCCTCGGTGTACATAGTGACTCTTGGGGAGTCAAACTCGATATCCGTCGGGATGACGGCTTCAGCACCGTAGACGAGGAAGAAAGGCGTGAAGCCCGTTGATTTGTTTGGAGTCGTGCGCAGGCTCCAGAGGACGGCCGGCAGCTCGTTGAGCCAGCAGCCGGCCGAGCGCTCCATAGGATCGACCAGTCGGGGCTTGAGGACGGACAAAATGAGGCCGTTTGCGCGCTCCACCTAGCCGTTTGACTGTGGGTGAGAAACGGACGCTAGGTCCAGGCGGATGCCCTGTGTTGCACAGAAACGAGCCAAGGCTCCCTTGGCGAAGTTGGTGCCGTTGTCGGTGATGATGCTGTGTGGGATGTCGTACCATGTGGTGATGTCGGCGATGAAGGTCACGACAGTCGGCCCATTCAGCTTCTTGTTTAGTTTTGCCTCTATCCACTTGGTGAACTTGTCCACCGCAACCAGCAGGTGAGTCATGCCACCACGGGCCATCTTGAACGGTCCCACCATATCCAATCCCCATACGGCAAAGGGCCAGGCTATAGGAATGGTCTTGAGTGCAGAAGCCGGCTGGTGTGGCTTGGAACGGAATCGCTGGCACCCTTGACACTTCTTGACCAACTCTTTGGCTTCTTCCAGGGCGGTCGGCCAGAAGAAACCGTGGTGGAAGGCTTTGGCCACCAGCGCTCTCGAAGCCGCGTGGTGGCCGCACTCGCCCTGGTGGATTTCTCTGAGTATCGCTTGGCCTTGGTCCGACTCTACGCATTGCTGGTAGACTCCTATGACGCTTCTTCGCACCAGCTCTTTATTGACTATGGTGTAAGCTGCAGCTCGCCTCTGTACTTGTCGGGCTAAAATTTCATCGGTTGGCAGCTCCTTATTCACCAGGAACTTGAGGATCGGCTGAGCCCATGAGGGTGCCGCAATTTCTTCAACTGTGACTTCCGCGACTCGCACGAGGGCGATTGGGCCGGAAGGCGGTGGGTTGGCGGCTGCTTCTGCCTGCTGTGCTGATGGAGTCCTTGGGCCGACCGGTGCAGTCCCCGGGCCGGGCTCCGAAGTCCCCGGGTTGGTCACGGCCGTAGCAGTTCCCGGGCCGCCTGTCAGGATCCCCGTGCCGGCTTATGGGATCACCAAGTCGGATCCGACTGCTTCGAAGGGGGCCGGCACAAAGATGGAGTCTGAATCAGGAGACGGCTTGACGGACGGCTTCAGCAGGCGGCACAGGGCGACGCCGGCTGGTATTGCTTGTCGGGTGGAGCCGATCCGTGCCAAGGCATCCGCCTGTTCGTTGTCGTTCCTTGGCACGTGAAGGAATTCGCACCCATCGAAGTATCCGCTGAGTTGCTGCACCAGAAAGTGGTAGCTCGCCATGTTTGCATACTTGGCATCCAAGTTGCCTGAAGACTGTTGGATCACCAAGTCGGAGTCACCATAACATAGGATCCGGCGAATGCCGAGCTCTTTGGCAAGTCGGAGCCCGTGTATGAGTGCTTCATACTCTGCTACGTTGTTGGAGGCGGCGAAGTGGACTTGCAGCACATATTTAAGCTTGTCGCCTTTGGGAGAGGTGAGGACGACGCCGGCTCCCAGACCAGTGTGCATTTTTGAACCATCGAAATGCATCCGCCAGTGAGTGGAGTCTGGTGCAGGCGGCAAATATTGGGTTTCGGCCCAATCGACGAGGAAGTCGGCCAACACTTGTGACTTGATGGCGGTGCGAGGCTGGTAATAGATGGTGTAGGGGGCCAGATCAATAGCCCATTTGGCCACTCGG
This sequence comes from Triticum aestivum, assembly GCF_018294505.1. NCBI lineage: Eukaryota > Viridiplantae > Streptophyta > Magnoliopsida > Poales > Poaceae > Triticum > Triticum aestivum. The sequence continues at coordinate 72,938,794 of NC_057810.1, read as the reverse complement.
CCTGAGGCATCCCGGCTTCCAATGATCTCTGCAAGCGGGGCTGTGCAGACAACAGTTATGGGGTGCTCTTGGAAGTAAGGCTTCAGCTTCTTGGCGGCAAAGTGCACGCCGTAACACATCTTCTGGTAGTGGGGGTAGTTTTGCTTGGAGGCAGACAATACTTCGCTTAAGTAATACACCGGTCTCTGGATCGGCAATGCCTTGTCCTTCTCCTTGCGCTCTACTATCATGACTATGCTGACAACCCGACTGGTGGCTGCAATGTAGAGGAGCATGGGCTCCTTCTCAGTCGGAGCTGCCAGGACAGGCGGGGCTGCCAACATCTTCTTGAGTTGGAGAAATGCTTTGTCCGCCTTGTCGTTCCACTCGAAAAAAGTGGTCTTCTTCATGAGTTGGTACAGGGGAAGAGCCTTCTCACCCAGCCGACTGATGAAACGGCTGATTGACGCCAGGCAGCCGGTGAATTTCTACACGTCCAGCAGTCGGGTGGGCACCTTCATCATCTCAATTTCCTTGATCTTCACAGGATTGCACTCTATGCCGCGCTCTGAGACCAGGAAACCAAGAAGCTGGCCGGCTGGTACTCCAAAGACACATTTCTCCGGGTTGAGCTTGATCTGGAATCGGCGCAGGTTCTCAAAGGTCTCCTTCAGGTCCTCCAGCAGAGTGGCACGCTTCTCCGTCTTCACCACCACATCATCCACATATACATGGGCATTTCTGCCGAGTTGCTTGAGGAGGCACTTCTGCATGCAATGCTAAAACGTGGCACCGGCATTTCTCAAGCCGAACGTCATGGTCAGGTAGCAGAAGGCTCCAAATGGTGTGATGAAGGCGGTCTTCAGCCTGTCAGCCGGGTTCAGCTTTATCTGGTGATATCCAGAGTATGCATCTAAGAAACTCAACAGCTCGCATCCGGCTGTGGAGTCGATCACTTGATCAATCCTTGGCAGAGCAAAGGGATCTTTGGGGCAGGCTTTGTTGAGGCTGGTGTAGTCAATGCACATGCGCCACTGCTTGTTCTTTTTCAACACTAGGACTGGGTTGGCCAGCCATTCTAGAAAAAACACTTCCATGATGAATCCGGCTGCTAGGAGCCGGGCTATTTCTTCTCTGACAACTCTTCTCTTCTCTTCTGACAGGCGGCGCAAGGGCTGCCTGACCGGCTTGGCGTCAGGTCGGACATGTAGCTTGTGCTCAGCGAAATCCGTCGGAACACCCGGCATGTCCTTGGGGGACCATGCAAAGATGTCTCGATTCTCACGGAGGAAATCGACGAGCTCGCCTTCCTATTTGCTGTCAAGGCCTGTGCCTATGACAACGTGCCTCTCCGGGTGCTCTGGGTCCAAGGGTATTTTCTTCATTTCCTTGGCCTGCTTGAATGAACCCTCAGCTTCCGACTCCTGGGGCGTAGGTGGCATTTCCGGCTTCTTGCCTGCCAACGCCACCACCCGGTCAAGGAGCTACTTCTCGGTTGCAATCACGAGGGACTCGGCCAGCCGGCTGCTATCTGCGGTGCAAGCGACCGACTTCTTGTAGTCTCCGAGTACTGTCAGGATCCCCTTGGTACTCGGCATCTTCATCCTGAGGTAGGCGTAGTGGGGGACTGCCATGAATTTGGCTAGAGCAGGCCGACCTAGCAATGCGTGGTAGGGGCTTTGAAGGTCCACCACTTCAAACCAAACTGGCTCTTGGCGAAAATGATTCTTGTCTTCGAAGACGACATCAATCTATGTCTTGCCGATTGGTGAGCAGGAAAGGCCAGGGACTATGCCATGGAATACAGTCCGACTGGGGACGAGCTGCTTCTGCTTGATTCCTAACTTCTCCATCGTATCACGATACAGGATGTTGATGCTGCTGCCGCCATCTATCAAGACTCTAGAGAAACGGGCTGCTCGTCTCTCTGTTGCAAGGTTCGCTTCTAGGACCAAGGCGTACGAACCAGGGGAAGGCATCACTTCCGGGTGGTCGGTGTTGGGGAACATAGTAATTTCAAAAAATTTCCCTATTACACGCAAGATCATGGTGATGGCATAGCAACGAGAGGGGAGAGTATTGTCCACGTACCCTTGTAGACCGTAAGCGGAAGCGTTATGACAACGCGGTTGATGTAGTCGTACGTCTTCACGATCCGAACGATCCAAGTACCAAACGTACGACACCTCCGAGTTCAGCACACGTTCAGCTCGATGACGATCCCCGGACTCCGATCCAGCAAAGCGTCGGGGATGAGTTTCGTCAGCACGACGGCGTGGTGATGATGATGATGTTCTACCGGCGCAGGGCTTCGCCTAAACTCCGCGACATATGACCGAGGTGGAATATGGTGGAGGGGGGCACCACACACGGCTAAGGAACGATCCATAGATCAACTTGTTGTGTCCTAGGGTGCCCCCCTGCCCCCGTATATAAAGGAGGAAGGGGGGAGGCCGGCCGGCCCTAGGGGGCGCGCCAAGGAGGGGGGAGTCCTCCTCCTAGTGGGAGTAGGACTCCCCTTTCCTAGTCCCACTAGGAAGGAGGAAGGGGGAAGGAAAGAGAGGGAGAGGGAGAGGGAAAGGGGGGGCCGCACCCGCTTCCCTAGTCCAATTCGGACTCCTCATGGGGGGGCGCCTCCTGGGCTGCTGCCCTCTCTCTCCCCTCAGGCCACTAAGGCCCAATACTTCCCCGGGGGGTTCCGGTAACCCCTCCAGCATTCCGGTTTTCTCCGAAATCACCCGGAACACTTCTGGTGTCCGAATATAGTCGTCCAATATATCAATCTTTATGTCTCAACCATTTCGAGACTCCTCGTCATGTCCGTGATCACATCCGGGACTCCGAACAAACTTTGGTACATCAAAACTTATAAACTCATAATAAAACTGTCATCGTAACGTTAAGCGTGCGGACCCTACGGGTTCGAGAACTATGTAACATGACCTAGAACTATTCTTGGTCAATAACCAATAGCGGGACCTAGATGCCCATATTGGCTCCTACATATTCTACGAAGATCTTTATCGGTCATACCGCATAACAACATACGTTGTTCCCTTTGTCATCGGTATGTTACTTGCCCGAGATTCGATCGTCGGTATCCAATACCTAGTTCAATCTCGTTACCGGCAAGTCTCTTTACTCGTTACGTAATGCATCATTCCGTAACTAACTCATTAGCTACATTGCTTGCAAGGCTTATAGTGATGTGCATTACCGAGAGGGCCCAGAGATACCTCTCCGACAATCGGAGTGACAAAACCTAATCTCGAAATACGCCAACCCAACATGTACCTTTGGAGACACCTGTAGTACTCCTTTATAATCACCCAGTTACATTGTGACGTTTGGTAGCACCCAAAGTGTTCCTCCGGTAAACGGGACTTGCATAATCTCATAGTTATAGGAACATGTATAAGTCATGAAGAAAGCAATAGCAATATACTAAACGGTCAAGTGCTAGGCTAACGGAATGGGTCATGTCAATCACATCATTCTCCTAATGATGTGATCCCATTAATCAAATAACAACACATGTCTATGGTTAGGAAACATAACCATCTTTGATTAATGAGCTAGTCAAGTAGAGGCATACTAGTGACGTTGTGTTTGTCTATGTATTCACACATGTATCATGTTTCCGGTTAATACAATTCTATCATGAATAATAAACATTTATCATGATATGAGGAAATAAATAATAACTTTATTATTGCCTCTAGGGCATATTTCCTTCAGTCTCCCACTTGCACTAGAGTCAATAATCTAGTTCACATTGCCATGTGATTTAACACCAATATTCATATCTGTATATGATTAACACCCATAGTTCACATTGTCATGTGACCAACACCCAAAAGGTTTACTAGAGTCAATAATCTAGTTCACATCGCTATGTGATTAACACCCAAAGAGTACTGAGGTGTGATCATGTTTTGCTCGAGAGAGAAGCTTAGTCAACGGGTCTGTCACATTCAGAGCCGTATGTCTTTTGCAAATATTCTATGTCTACAATGCTCTGCACGGAGCTACTCTAGCTAATTGCTCCCACTTTCAATATGTATCTAGATTGAAACTTTAGAGTCATCTGGATCGGTGTAAAAGCTTGCATCGTTGTAACTTTTTACGACGGGCTCTTTTGTCACCTCCATAATCAAGAAACATCTCCTTAGTCCTCACTAAGGATATTCTTGACCGTTGTCCAGTGATCTACTCTTAGATCAAAATTGTATTCCTTTATCAAACCCAGAGCAAGGTATACAATAGGTCTGGTTCACAGTATAGCATACTTTATAGAACCTATGACCGAGGCATAGGGAATGACTTTTCATTCTCTTTCTATTTTCTGCTGTGGTCGGGATTTGAGTCTTACTCAATTTCATACCTTTGCAACACAGGCAAGAACTCTTTCTTTGACTGTTCCATTTTGAACTACTTCAAAATCTTGTCAAGGTATGTACTCATTGAAAATCTTATCAAGCGTCTTGATCATGCTCAATATGTAAGTAGCTTTACTAAAGAACTTCTTTCAAACACTCCTTTATGCTTTGCAGAATAATTCTACATTATTTCCGATCAACAATATGTCATTCACATATACTTATCAGAAAGGTTGTAGTGCTCCCACTCACTTTCTTGTAAATACAGGCCTTTCCAAAAGTCTGTATAAAACCATATGCTTTGATCCACTCATCAAAGCGTATATTCCAACTCCGAGATGCTTGCACCAGTCCATTGATGGATTGCTGGAGTTTGCACACTTTGTTAGCATCTTTAGGATTGACAAAACCTTCTGATTGCATCATATACAACTCTTCTTTAATAAATCCATTAAGGAATGCAGTTTTGACATCCATTTGCCAGATTTCATAAAATGTGGCAATTGCTAACATGATTCGGACAGACTTAAGCATCGATACGAGTGAGAAAATCTCATCATATTCAACCCCTTGAACTTGTTGAAAACCTTTTGCAACAAGTCGAGCTTAGTGGATAGTAACACTACTATCAGTGTCCGTCTTCCTCTTGAAGATCCATTTATTCAACATGGCTTGCTGATCATCGAGCAAGTCAATCAAAGTCCATACTTTGTTCTCATACATGGATCATATCTCAGATTTTATGGCCTCAAGCCATTTCGCGGAATCTGGGCTCATCATCGCTTCCTCATAGTTCGTAGGTTCATCATGGTCTAGTAACATGACTTCCAGAACAGTATTACCGTACTACTCTGGTGCGGACTGTACTTTGGAAGACCTACAAGGTTTTGTAGTAACTTGATCTGAAGTTTCATGATCATCATCATTAGCTTCCTCACTAATTGGTGTAGGAATCACTAGAACTGATTTCTGTGATGAACTACTTTCTAATTCGGGAGAAGGTACAAATTACCTTATCAAGCTCTACTTTCCTCCCACTCACTTCTTTCGAGAGAAACTCCTTCTCTAGAAAGGATCCGAATTTAGCAACGAAAATCTTGCCCTCAGATCTGTGGTAGAAGGTGTACCCAACAGTTTCCTTTGGGTATTCTATGAAGACGCACTTCTCCGATTTGGGTTCGAGCTTATCAGGTTGAAAACCTTTTTCACATAAGCATCGCAACTCCAAACTTTAAGAAACGACAGCTTAGGTTTACTACTAAACCATAGTTCATACGGTGTCTTCTCAATGGATTTAGATGGTGCCCTATTAAACGTGAATGCAGCTGTCTCTAATGCATAACCCCAAAACGATAATGGTAAACCGATAAGAGACATCATAGATCGCACCATATCTAGTAAAGTACGATTATGACGTTCGGACACACCATTACATTGTGGTGTTCCAGGTGGCGTGAGTTGCGAAACTATTTCACATTGTTTCAAATGAAGACCAAACTCGTAACTCAAATTTTCGTCTCCGCGATCAAATCACAGAAACTTTATTTTCTTGTTACAATGATTTTTCCACTTCACTCTGAAATTCTTTGAACCTTTCAACTATTTCAGACTTATGTTTCATCAAGTAGATATACCCATATCTGCTCAAATCATCTTGTGAAGGTCAGAAAATAACGATACTTGCCACGAGCATCAACACTCATTGGATCGCATACATCGATATGTATTATTTCCAATAAGTCAGTAGCTTGTTCCATTGTTCCGGAGAACGGAGTTTTAGTCATCTTGCCAAAAAGGCACGGTTCGCAAGCATCAAATGATTCATAACCAAGTGGTTCCGAAAATCCATCTTTATGGAGTTTCTTCATGCGCTTTACACCGATATGACCCAAACGGCAGTGCCATAAATAAGTTGCACTATCATTATTAACTTTGCATCTTTTGGCATCAATATTATGAACATGTGTATCACTACGATCGAGATCCAACAAACTATTTTCATTGGGTGTATAACCATCGAAGGTCTTATTCATGTAAACAGAATAACAATTATTCTTTAACTTCAAATGAATAACTGTATTGCAATAAACATGATCAAATCATATTCATGCTCAACGCAAACGCTAAATAACATTTATTTAGGTTTAACTCTAATCCCAAAAGTATAGGGAGTGTGCGATGATGATCATATTAATCTTGGAACTACTTCCAACACTCATCATCACTTCCCCTTCAACTAGTCTCTGTTTATTCTGTAACTCCTGTTTCAAGTTACTAATCTTAGCAACTAAACAAGTATCAAATACTCAGGGGCTACTATAAACACTAGTAAGGCACACATCAATAACCTGTATATCAAATATACCCTTGTTCACTTTGCCATCCTTCTTATCCACCAAATATTCAGGGCATTTCCGCTTCCAGTGACCATTTCCTTTGCAGTGTAAGCACTCGGTTTCAGGTTTTGGTCCAGCTTTGGTCTTCTTCACGGGAGTGACAACTTGTTTGCCATTCTACTTGAAGTTTCCCTTTCTTTCCCTTTGCCCTTTTTCTTGAAACTAATGATCTTGTCAATCATCAACACTTGATGTTCTTTCTTGATTTCTACCTTCGTTGATTTCAACATCACGAAGAGCTTAGGAATCGTTTTCGTCATCCCTTGCATACTATAGTTCAACACGAAGTTCTAGTAACTTAGTGATGGTGACTAGAGAATTCTGTCAATCACTATCTTATCTGGAAGATTAATTCCCACTTGATTCAAGCGATTGAAGTACCCAGACAATCTGAGCACATGCTCACTAGTTGAGCGATTCTTCTCCATCTTTTAGCCATAGAACTTGTTGGAGACTTCATATCTCTCAACTCGGGTATTTGCTTGAAATATTAACTTCAACTCCTGGAACATTTTATATGGTCCATGACGTTCAAAACGTATTTGAAGTCCCGATTCTAAGCCGTTTAGCATGGTGCACTAAACTATCAAGTAGTCATCGTATTGAGCTAGCCAAACATTCATAACGTCTGCATCTGCTCCTGCAATAGGTCTGTCACCTAGCGGTGCATCGAGGACATAATTCTTCTGCGCAGCAATGAGGATAAACCTCAGATCATGGATCCAATCCGCATCATTGCTACTAACATCTTTCAACACAGTTTTCTCTAGGAACATATCAAAAATAAACATATGAAAGCAAAACGCGAGCTATTGATCTATAACATAATTTGCAAAATACTATCAGGACTAAGTTCATGAGAAATTAAAGTTTAATTAATCATATTACTTAAGAACTCCCACTTACATAGACATCCCTCTAATCTTCTAAGTGATTACGTGATCCATATCAACTACACCATGTCCGATCGTCACGTGAGATGGAGTAGTTTTAACGGTGAACATCAATATGTCGATCATATCTACTATATGATTCACGCTCGACCTTTCGGTCTCCGTGTTCTGAGGCCATATCTGTTATATGCTAGGCTCGTCAAGTTTAACCTGAGTATTCCATGTGTGCAACTGTTTTGCACCCGTTGTATTTGAACGTAGAGCCTATCACACCCGATCATCACATGGTGTCTCAACACGAAGAACTTTCGCAACGGTCCATACTCAGGGAGAAAACTTCTTGATAATTTTAGTGAGAGATCATCTTAAAATGCTACCGTCAATCAAAGCAAGATAAGATGCATAAAGGATAAACAGCACATGCAATCAATATAAGTGATATGATATGGCCATCATCATCTTGTGCTTGTGATCTCCATCTTCGAAGCACCGTCGTGATCACCATCGTCACCGGCGCGACTCCTTGATCTCCATCATAGCATCATTGTCGTTACGCCATCTAGTGCTTCTACGACTATCGCTACCGCTTAGTGATAAAGTAAAGCAATTACAGGGCGTTTGCATTTCATACAATAAAGCGACAACCATATGGCTCCTGCCAGTTGCCGATAACTTCGGTTACAAAACATGATCATCTCATACAATAAAATATAGCATCACGTCTTGACCATATCACATCACAACATGCCCTGCAAAAACAAGTTAGACGTCCTCTACTTTGTTGTTGCAAATTTTACGTGGCTGCTATGGGCTTAGCAAGAACCGTTCTTACCTACGCATCAAAACCACAACGATAGTTCATCAAGTTAGTGCTGTTTTAACCTTCGCAAGGACCGGGCGTAGCCACACTCGGTTCAACTAAAGTGAGAGAGAGACAGACACCCGCCAGCCACCTTTAAGCATGAGTGCTCATAACGGTGAAACCAGTCTCGCGTAAGCGTACGCGTAATGTCGGTCCGGGCCGCTTCATCTCACAATACCACCGAAGCAAAGTATGACATGCTAGTAAGCAGTATGACTTGTATCGCCCACAACTCACTTTGTGTTCTACTCGTGCATATAACATCAACACATAAAACCTAGGCTCGGATGCCACTGTTGGGGAACGTAGTAATTTCAAAAAACTTCCCTATTACACGCAAGATCATGGTGATGGCATAGCAACGAGAGGGGAGAGTATTGTCCACATACCCTCGTAGACCGTAAGCGGAAGCGTTATGACAACACGGTTGATGTAGTCGTACGTCTTCACGATCCGACTGATCCAAGTACCGAATGTACGGCACCTCCGAGTTCAGCACACGTTCAGCTCAATGACCATCCCCGGACTCCGATCCAGCAAAGCGTCGGGGATGAGTTCTGTCAGCACGACGGCGTGGTGACGATGATGATGTTCTACCGGCGCAGGGCTTCGCCTAAACTCCGCGACGATATGACCGAGGTGGAATATGGTGGAGGGGGGCACCGCACACGGCTAAGGAACGATCCGTAGATCAACTTGTTGTGTCCTAGGGTGCCCCCTGCCCCCGTATATAAAGGAGCAAGGGGGGAGGCCGGCCGGCCCTAGGGGGCGCGCCAAGGAGGGGGGAGTCCTCCTCCTAGTGGGAGTAGGACTCCCCTTTCCTAGTTCCACTAGGAAGGAGGAAGGGGGAAGGAAAGAGAGGGAGAGGGAGAGGGAAAGGGGGGGGGGTCGCGCCCCCTCCCCTAGTCCAATTCGGACTCCTCATGGGGGGGGCGCCACCTCCTGGGCTGCTGCCCTCTCTCTCCCCTCAGGCCCACTAAGGCCCAATACTTCTCTGGGGGGTTCCGGTAACCCCTCCGGCACTCCGGTTTTCTCCGAAATCACCCGGAACACTTCCGGTGTCCGAATATAGTCGTCCAATATATCAATCTTTATGTCTCGACCATTTCGAGGCTCCTCTTCATGTCCGTGATCACATCCGGGACTCCGAACAAACTTCAGTACATCAAAACTTATAAACTCATAATAAAACTGTCATCGTAACCTTAAGCGTGCGGACCCTACGGGTTCGAGAACTATGTAGACATGACCTAGAACTATTCTCGGTCAATAACCAATAGCGGGACCTGGATGCCCATATTGGCTCCTACATATTCTAGGAAGATCTTTATCGATCAAACCGCATAACAACATACGTTGTTCCCTTTGTCATCGGTATGTTACTTGCCCGAGATTCGATCGTCGGTATCCAATACCTAGTTCAATCTCGTTACCGGCAAGTCTCTTTAATCGTTACGTAATGCATCATTCCGTAACTAACTCATTAGCTACATTGCTTGCAAGGCTTATAGTGATGTGCATTACCGAGAGGGCCCAGAGATACCTCTCCGACAATCGGAGTGACAAAACCTAATCTTGGAATACGCCAACCCAACATGTACCTTTATAATCACCCAGTTACGTTGTGACGTTTGGTAGCACCCAAAGTGTTCCTCCGGTAAACGGGAGTTGCATAATCTCATAGTTACAGGAACATGTATAAGTCATGAAGAAAGCAATAGCAATATACTAAACGATCAAGTGCTAGGCTAACGGAATGGGTCATGTCAATCACATCATTCTCCTAATGATGTGATCCCATTAATCAAATGACAGCACATGTCTATGGTTAGGAAACGTAACCATCTTTGATTAATAAACTAGTCAAGTAGAGGCATACTAGTGATGTTGTGTTTGTCTATGTATTCACACATGTATTATGTTTTCGGTTAATACAATTCTAGCATGAATAATAAACATTTATCATGATATGAGGAAATAAATAATAACTTTATTATTGCCTCTAGGGCATATTTCCTTCAGTCTCCCACTTGCACTAGAGTCAATAATCTAGATTACATAGTAATGATTCTAACACCCATGGAGTCTTGGTGCTGATCATGTTTTGCTCGTGAGAGAGGCTTAGTCAACGGGTCTGCAACATTCAGATCCGTATGTATCTTGCAAATTTCTATGTCTCCCACTTGGACTTGGTCCCGGATGGAATTGAAGCGTCTCTTGATGTGCTTGGTCCTCTTGTGAAATCTGGATTCCTTTGCCAAGGCAATTGCACCAGTTTTGTCACAGAAGATCTTCATTGGTCCCGATGCACTAGGTATGACACCTAGATCGGAAATGAACTCCTTCATCCAGACTCCTTCATTTGCTGCTTCCGAAGCAGCTATGTACTCCGCTTCACATGTAGATCCCGCCACGACGCTTTGTTTAGAACTGCACCAACTTACAGCTCCATCGTTTAATAAAAATATGTATCCGGTTTGCGATTTAGAATCGTCCGGATCAGTGTCAAAGCTTGCATCGACGTGACCATTTATGACTAGCTCTTTGTCACCTCCATATGCGAGAAACATATCCTTAGTCCTTTTCAGGTATTTCAGGATGTTCTTGACCGATGTCCAGTGATCCACTCCTGGATTACTTTGGTACCTTCCTGCCAAGCTTATTGCTAAGCATACGTCAGGTCTAGTACACAACATTGCATACATGATAGAGCCTATGGCTGAAGCATAGGGAACATCTTTCATTTTCTCTCTATCTTCTGCTGTGGTCGGGCATTGAGTCTGACTCAACTTCACACCTTGTAGCACGGGCAAGAACCCTTTCTTTGCCTGATCCATTTTGAACTTTTTCAAAATTTTATCAAGGTATGTGCTTTGTGAAAGTCCTATTAAGCGTCTTGATCTATCTCTATAAATCTTGATGCCCAATATGTAAGCAGCTTCACCGAGGTCTTTCATTGAAAAACTTTTATTCAAGTATCCCTTTATGCTATCCAGAAATTCTATATCATTTCCAATTAATAATATGTCATCTACATATAATATCAGAAATGCTACAGAGCTCCCACTCATTTTCTTGTAAATACAGGCTTCTCCAAAAGTCTGTATAAAACCATATGCTTTGATCACACTATCAAAGCGTTTAATCCAACTCCGAAATGCTTGCACCAGTCCATAAATGGATCGCTGGAGTTTGCACACTTTGTTAGCACCTTTTGGATCAACAAAACCTTCTGGCTGCATCATATACAACTCTTCTTCCAGAAATCCATTCAAGAATGCAGTTTTGACATCCATTTGCCAAATTTCATAATCATAAAATGCAGCAATAGCTAACATGATTCGGACAGACTTAAGCATCGCTACGGGTGAGAAAGTCTCATCGTAGTCAACCCCTTGAACTTGTCGAAAACCTTTCGCAACAAGTCGAGCTTTATAGACAGTTACATTACCATCAGCGTCAGTCTTCTTCTTAAAGATCCATTTATTCTCAATGGCTTGCCGAGCATCGGGCAGGTCAACCAAAGTCCATACTTTGTTCTCATACATGGATCCCATCTCAGATTTCATGGCCTCTAGCCATTTTGCAGAATCTGGGCTCATCATCGCTTCCTCATAGTTCGTAGGTTCATCATGGTCAAGTAACATGACTTCCAGAATAGGATTACCGTACCACTCTGGTGCGGACCTTACTCTGATAGACCTACGAGGTTCAGTAGAAACTTGATCTGAAGTTTCATGATCAATATCATTAGCTTCCTCACTAATTGGTGTAGTTGTCATAGGAACCGGTTCTTGTGATGAACTACTTTCCAATAAGGGAGCAGGTACAGTTACCTCATCAAGTTCTACTTTCCTCCCACTCACTTCTTTCGAGAGAAACTCCTTCTCTAGAAAGGATCCGATTTTAGCAACGAAAATCTTGCCCTCAGATCTGTGATAGAAGGTGTACCCAATAGTCTCTTTTGGGTATCCTATGAAGACACATTTCTCCGATTTAGGTTCGAGCTTATCTGGTTGAAGTTTCTTCACATAAGCATCACAGCCCCAAACTTTAAGAAACGACAACTTTGGTTTCTTGCCAAACCACAGTTCATAAGGCGTCGTCTCAACGGATTTTGATGGTGCCCTATTCAACGTGAATGCGGCCGTCTCCAAAGCGTAACCCCAGAACGATAGCGGTAAATCAGTAAGAGACATCATAGATCGCACCATATCTAGTAAAGTACGATTACGACGTTCGAACACACCGTTTCGTTGTGGTGTTCCGGGTGGCGTGAGTTGCGAAACTATTCCGCATTGTTTCAAATGTAAACCAAACTCGTAACTCAAATATTCTCCTCCATGATCAGATCGTAGAAACTTTATTTCTTGTTACGATGATTTTCCACTTCACTCTGAAATTCTTTGAACTTTTCAAATGTTTCAGACTTGTGTTTCATTAAGTAGATATACCCATATCTGCTCAAATCATCTGTGAAGGTGAGAAAATAACGATACCCGCCGCGAGCCTCAACATTCATTGGACCACAAACATCAGTATGTATGATTTCCAACAAATCAGTTGCTCGCTCCATAGTTCCGGAGAACGGCGTTTTAGTCATCTTTCCCATGAGGCACGGTTCGCATGTACCAAGTGATTCATAATCAAGTGATTCCAAAAGCCCATCAGTATGGAGTTTCTTCATGCGCTTTACACCGATATGACCTAAACGGCATTGCCACAAATAAGTTGCCCTATCATTATCAACTCTGCGTCTTTTGGTTTCAACACTATGAATATGTGTATCACTACTATCGAGATTCAATAAAAATAGACCACTCTTCAAGGGTGCATGACCATAAAAGATATTACTCATATAAATAGAACAACCATTATTCTCTGATTTAAATGAATAACCGTCTCGCATCAAACAAGATCCAGATATAATGTTCATGCTCAACGCTGGCACCAAATAACAATTATTTAGGTCTAAAACTAATCCCGATGGTAGATGTAGAGGTAGCGTGCCGACCGCGATCACATCGACTTTGGAACCATTTCCCATGCCCATCGTCACCTCGTCCTTAGCCAATCTTCGCTTAATCCGTAGTCCCTGTTTCGAGTTGCAAATATTAGCAACAGAACCAGTATCAAATACTCAGGTACTACTGCGAGCATTAGTAAGGTACACATCAATAACATGTATATCACATATACCTTTGTTCACTTTGCCATCCTTCTTATCCGCCAAATACTTGGGGCAGTTCCGCTTCCTGTGTCCAGTATGCTTGCAGTAGAAGCACTCAGTCTCAGGCTTAGGTCCAGACTTGGGTTTATTCTCTTGAGCATCAACTTGTTTGCTGTTCTTCTTGAAGTTCCCCTTCTTCTTCCCTTTGCCCTTTTTCTTGAAACTGGTGGTCTTGTTAACCATCAACACTTGATGCTCCTTCTTGATTTCTACCTCCGCGGCTTTTAGCATTGCGAAGAGCTCGGGAATAGTCTTGTCCATCCCTTGCATATTATAGTTCATCACGAAGCTCTTGTAGCTTGGTGGCAGTGATTGAAGAATTCTGTCAATGACACTATCACCAGGAAGATTAACTCCCAGTTGAATCAAGTGATTATTATACCCAGACATTTTGAGTATGTGTTCACTGACAGAACTATTCTCCTCCATCTTGCAGCTATAGAACTTATTGGAGACTTCATATCTCTCAATCCGGGCATTTGCTTGAAATATTAACTTCAACTCCTGGAACATCTCATATGCTCCATGACGTTCAAACGTCGTTGAAGACCCGGTTCTAAGCTATAAAGCATGGCACACTGAACCATCGAGTAGTCATCAGCTTTGCTCTGCCAGACGTTCTTAACGTCGTCAGTTGCATCAGCAGCAGGCCTGGCACCCAGCGGTGCTTCCAGGACGTAATTCTTCTGTGCAGCAATGAGGATAATCCTCAGGTTACGGACCCAGTCCGTGTAATTGCTACCATCATCTTTCAACTTTGCTTTCTCAAGGAACGCATTAAAATTCAACAGAACAACAACACGAGCCATCTATCTACAACAAACATAGACAAGCAAAATACTATCAGGTACTAAGTTCATGATAAATTTAAGTTCAATTAATCATATTACTTAAGAACTCCCACTTAGACAGACATCTCTCTAGTCATCTAAGTGATTACGTGACCCAAATCAACTAAACCATGTCCGATCATCACGTGAGATGGAGTAGTTTCAATGGTGAACATCACTATGTTGATCATATCTACTATATGATTCACGTTCGACCTTTCGGTCTCCGTGTTCCGAGGCCATATCTGTATATGCTAGGCTCGTCAAATTTAACCTGAGTATTCCGCGTGTGCAACTGTTTTGCACCCGTTGTATTTGAACGTAGAGCCTATCACACCCGATCATCACGTGGTGTCTCAGCACGAAGAACTTATGCAACGATGCATACTCAGGGAGAACACTTCTTGATAATTAGTGAGAGATCATCTTAAAATGCTACCGTCAATCAAAGCAAGATAAGATGCATAAAGGATAAACATCACATGCAATCAATATAAGTGATATGATATGGCCATCATCATCTTGTGCTTGTGATCTCCATCTCCGAAGCACTGTCGTGATCACCATCGTCACCGGCGCGACACCTTGATCTCCATCGTAGCATTGTTGTCGTTACGCCATCTATTGCTTCTACAACTATCGCTACCGCTTAGTGATAAAGTAAAGCAATTACAGGGCGTTTGCATTTCATACAATAAAGCGACAACCATATGGCTCCTGCCAGTTGCCGATAACTCGGTTACAAAACATGATCATCTCATACAATAAAATATAGCATCACGTTTTGACCATATCACATCACAACATGCCCTGCAAAAACAAGTTAGACGTCCTCTACTTTGTTGTTGCAAATTTTACGTGGCTGCTACAGGCTTAGCAAGAACCGTTATTACCTACGCATCAAAACCACAACGATAGTTCGTCAAGTTAGTGCTGTTTTAACCTTCGCAAGGACCGGGCGTAGACACACTCGATTCAGCTAAAGTGAGAGAGACAAACACCCGCCAGCCACCTTTAAGCACGAGTGCTCATAACGGTGAAACCAGTCTCGCGTAAGCGTACGCATAATGTCGGTCCGGGCCGCTTCATCTCACAATACCGCCGAACCAAAGTATGACATGCTGGTAAGCAGTATGACTTGTATCGCCCACAACTCACTTGTGTTCTACTCGTGCATATGACATCTACGCATAAAACCTGGCTCAGATGCCACTGTTGGGGAACGTAGTAATTTCAAAAAAATTCCTACGCACACGCAAGATCATGGTGATGGCATAGCAACGAGAGGGGAGAGTATTGTCCACGTACCCTCGTAGACCGTAAGCGGAAGCATTATGACAATGCGGTTGATGTAGTAGTACGTCTTCACGATCCGACCGATCCAAGTACCGAACGTACGGCACCTCCGAGTTCAGCACACGTTCAGCTCGATGATGATCCCCGGGCTCCGATCCAGCAAAGCGTCGGGGATGAGTTCCGTCAGCACGACAGTGTGGTGACGATGATGATGTTCTACCGGCGCAGGGCTTCGCCTAAACTCTGCAACGATATGACCGAGGTGGAATATGGTGGAGGGGGGCACCGCACACGGCTAAGGAACGATCCGTAGATCAACTTGTGTGTCTCTAGGGTGCCCCCCTGCCCCCGTATATAAAGGAGCAAGGGGGGAGGCCGGCTGGCCCTAGGCGGCGCACCAAGGAGGGGGAGTCCTCCTCCTAGTGGGAGTAGGACTCCCCTTTCCTAGTCCCACTAGGAAGGAGGAAGGGGGAAGGAAAGAGAGGGAGAGGGAGAGGGCAAGGGGGGGCCGCGCCCCCTCCCCTAGTCCAATTCGGACTCCTCATGGGGGGGCTCCACCTCCTGGGCTGCTGCCCTCTCTCTCCCCTCAGGCCCACTAAGGCCCAATACTTCCCCGGGGGGTTCCGGTAACCCCTCCGGCACTCCGGTTTTCTCCAAAATCACTCGGAACACTTCCGGTTTCCGAATATAGTCGTCCAATATATCAATCTTTATGTCTCGACCATTTCGAGACTCCTCGTCATGTCCGTGATCACATCCGAGACTCCAAACAAACTTCGGTACATCAAAACTTATAAACTCGTAATAAAACTGTCATCGTAACGTTAAGCGTGCGGACCCTACGGGTTCGAGAACTATGTAGACATGACCTAGAACTATTCTCGGTCAATAACCAATAGCGGGACCTGGATGCCCATATTAGCTCCTACATATTCTACGAAGATCTTTATCGGTCAAACCGCATAACAACATACGTTGTTCCCTTTGTCATCGGTATGTTACTTGCCCGAGATTCGATCGTCGGTATCCAATACCTAGTTCAATCTCGTTACCGGCAAGTCTCTTTACTCATTACGTAATGCATCATTCCGTAACTAACTCATTAGCTACATTGCTTGCAAAGCTTATAGTGATGTGCATTACCGAGAGGGCCCAGAGATACCTCTCCGACAATCGTAGTGACAAAACCTAATCTCGAAATACGCCAACCCAACATGTACCTTTGGAGACACCTGTAGTACTCCTTTATAATCACCCAGTTACGTTGTGACATTTGGTAGCACCCAAAGTGTTCCTCCGGTAAACGGGAGTTGCATAATCTCATAGTTACAGGAACATTTATAAGTCATGAAGAAAGCAATAGCAATATACTAAACGATCAAGTGCTAGGCTAACGGAATGGGTCATGTCAATCACATCATTCTCCTAATGATGTGATCCCATTAATCAAATGACAACACATGTCTATGGTTAGGAAACATAACCATCTTTGATTAATAAGCTAGTCAAGTAGAGGCATACTAGTGATGTTGTGTTTGTCTATGTATTCACACATGTATTATGTTTCCGGTTAATACAATTCTAGCATGAATAATAAACATTTATCATGATATGAGGAAATAAATAATAACTTTATTATTGCCTCTAGGGCATATTTCCTTCAATTCTTTCTAAGGGGGATCTTGGTGCGCCTTGGCCAGGGGTGTGGGGCCATGCCCCCACTACCCACGTTCATGTGGGTCCACCCATGCAGGTGGGCCCCACTCCGGAACCTTCTAGAACCTTCCCGGTACAGTACCGAAAAATCCCGAACATTTTCCGGTGGCCAAAATAGGACTTCCCATATATAAATCTTTACCTCCGGACCATTCCGGAACTCCTCGTGACGTCCAGGATCTCATTCGGGACTCCGAACAACATTCGGTAACTGCACACTAATTCCCATAACAACTCTAGCGTCACCGAACCTTAAGTGTGTAGACCCTATGGGTTCGGGAATCATGTAGACATGACCGAGACAGCTCTCTGGCCAATAACCAACAGCGGGATCTGGATACCCATGTTGGCTCCCACATTTTCCACGATGATCTCATCAGATGAACCATGATGTCAAGGATTCAAGCAATCCCGTATACAATTCCCTTTGTCTACCGGTATAGTACTTGCCCGAGATTTGATCGTCGGTATCCCGATACCTTGTTCAATCTCGTTACCGGCAAGTCTCTTTACTCGTTCCATAACACATCATCCCGTGATCAACCCCTTGGTCACATTGTGCACATTATGATGATGTCCTACCGAGTGGGCCTAGAGATACCTCTCCGTCACACGGAGTGACAAATCCCAGTCTCGATTCATGCCAACCCAACAGACACTTTAGGAGATACCCGTAGTGTACCTTTATAGCCACCCAGTTACGTTGTGACGTTTGGTACACCCAAAGCATTCCTACGGCATCCGGGAGTTGCACAATCTCATGGTCTAAGGAAATGATACTTGACATTAGAAAAGCTTTAGCATACGAACTACACGATCTTTGTGCTAGGCTTAGGATTGAGTCTTGTGCATCACATCATTCTCCTAATGATGTGATCCCGTTATCAACGACATCCAATGTCCATGGTCAGGAAACCGTAACCATCTATTGATCAACAAGCTAGTCAACTAGAGGCTTACTAGGGACATGGTGTTGTCTATGTATCCACACATGTATCTGAGTTTCCTATCAATACAATTATAGCATGAATAATAAACGATTATCATGAACAAGGAAATATAATCATAATAACTAATTTATTATTACCTCTAGGGCATATTTCCAACAGTCGTGGGGAACAGGACTCCGCCTGCCTGGAGCGACGTCAGAGGAGACATGGCACAGTGCCCTGCCGTGCGGAGATCTCCGTCTGTACGGAGCACTGTAGCCATGCTCGTCCTGAGCATCTGAGGCGACACGCCTTACTGTAGCCATGCTTCGTCTTGTACTCTTGAAGGGGGGCTCGGCCATGCTGTAGTGGTGGGACGACCGTCTGCCTGTTGCCACCCCTCTGGAGAGCGGCAGCCAGGAACCGGCCGCCCGGAGCGTCGTGGTCTGGGGTCATCCGCCCTCTGGCAGCCGGCCACTGAGCCAGCCGGCCCCAGAGGGCGGAGCTTCGGCTTGGGGCCCAGCTGGGCGGAGCTGGCTCAAAGTCTTGATAAATCCTGGGATCCGGGTGAGCCTACCCATGGCCCATTACTCCGACAGTAATGTAGTAGCAGTGCATCAATCATAAAGTATAGTG
This sequence comes from Triticum aestivum, assembly GCF_018294505.1. Lineage (NCBI taxonomy): Eukaryota > Viridiplantae > Streptophyta > Magnoliopsida > Poales > Poaceae > Triticum > Triticum aestivum. Next base: position 72,919,648 of record NC_057810.1, on the reverse strand, counting down.
TTGCTTAAGCCTTTGTATGTACAATTCTCTCGGTAATGCTCTCGAATGTTCATGCATAGAGCTAGATGTTAGCATTCTGTCATTCTTGGTAGGAGTACCATGTCAATGCTCATTCATTCCTAGCTAGGAAGATGTAATCACTTAGTAGAAATTTATGCATAGTAGCACACACTCAGGTTTCAACCGACGCAGATTGATCTTTTAAGGATCTATTAGGAGGCAGTGCACCATGGCACCAAAACAGAGCATCTGAACATGGTAACGAGGAAAGACTCCCAACTAGGAAAAAGTTGTTGTCGACCAGCTTGATTCGATTCTGAACCAGTTCAACAGCAAAATAACTACTGCCGAGGAATGAGTTAACGTTTTATAACCCACCCACTCGTAGCAACAGAAATTGACAATGGGGACCGACAGTGAATTTTGCAAAGCACTGCTCGGTTCGAGTTGGCAGCAAGAAGCGTAAGGAAATATGGCAAGAACAGTAAGAAAGAAAATGGGAGCGTTACTAACAAGCCGTGGCATGCATGCCCAGAAGTCCTGTAGAAAGAGCAGAGAGAGATCCATCAGATGATGTTGAATTTTTTTTTCGAGGGTACGCAAATTGCGTACCGTAGCTTTATAGAAGAGGAGAAAAACAATATACAAGAGTGTTGGGATGTAGCCAACAGCCACAGATCGGCCGAGGCCACACGAAGACTCCAACTCCACACACTAAGCTAACTCCTCACAAAAGGTCGCTAACTCCTCTTCCTCCGGACATCACCCACATGCGAAGTTCATCAAAGATCTTGTTGACAGAATCTAGAGCCGAAGGTGGGGTGCTGGCCGGGCGAAAAACTCAGTCGTTTCTTTGCTTCCAAAGATGCCAACAGACTAGAATCACGAAGGAGTCGAAAGCTCTCCGGTTTTCTTTTGCTACCCTCTTCCGGGCATTTCCCCACCAATGCTCCAAAGTTTCGTTGTCGGTGGGTGCCACAGTAGGTCCGAGCCTCGTCCTGGATAACGCCATGTGCCAAATTTGTCTCGAGATGACGCATTTGACAAGGAGGTGGTCCACAGCATCTTCATCCTGATCGCAGAGGTAGCAGGGGGAAATGTCATCTTGTAGCCCATGTCTAAGGCGTCTATCAGAGGTCCAAATCCTGTATTGGATAGCCAGCCATATGAAGATCTTGCAGGTAAGCGGCGCCCAACACTTCCAAACCCATTTAGCGAATGTAACGCTGATTGCACCCTTGAAAAACATCTGATAGGCAGAGGCGGATGTGTAGACTTGCTTCGAATTCCATGGCCAAAATGCCACATCCTGAAGGTTGGGGTCCAACCTAGTGGCCAAGATATGGTCCCAGAGTCTGATGAACTGAACCAGGCCTCCCGTGGACAGATCCCCTAAGATGTCGGATGTCCACCGATGATTAAGTAATCCTTCTTTCACAGTTCTTCTGTTAACAGTCTGTGTTCTAATTGTATCCCAAACATCAGGTGCAATCTCCTTGGCCGACACACCTCCCATCCATCTATCTTTCCAGAAGAGCGCGGTGGCCCCATCGCCAATTCTCCAGTGGTCTAGGCTGTCGAAAGCGGCAAGAACTGGCGGATCCTTGTCCATGGGAAGCCCATGCCAGGGGCGACTCCGATCAGTGCGCCGCAGCCATTCCCACCTCAACCGAAGGGCCAAGCCCTAACGCTTAAGATCAATCAGTGCGAGCCCACCAAGTTCCTTTGGCCTGCAGACTTTTTGCCAAGCAACCAAGCACTTCCCTCCATGAATCTCCTCAGAGCCCTCCCAGAAGAAAGCACGGCATCGTTTGTTCACTTGGTCCAGTGCCCACTTAGGAGCATCCGCAATGATAAGGTGGTGCGTTGGCCGCGCTAGGACTACGTCGTGGACAAGGACCAGCCGCCCAGCTCTAGTTATGAGGCCCTTCTGCCAGCCCGGCATAAAATTGAGCACGCTGTCCACTACCGGCTGCCATTCAGAGCGTATTAGTTGCCAGATGGACAGTTGGAGGCCCAGGTACTTGCAAGGAAAACTCTCCAGGCGCCAGGGCATAGCCCCCTGGACGAGCTCCTTATCTCTGTCTTCCTCTCTGATCAGGATTGCCACTGATTTCTCATAGTTGATGCGCAACCCCGAGGCATTTCCGAAGATGTGCAAGGCCTCCCTAACGAACCGAAGATCAGAGGTGGTGGGCCTGATAAACAAAACCACATCATCCGCATATATAGAGAGCCTTTGCATCGGCGTGCATCCCGGCATGGTACTCAGCACATTGCACTCCTGGGCTCTGGTGATGAGGGAAGTGAGCACGTCCATAGCGATGACGAACAGGAGAGGTGAGACGGGATCTCCTTGGCGCAGGCCTTGAGCATGCAAGAATTTCTGACCAGCGTAGCCGTTGACTACCACGCGAGAGTGAGCTGTGGATAGCAGCGTGGAAATACAGGAGAGCCAAGTTTCTGAAAAGCCCTTGGCCCAAAGCACTTCAAACAAGAAAGGCCAAGATAAACTGTCGAATGCCTTCAAGATATCTAGTTTCAGCATGACTCCTTTAGCTTTACATCGATGCAGAGACCGAGCTACTTGCCTGACAAGCAAGAAATTGTCATGCAAGTTTCTTCCTTTGATAAACGCCGACTGGTTGGGCTGCACGAGCTCGTTCATGCGCGGTCTAAGTCTGTTTGCAAGCAACTTGGATCCAATCTTTGGCAAGCTATGTGATGGGGTTATGTACCTAGGGTAGGGTCACGGACCTGTCCCAAGTAACTTACCCTAGGACATCCCTAGAAGAGGTCGCCTTCCAGTCGACCAACGAGGACTCACTCGACCAACGAGGACACACTCGACTGGCCTGAAGGACTCGACCACGAAGACTCACTCGACCGCCAGGAGGTCAGGAGGCACTCTGCACCGCAACGGTCTGTAATTAAGTAGACTTTATGATAGTAAAGGCACTTTATGTGGGGCGTTACCAGTAACGCCCCAGACTTAACTCACCTTAAACCTTCTCCTACGCGGGCTGGCTGGGGTCCTGGCGCACTCTATATAAGCCACCCCCCTCCACAGGCAGAAGGGTTCGGCACCTTGTAATCCATACATTCATAATCCACTCGACCGCCTCCGGGCTCCGAGACGTAGGGCTGTTACTTCTTCCGAGAAGGGCCTGAACTCGTACATCCTTTGTGCTTACAACCTCTCCATAGCTAGGACCTTGCCTCTCCATACCTACCCCCCACTCTACTGTCAGGCTTAGAACCACGACAGTTGGCGCCCACCGTGGGGCAGGTGTTTTAGCGATTTTGTGGAGAAGTTGCGATTCTTCCGAGTATTTTCATCATGGTGTCTGCTGGAGTTTTGATCGAGGGACAAGAGATCCGTCTCGGCACTCTCACCTTCATCGCCGACGACTCCGCATGGCTCCAGGAGGCTCCACTCGACGTGGATGCGCTCCCCGTCCGCGGTGCGACGCATTTTCGCGCATGTGTCCGCGGCGTTCTGCTGCGGCAACCATCGACCCAGTATCGGTCGGATCTTCCATCTTCCACCCTCCCGGTCTCCCGCCAGCGCAAGCGCTCAGGCCGGTCGAGGCTTCAGCGATGGGTGAGTCACGCGGTGGCTCGCCAGTCGGCCACTACACAAGTTGCGGCAATCGAGCCCAACGAATCTCTCTACGGCTTGTTCGATCAGTCGACTGGCTCCGGAGAGACTGCATCCGAGTGCGGAAGCAGTGATCCAGCGGCGGAAATCTTGATGGTCGACGGGCCCCACAGCCCTCCTGGCTTCGCCCGCGGTGGTGGAGCAGGCGACGGCGGCGACCCTGCTCGAGGCTACGAAGAGTACCAGCCCGAGCCACTCGACTCTCTGCAAAGAGAAGAGCTTCGCCGCAGGAACGAGGATCCCCTGCGTATTCCCATCGCAGGAGAAACCCCCGAGGCTCGTGCCTTGGAGGAGGCGCGTCTAGCCAATTTGGCCGAGCGCACTCGACTGGAGAACCTTCAGCGAGCACTCGACGAGCGCGCGCGGCAACGAGTTCCCGACACCAGTCGACGTCAACTCTTCCCGCCGACTCAGGTATATCGAACCCCAATTCAGAATTTAGCAGCTGCGACCCGTATAGCAGAGTCCATTCAGCCTTCGCAGTCAGAAGCTGGCAGAGGTTTGCTGCAGATCAGGGATCTACTCCGGGCAGCAGGAGATCAGAATTCAGCCGTGTCTCAGTCGCGCAACAGAATTCACAGTCGATCTGTCACTGTGAATACGGTACAGTCGGCTCACAGCCCCAGATCGCCTCCGCGGCGCGAAGGGCGTGAGTATCGGCGAGATCAATATGGCGACAGGCTCGACCGAGATGATAGGCGTCGAGTGCCCTATTCCCCTCCGAGGGGTGGGTCTTACGCTCCTCGGCAGCCAGATGATAGGCGTCAGTACAGTACAGGGCGTAGAGTTCCAGTTGACCCCAGGGAGCCAGGCTTCGACGCGCGATCCATTATCGTGCAAGGGTTGGTCGACCGGAACAGAGCCCATCGTGGTGCACTCGACAGAGAAGTGCCCACGAGCAGTCGAGTACATGTTTCTGGTCCTGAATGTTTCAGCAGAGCTATCAGAGCCGCTGTTATTCCCCCCAATTTCAGGTTGGCAACAGGAGTCAGCAAGTTCACTGGTGAGTCTAAGCCTGAAACTTGGCTTGAAGACTACCGAGTGGCAGTTCAGATCGGTGGTGGGAACGACGAGGTGGCCATGAAGCATTTGCCCCTCATGTTGGAAGGTTCTGCCAGGGCATGGTTGACCCAATTACCTCCTAGCAGTATTTACACTTGGGAAGATCTGTCCCGAGTGTTCGTCAGAACGTTCGAAGGGACTTGCAAGCGACCAGCGGGATTGACAGAGTTGCAAGTCTGCGTGCAGAAAACCAATGAGACTCTCAGAGAGTATATTCAGAGGTGGATCACTTTGCACCACACAGTGGAAAATGTCTCTGACCATCAGGCAGTATGCGCCTTCAAAGATGGTGTCAAGAACAGAGAACTGAGCTTGAAATTTGGTCGAACCGGTGACATGACCTTGAGTCGGATGATGGAGATTGCTACCAAGTACGCCAACGGCGAAGAAGAAGACCGACTCCGAAGCGGCAAGCACAAGCCGAGTCAGTCGGAAAAAGGAAATTCCAGTCGGAAACAGAAGCGGAAGGCTGAACCGGCAGCTCCTGGAGAGGCTCTGGCCGTGACTCAAGGAAAGTCTAAGGGGAAACCAAAAGGATCCTGGAACCCCAAGAAGGTGAAGGATAAAGAAGGGAACGACGTGATGGATATGCCGTGTCATATTCACACGAAGAAAGATGAAGAGGGGAATATCATTTACCCAAAGCACACCACTCGCCAATGTCGACTCCTGATCCAGCAGTTTCAGGGAAAACAGTCTAAGGACAAGGAGAAGGAGTCGGACAAAGCCGAAGACAAAGAGGACAGTGAGGGAGGATACCCGCATATCAACTCCACTCTGATGATCTTCGCAGATGTGGAAAGCAGAAGTCGACTGAAAGTAATTAACCGAGAGGTTAACATGGTTGCCCCAGCGAAGGCAAATTATCTGAAGTGGTCTCAAACACCCATCACATTCGACCAATCTGATCACCCAACTCATATTGCCACCCCTGGGAGGCAAGCTTTGGTGGTCGATCCAGTTGTCGAAGGCACTCGACTGACAAAGGTGCTGATGGACGGTGGAAGTGGGCTGAATCTGTTATATGCAGACACGCTGAAAGGTATGGGCATTCCGATGTCCCGATTGAGCACTAGTAACATGAGCTTCCATGGAGTTATACCAGGGAAGAAGGCTGAGTCTCTCGGCCAGATAGCTTTGGACGTAGTATTTGGCGATTCAAAGCATTTCCGCAAAGAAAAGTTGACGTTTGAGGTCGTGGATTTTCAAAGTGCATATCATGCCATTTTGGGGAGGCCAGCCTATGCACGGTTCATGGCTCGACCATGTTACGTGTACCTCAAATTGAAGATGCCCGGTCCCAAAGGTGTGATCACTGTCACCGGAGATAGGAAAAAGGCAGAGGAGTGCTTTCAGAAGGGCTCCAAAATTGCCGATTCCCAAGTGACAGCGGTCGAGTTCGAAGAATACAAGCAAAACGCAGATCCGAGTGACTTGCTGCGATCCAAGAAGCCCGCCACAGAATCTGCATTCCAGTCGTCCGGTGAGACGAAGCCTGTTCACATTCACCCGACCGACCCCGAAGCAGCTCCGACCCGCATCTCCACAACACTCGACCCAAAATAGGAAGAAGCGCTCATCCAGTTCCTCCGTGAGAACTGGGACATTTTTGCATGGAAGCCCGCTGACATGCCAGGTGTTCCCAGGGGACTGGCTGAGCATCGCCTAAGAGTCGACAAGTCTGCAAAGCCAGTCAAAGAACATCTTCGGCGGTCCGCCGTCCAGAAGAGAAAGGCCATCGGTGAAGAAGTGGCTCGACTGTTGGCGGCAGGATTTATCCGAGAGATATTCCACTCCGAGTGGCTCGCTAATGTCGTCATGGTTCCTAAGAAGGACAAGTCGCTCCGAATGTGCATTGATTTCAAGCACATAAACCGGGCCTGCCCGAAAGATCACTTTCCTCTCCCTCGCATAGATCAAATTGTTGACTCGACCGCGGGATGCGAGAGGTTGTCTTTTTTAGATGCTTACTCCGGGTACCACCAGATCCGTCTGTATGGACCCGATGAAGTAAAAACAGCTTTCATCACTCCATTCGGGTGCTTCTGCTATATCACCATGCCATTCGGCCTCAAGAATGCCGGAGCCACGTTTATGCGAATGATTCAGAAGTGTCTACTCACTCAAATCAGTCGGAATGTGGAAGCTTATATGGATGATATTGTTGTCAAGTCACGAAAAGGTTCCGACCTGCTCGCTGACCTCGCCGAAACATTTGCCAACCTCAGAAGGTATGATATCAAGCTCAATCCATCAAAGTGCACATTTGGAGTTCCTGGTGGCAAGTTACTCGGTTTTCTCGTTTCCGAACGGGGAATCGACGCCAACCCAGAAAAGATTGGCACTATTCTCCGAATGAAACGCCCTGTGCGAGTGCACGATGTCCAGAAGCTTACTGGATGCTTGGCCGCATTAAGTCGATTCATCTCGCGACTCGGTGAAAAGGCATTGCCTCTTTACCGACTGATGAAGAAGGCTGACAAGTTCGAGTGGACTCCAGAAGCTGATGCAGCGTTTGCCGAGCTAAAAGCTCTGCTCTCCACCCAGCCGGTGCTTGCTGCTCCAATCAGCAAAGAGCCTCTGTTGCTCTACATCGCAGCCACAGGACAAGTCGTCAGTACTGTGCTAACGGTCGAGCGGGAAGAAGAAGGAAAAGCTCTCAAAGTTCAGCGCCCAGTGTATTATTTGTCTGAAGTCTTGACTCCATCCAAGCAGAGATATCCTCATTATCAGAAGCTTGTGTATGGAATATACATGACCACAAAGAAGGTTGCTCATTATTTCTCTGACCATTCAATCACAGTCGTCAGCGACGCTCCACTATCAGAGATTTTGCACAACAGAGATGCAACTGGTCGAGTGGCCAAATGGGCGATTGAACTTCTTCCCCTTGATATCAAGTTTGAGGCAAAGAAAGCCATTAAGTCCCAGGCAATAGCAGATTTCCTAGCCGAGTGGATCGAACAGCAACAGCCGACTGAAGTTCACTCGGAGCATTGGACCATGTTTTTCGATGGTTCTAAGATGTTGAATGGTTCCGGTGCTGGGGTTGTCCTGGTTTCCCCCAGAGGAGATAAGCTCAGATATGTGCTCCAGATTCACTTTGATTCCTCCAACAATGAGGCAGAATATGAGGCCCTCCTATATGGGTTGCGCATGGCCATTTCACTCGGCGTCCGTCGCCTAATGGTTTATGGTGACTCGGATTTAGTGGTCAATCAGGTGATGAAAGAGTGGGACGTAAGAAGCCCAGCCATGACTGGATACTGCAGTGCAGTGAGGAAGCTGGAGAAAAAGTTCGAGGGGTTGGAACTCCATCATATACCCCGACTGAAAATCAAGCAGCTGATGATCTAGCAAAGATAGGTTCCAAGAGAGAAGCCATTCCGAGTGGTGTGTTCTTGGAGCATATACATACTCCATCAGTCAAAGAAGATCCTTTCACCGAAGAAACTCCGCAGCCCAAGAGTGCCACAGATCCGACTGAAGTTGAAGTCCCAGCGGTGGTCGACTTGATCATGGAGGTTTTGGTAGTCATTCCCGACTGGACGATTCCGTATGTCGCATATATCTTGAGGAAAGAACTTCCGGAGGATGAGGAAGAGGCTCGACAGATCGTCCGTCGATCTAAGGCCTTTACCGTCATCAAAGGACAATTATACAGAGAGAGCGCGACTGGAGTCGGTCAGAAGTGCATAACACCAGAAGAAGGTCGACTCATCCTCAACGATATTCACTCGGGAACCTGTGGTCATCATGCGTCCTCTCGGACCATCGTGGCCAAAGCATACCGAGCCGGATTTTACTGGCCCAAGGCGAATGAGATGGCAAAGGAGATAGTAGATAAGTGCGAAGGATGTCAGTTCTACTCGAATATGTCGCACAAGCCTGCGTCAGCTTTGAAGACCATCCCACTCGTCTGGCCTTTTGCAGTTTGGGGGCTGGACATGATCGGTCCTTTGAGAACAGGACGAAGTGGCTTCACGCATGTACTGGTGGCAGTCGACAAGTTCACCAAGTGGATCGAAGCTAAACCAATCAAGAGCCTCGACACCGGTACTGCTGTTAGCTTCATCAGGGAACTAGTATTCAGATATGGAGTCCCGCACAGCATCATCACGGATAATGGGTCGAACTTTGACTCAGAGGAATTCAGAACCTTCTGCAACTCCCAGGGCACACGGGTCGACTACGCATCAGTCGCCCATCCGCAGTCGAATGGACAAGCAGAGCGAGCTAATGGACTGATTCTCAAGGGACTGAAGCCGCGACTGATGCGTGATCTCAAACACGCGGCTGGAGCTTGGGTCGACGAACTTCCATCTGTGCTCTGGGGACTGCGGACCACGCCCAATCGGTCGACCGGAAGAACTCCATTCTTCTTGGTCTATGGAGCTGAAGCAGTCTTGCCGAGTGATCTTCTCCACAATGCTCCTCGAGTCGAAATCTACAACGAAGCAGAAGCTGAACAAGCGCGGCAGGACGCAGTCGACCTTTTAGAGGAAGAAAGGGAGATGGCTCTGATCCGGTCGACCATCTACCAACAAGATCTGCGCCGTTTCCACGCCCGAAATGTGAGAGGTCGAGCCTTCCAGGAAGGGGATTTGGTTCTCCGAGTGGATCAGCACAAACCACACAAACTTGCTCCTTCTTGGGAAGGTCCTTTCATCGTCACCAAGGTTCTCCACAACGGGGCATACCGTCTTTACAACGTCGAGCATAATATCGACGAGCCCCGAGCTTGGAACGCGGAGCTACTCCGCCCGTTTTACACTTAAGTTTTATCACTCAGATGAGTTGCAATAAAGAACTTCTGTAATTCATGGGGTTAGAATTAATTGTCCGCATAAAAACTCCCCCTCAGTGGGTGGCTTAGCCGCGAATCCGTTTCGCCTAAGTTTATAAAAATCCTACCGAGTGGTAAGCCAGCCTTCCACTCGGGAGCTTAGCCGCGAATCCGTTTCGCCTAAGTTTATCAAAATCCTACCGAGTGGTAAGCCAGCCTTCCACTCGGAGGCTTAGCTGCAGCCTCGTGCTCGCCTAAGTTATAAAAATCCTACCGAGTGAAGAGCGATCCTCTCACTCGGGGGCTTAGCTGCAGTCCAAGCACTCGCCTAAGTTTATCAAAATCCTACCGAGTGATAAGCCAGCCTTCCACTCGGAGGCTTAGCTGCAGCCTCGTGCTCGCCTAAGTTATAAAAATCCTACCGAGTGAAGAGCGATCCTCTCACTCGGGGGCTTAGCTGCAGTCCAAGCACTCGCCTAAGTTTATCAAAATCCTACCGAGTGGTAAGCCAGCCTTCCACTCGGAGGCTTAGCTGCAGCTTCGTGTTCGCCTAAGTTTATAAAAATCCTACCGAGTGGTAAGCCAGCCTTCCACTCGGGAGCTTAGCCGCGAATCCGTTTCGCCTAAGTTTATCAAAATCCTACCGAGTGGTAAGCCAGCCTTCCACTCGGAGGCTTAGCTGCAGCCTCGTGCTCGCCTAAGTTATAAAAATCCTACCGAGTGAAGAGCGATCCTCTCACTCGGGGGCTTAGCTGCAGTCCAAGCACTCGCCTAAGTTTATCAAAATCCTACCGAGTGGTAAGCCAGCCTTCCACTCGGAGGCTTAGCTGCAGCCTCGTGCTCGCCTAAGTTATAAAAATCCTACCGAGTGAAGAGCAATCCTCTCACTCGGGGGCTTAGCTGCAGTCCAAGCACTCGCCTAAGTTTATCAAAATCCTACCGAGTGGTAAGCCAGCCTTCCACTCGGAGGCTTAGCTGCAGCCTCGTGCTCGCCTAAGTTATAAAAATCCTACCGAGTGAAGAGCAATCCTCTCACTCGGGGGCTTAGCTGCAGTCCAAGCACTCGCCTAAGTTTATCAAAATCCTACCGAGTGGTAAGCCAGCCTTCCACTCGGAGGCTTAGCTGCAGCCTCGTGCTCGCCTAAGTTATAAAAATCCTACCGAGTGAAGAGCAATCCTCTCACTCGGGGGCTTAGCTGCAGTCCAAGCACTCGCCTAAGTTTATCAAAATCCTACCGAGTGGTAAGCCAGCCTTCCACTCGGAGGCTTAGCTGCAGCTTCGTGCTCGCCTAAGTTATAAAAATCCTACCGAGTGAAGAGCGATCCTCTCACTCGGGGGCTTAGCTGCAGTCCAAGCACTCGCCTAAGTTTATCAAAATCCTACCGAGTGGTAAGCCAGCCTTCCACTCGGAGGCTTAGCTGCAGCCTCGTGCTCGCCTAAGTTATAAAAATCCTACCGAGTGAAGAGCAATCCTCTCACTCGGGGGCTTAGCTGCAGTCCAAGCGCTCGCCTAAGTTACAAAAATCCTACCGAGTGAAGAGCGACCCTCTCACTCGGAGGCTTAGCTGCAGTCCAAGCGCTCGCCTAAGCACAGGCACCTTGCTTTGAACCTGCAAAGGACATTTTGAGCCGAAGGCAATCATATTCAAGCGTCAAATTCAAGTTTGAATCGATGTCTAAAGGAACCGAAAGTGCTCAGGCGTCAAGCCTGTTAAAGTTTGTCGGATACAATTCCACTCGGCATACCGAGGCAAATTTAAAAGAGTCGAGCCAGAAGAAGTTTTTTACCCCTCCTGTGGAGGGCTGGAAGGTGCGACGAATTCATCAAGGTCAATTCCGTCGGCGATCCGAGTGGCAGCTGCAAGGAAAGTCTCCATAAAGGACCTGAAGTCGTGCTTCTTGGTATTGGCCACCCGAAGAGCCGCCAGCTTCTCCTCTCGTGCATCTTTGCAGTGGACTCGGGCCAGACACAGAGCGACATCTGCACCACACCGAGCCGAGGACTTCTTCCATTCCTGCACTCGACCAGGGATCGTGTTCAAGCGGGCCATTAATGACTCAAGGTCATTCTGAAGTGTCTCCTCAGGCCAGAGCGTCGAGTCGATGCGAGATGTGGCGGCCTTCAGCCTTGCGAGATAATCCACGACAGCTGCAACGCGAGACTCCAGTCGGAAAATATCCATGGCGACCTCGTCATTCACCGGAGAATTGACAGGGTCAAGGTTTGGCTCCAGTCGGCTGGTTTCTTCTTCAAAGTTTTGACAAAATTCTGCAAGAGTGATCACTAAGTCAAGGGGATAGTCGAATGGAAGAAGCCACAGTCAAAAATATTTGCCAAACATGGAGGTTTACCTTCGAGCATAAGAAACAGCTTCTTGGCAAAGCCACTCAGGAATGCCTCCAGTTCAGTCTTCTTCTCAGTCAATTTGCTGACTTGATCGGTCAAGGCAGCTTTGTCAGTTCTCAGTCGACTGACTTCTTTGTTGGCAATCCCAAGAGCAGTTTTCAGGTTGGTATTGTCTTGTTCGAGCTTGGTGACTGAAGCTAACTTCTCGTCAGCAAGCTTGATCTTCTCAGCTAGCTCAAGGTCTTTCTTCTGCTGGGCCTCCCTTACCTTACCTGCAAGACACAGCAAGATCAGATGTTGAAACAAGCAAGAGGAAAAGCAGTCGTCAAGGTCTCACCAAACATACCTTCAGTCTCCTCCTTCGCCTTTGTCAGCTTCTCCTGAACCAGCTTCAAGCTCAGCTCGACTTGAGTATGTTTCTGTTCTAGCTCTGAGTAGCGAGCCACAAGATCACAGGAGTTCTGCGAAGAACCAATCGACTAAACGTCAAAAATAATTCACTTCCGAGTGAAAAGGGAAAAACACAGGTTTCTAAGACTACAGCCGAATACAAGCATTCGACCGTAGTCTCGGGGACTACACCCAGTGGGTGCACTCAGCGTGCCCCCACTAATCCTGTTGAAGACAAAGTCGACCAGTCGACCTCAAAAAAAAAAAACAGTGTGCGAGACGCATTCTCTAAGACTGTGATCAACTGCAAGCAGTCGACCACAGTCTCGGGGACTACACCCAGTGGGTGCACTCAGCGTGCCCCCACCGGTTTGCGAAATCCAGTCGACCAGTCGACTGATAGAAAGATTGACATTATAAAGCCTAAGGCCGACTGCCAGCAGTCGACCTTAGCCTTGGGGACTACACCCAGCGGGTGCACTCAGCGTGCCCCCGCTGACACGGAGTTTATTCGACACACCCAGTGGGTGACTAATATAAATCCCGGAAAAGAAAAGTTTTTGGTAGCATATCCAACAGAGCAAGCAGTAGTCGACTGACCTGGACATTGCTTTGGAGGGCAGAGCTGGCGTCATAAGCTGCCTGGCTCGCATCCCGGATGGTCTTCAGCTGCTCCATCATGAGTCCCGCCTGGTGTATCGCCTCCTTCGCCGCACCAGCTTGGTCCTCTGGGACGTGGTGGGTCGTGAAGAGGGAGGGCTGCTGAGCACTCGTCAGTGGGGTCGCGAAGGTCACCGCGTGTCGAGTGGTGTTCTCTTCCTCCACAGTCAGAATTTCAGGCGCTGACACATCCTGAGGCACCTTACTGGCGGACGCTTTTCGACCCCTCCGGTGCTTCAGCGACTCTTCATCCTCATCATCGTCAGGAAGATCGATAACAGTATTGGGTGGAGCTGTGGAGAAGGGTCAGGATCAGAGATCGCGAGTCAGTCGACTAAGAATGGTACTAAGAACACAGTACCTGGATTCAAAGTCGCTGCATCCTCCATCTCGTGGTCATCGGCCCGGGCCGAGGTCTCAGAAGTAGCAGCACTGTAACTCCAAAGGATCAGTCGACTAACCTCAGTGTCGACCAGAGATAAAGTTCGCACAAGAATAAGAAAATATGAGCAACACAATTACCCTGAAATGGTGGGGATGGACACCTTCATCTTCGGCAGGAGCTTGGTCGGCTTCGATGAGGCCGCCCTGGGCTGCTTCGGCGCCTTTTCAGTCGGCGCCGAAGAGGTGGTCCGGGGGCGCTTGGTCGACTGGGTGGCGGTCGCAACCCCCTTACCACGTTCGGTCGAAGGGTCGTGGACAAGCTTCGACCGCCTTTCTGAGCGCGGTGGAACGACCTCCTCTCCTCTTCTTCCTCGTCCTCGATGTCATCTTCATCACCTTCATCATCATCATCGTCGTCATCATCCCCTGCAGCATCCGAGTCCCATTCCTCCTCTTCCTGGCTCTCGCCCCCGCTCGCCTCGCCCCGCTCGCCTCGCCCCTCGCCTCGCCCCGCTCGCCTCGCCTTCCTCAGTCGAAGCTTGTGCCCCATTGGGCATCGAGTACAGCTCGGTGAAGGCCTAGCAGTCGCCCAAACAAGGATCAGTCGACCAGTCGACAGGGTTAGCAGAGATGAATACGACAAGGACACAATGGAAAGCAGAGCAAGTGTACCTTGTTTGGGATGCTGTTGTGGTCGAGTGGAGGAATCCTTCTGGCTCCGCGCGGGTTGTCCCTGTTTCCGGTAACGGCTGCCATCCATCTTTCCAGAGTGACATCGTCGACTTCTTCTGGATGGACTCTAGTCTCGTCTTCGGGCCCGCAGTACAACCACATGCAGTGGCTCCTGAACTGGAGAGGCTGGATGCGACGCTTGAGGAAAACCTCCAGGAGGTCCATGCCTGTCACACCGTCCCGAACCAGCTGCACCACGCGCTCCATCAACATCTTCACGTCGGCTTTCTCCTCCGGAATCAGCTTCAGAGGGGAGGGCTTGTTCACTCGGTCCATGGTAAACGGAGGGAGTCCACTCGACTGCCCTGGCGTCGACTGGACCTGGCAGTAGAACCAAGTCGACTGCCAGCCCCTGACGGACTCGGGGAAAGGACATGGGCGGGAAGGTGCTATTGTTCCTCACCTGAATTCCCAAGCCCCCACACATTTGGACGACTCGGGTCTTCTCGTCACCTGGGCTCGCCTTCTTCACGGTCTGAGAGCGACACGTGAAGATACGTTTGAACAAGCCCCAGTGCGGTCGACAGCCCAAGAAACCCTCACACATGGACACGAATGCAGCGAGATAGGCAATGGAGTTTGGAGTAAAGTGATGGAGCTGCGCTCCAAAGAAATTCAAGAAACCACGGAAGAAAATGCTTGGTGGCAAGGAAAACCCCCGATCGACATGAGTGGCCAGAAGCACACACTCACCCTCTTCTGGCTGTGGCTGCCACTCCTTCCCCGGCAACCTCGCAGCTCCGTGAGGGATCAAGCCCTCGTTGGCCATGTCGAGGAGGTCCTTCTCCGTGATGGTCGACTGGATCCAGTCGCCTTGGACCCAGCCTTTCGGCAGGCGGGATCTGGACGAGGATCCCTGCGGCTGGTGGATCTCCCCTTCGCCTTCTCCGATGCCGACGCCTTCTTGGCACGCTCCAGCGCCGCCGTCTTCTCCTTGGCCATGGTCGCCGGTGAGATGCACGAAGGGAAGCGGTGCGGAGGCGAGAGCGGGCACGCTGAGCAGGGAGGAAGGGAGCAGAGGGAGAGAGGGAGAATGCTGAGGCGCAGCACAGAAATCCTCGCCGGGCACATTTATAAGGTCCCTTCCGAGTGGCTGACGTGTGGGCCCGGTCGATCTAATCATATCTGTGAGCAGTTATGAGGACTGGATACGTGGCGAAAAAGGCGGCGCGGAGATCGAGGCGTCTACGCCCCGTCCCATCCGAACGCCGCGGTCTGCCCCGCTTCGCGCGCGCCCCCAAATTTCGCACCCCGCAGAATCCGCGAACAACAAATCAGTCTGTCAGACGCGGTGATTCCGGCGATCCGTCGCTCGGAGATCGACGAAGCTCGAAAGATCACTCGACGCAAAAATAGAATGGATCGAGTCGACCGAAGACGAATTGCTCCCTGTCAACGAAGAGATTCTTTGATCCAGAACAGCGCACAACTAGAGCGCAAAGGTTAATCGGAAACGACATCAACTCCTTCTTCACTCAAAGCCTCAATCCATTCGGGGGCTAATGATGGGGTTATGTACCTAGGGTAGGGTCACGGACCTGTCCCAAGTAACTTACCCTAGGACATCCCTAGAAGAGGTCGCCTTCCAGTCGACCAACGAGGACTCACTCGACCAACGAGGACACACTCGACTGGCCTGAAGGACTCGACCACGAAGACTCACTCGACCGCCAGGAGGTCAAGAGGCACTCTGCACCGCAACGGTCTGTAATTAAGTAGACTTTATGATAGTAAAGGCACTTTATGTGGGGCGTTACCAGTAACGCCCCAGACTTAACTCACCTTAAACCTTCTCCTACGCGGGCTGGCTGGGGTCCTGGCGCACTCTATATAAGCCACCCCCCTCCACAGGCAGAAGGGTTCGGCACCTTGTAATCCATACATTCATAATCCACTCGACCGCCTCCGGGCTCCGAGACGTAGGGCTGTTACTTCTTCCGAGAAGGGCCTGAACTCGTACATCTTTTGTGCTTACAACCTCTCCATAGCTAGGACCTTGCCTCTCCATACCTACCCCCCACTCTACTGTCAGGCTTAGAACCACGACACTATGCACCAAGCTGATAGGCCTGAAATCCCCCACCTGACAGGCTCCCCGCTTCTTCGGGATTAGCGTGATAAGCGCTTGGTTAAGGCGCCCAAATCCGTGGCCATTGCCAAGAAACAGATGGTGCAGAGCGGCCATCACGTCTACCTTTACAATACTCCAAGACTTTTGGAAGAATAATCCAATGAATCCATCAGGACCCGGCGCCCGATCTGCGGGCATCTCTTTGATGGTGGTCCACACCTCCTCCTCAGTAAACAGCATGTCCTGGTCGCTCAAATTGATGGGCTGGATCCTAAGGAAGTCCAAATCCACGGTGTTGTAGCGCCCCCTCGCTGATCCCAGCAGATTCTTGTAGGCCTCAAAGAAAAGCTGCTCTTTCCCAAGCTGATCCGTGATCAGGTTCCCATCATGCGATATTGCCGGAATGAAGTTTTTAGTCTTCCTCCCATTCGCCACAAGGTAGAACAGTTTGGTGCTAGCATCACCCTCATGAAGCCATCGTATCCTCGATCTTTGGCGGGCAATTGTGCGCCCAAGTGAGGCTAGACCAAGCGTGGTCAACTTTAATGTCCTCCTAAGCCATCGCTCCCCATCCGTAAGCTGGCGCTTGTCCTGTGCCCCATCCAGCTGGAAGATGATCCAGTTCGCGATCGCAATCTGGAGTTTGATATTTCCCATCTTCTTCTGTCCCCAAGAGGTAAGATGACGCGCCGTGTTCCTAAGCAGTATATCCAGGCGTTTGAAAGGGTCATGCACGTCAGGATCGCACACCCAAGCCTCCTTTACCACATCCTCATAGCCCTCAAGCTTAGTCCAGAACACCTCAAATCTAAAATGTTTCTGTGGGTGCATACTCTCCTGAAGGGTTAGATGCAACGGACAATGATCCGAAGAGGCAGTGGATAAAGCTTGCAAGAGGCAGTCCGGATGCGCCAGCTCCCAATCCACAGAAACTAGGGCCTTATCAGTCTTAGTAAGAGTGGGGGAATCTCTTCCGTTGCTCCAAGTAAAGGCTCTCCCGTGCAAGTAGAGCTCCTTGAGACTGTTGCCATCAACAAACTGGCGGAATTTATGCATCATACATCTATCAATCAGCGAGTTGTTCTTGTCCGTGGCTTGTAGGATCATGTTGAAGTCTCCAATGACAAGCCACGCACCCGGACAGAGCGATCTCCTAGCCTCAAGCTCCTCAAGGAAAAGCATTTTGTCCTGGTCCTCCTGGGGGCCGTAGACCGTGGTGAGCCACCAGGGTTCACCATCCGTGGGCGAGAGGTAGCCAGAGATGAAGTGCGTGTCCCGCACACAGTTCGTGATGCTCACCAACTCCGATTTCCAAGCTAAAAGGACTCCTCCCCTAGTGTCGGAGGCAGGCAAGTAGTAAAACCCATCATACGCAGGGCCTAGGCATTGCATCACCGTGAAAGTATCAATACAGGCGAGTTTAGTCTCTTGGATACAAAAAATCGAGGGATGAGCCGTGTCTGCAAACTCCCGAAGCGCCTTCTTCTTGACCGAGCTGTTGAGACCGCGCACGTTCCAACACACCAACTCCAAAGCGGGAGATGACATGATGTCCATCTAGAAACTCTGTGGCAAATAGCTCAAGCGAGTAGAGCCACCCTTGATGCGTCTGCCGTCCCAAGATCGAATGGGATCGCCTTCCCAAAGAGCGCTGCCATCACCCTCAACTACGGCTCCTGGATCGGGGAGTCGAACATCTGCCGCAGCTGGCCCAAAGCCTCATCCGTGACCACAAGTCCGTCCGGCGTGATGCCAAGGGTTTTAAGTAGCACGGTCTCCGCGGCCATCGCGCTGGTCTTTTTGGGTGCGCAAGCAGACGAAGATCGCGTGTTTCGTCGTGGTGTTTCAAGCGCCACACCCTTGCCACGTACCGCTTCAATCTCTTTGAGGAGCGGAGGGGCAAGCTTCTTCAGCAGTCCAGCGCAGAATGCTTTGATATTAGCCACCGCAATTTGGATGTTGAATTTTTCACTGATGACAAACTTAAGGAGCATCAGCATCGGAAAAACAAGTACCTTGGCTGGATTGTGGAGGCAGCCCCCGTCATCGAAGGAGAAAATTGCGATGCCAGAGGGTGCTTCGTATAGCAGCGTAGCCATGTCTCCTGCCGAGGAACCAAGCAAACTTGAGCAAAACTTACTCGCAGACCCTCCCTATTTCTCCCGAGAGAGAGGGGGGAGAGGGTTGGAGGGCTCAGAGCATCTCTAGCCGTTGCGCCCCCCAGGAGGCATTTTTTTCGCCGCCTGGGGGGCTGCCGGCGAGAATTTTACTTCGGGGCTCAAATTTCATCCAGTCGTTGCCCGACCAACGTCCCCGACCAAGCCCCCCTCGCCGCCGGGATCGCCGGCCAATACAGCCCTGCCGTCCGCGGCCTCGCTGCTGCTGCGAATCGCCGTGCTGTCCATCGCCTCGGTCTCCGAGCTCGACCGCCGACGCCCCGTCCTCGTGTCCCGCGTGCCCGGTTTTCCAGTCGCGGCACGCGGTCGCCCGGGCCGACTCGCGGCACAGGAGAGGCGGCACTCGCAGGCGCGGCGCGCGACCGGGTCGAGGCCTGCAGGGCCGGCAGGGGCGGGCACGGCCGGCGAGGGGACGCGCAGCCGCAGGTCAGGGCGACGCGCGAGGTGGGGAGCACGGACGAGCGTGGGCGGTCCACGGGCAGGGACCCTCCTCACAGCTCTCATGGCCGACTGGAAGGAGGTCGCGGCCGCTTGGCGCGCCAGGGAGATGCGCGGCTGAGGAGGACGCCTTCGAGCTCGCCGAGATGCACCGTGCGGTCAACAACAACAACGACGGCCTGCGGCGTGCGCTCGAGGAGGAAGACCATGCCCGCGCGCGTGGGCTGGAGCTCGACCCGTCGGCAGCGCGGACGGGGGAGCGGAGGAGGCTGCCCGCGGCGAGCACGCCGTGCTGCGGGAGGTGGCCGCGTACCTCCAGCCCAGCCGTGGCCAGCTGCATCTCCGACTACAGCACCACCATGGCTCTGCGGCTGCATCTCCGTGGCCTCCGCGCCCGGTGCCAGGGCCGCCCGTGGCCTCCGCGACCGGTGCCCTCCCCGCGAGCTCTCCGCCTCCCGCTTCGGCGCCCTCCCCGCGAGCTCCCCGCCTCCCGCTCCGGCGCCCTCCCCGCGAGCTCCCCGCCTCCCTGCTCTGGCGCCCTTCCTCCCCGCGATCTCCGGCGCCCGCCTGCCGTGACGCCTCGCCCGTGCCCCAGCTCCGGCGCCCTACTCGTCGCGCCCGTCCCGTCCCGTGCGCGCCTGCTTCGGTGGGTGGGGGATGGGGGAGTGTGAGCATGTGTATGGGGCCTGCAGAAAAAGAGTGGGAGAGAGAGAGGAGAGAGGGTGTTGGGACACTGAAAGTGGACCATTTGCATGCAAAACGAGAGTGCCGGCGTCCCCAGCTGCCTCCCGGGGGGGCTGGGTTTCGCATGCACGCGCCGGCCGTATTTTTCCTCGAATCCGGCGAAAACTGTGCTCTTGGGGTGACAAGTGGGAGGAATTTTCCTCGCCGGCGGTGAAAAAGTGCCTGGGGAGGCTTCTTGGGGGGGACTAGTGGAGATGCTCTCACCTGCTCTGCGGGGCGTGACCGAGGCCAAACGCCGGCGCCGGCGCCGCCGGGAGAGAGATGTGTATCGATCGAAGTGTCTGTCTGGCTGTGGGAGTGTGGGTAACTCTATGGACAAACAGGAAACCTCTATGAAAACCCACGTCGTATCTGGGCTTGTGTTCTCTTTGTACGCGACTAGCCAGCTAAAGTAGAACCTCGACCCCACGGCCTGCTCGGAGTCGGACTGAGCCCCCGTCTAGTCATGCCAATAATACTGGCATGATCAACGGGCAAGCTATATGATTGTTTCGATGGTAGCCATGGTACGTAGTAATTACCAAAATTTCCACAATATCAGAGCCTTCCATGTTGTTTCAACACAAAAGACTTACCAAAAGTTCGTTCAGATTAAAAAAACGGAAATGTTAACGCCCACACGTGTGGGCGTTTGCACATTGCCCACACGCCTCCATCACCACTCATTTTGCCACGTATGAATAGATGACATCAGCAGAATTTTTTTTGGTTTTCGGCTTAAAAATGTTGTAGCTCCTAAATAAAAAAGCGAACTAAAAATCCGTTTTCACCATTAAATCCGTCTCGACGAGATCTTCAAAACTAGACCCCATGTTGATATGTTTCGACGAATTTTTTTTTGCCAGAAGTTGTCACGATGTTTACACTGCAGTTGCCATAGGGCTTAAACTAAAGTTGCCATGTGGCAATTTTAGTTTGTAGATCATGGCAATTTTAGTATTTTTGATGATGGCAACTCCAGTACTTTGATCATGAAAATTATTTTTTGTATGAACCCTGGCAATTTTACGTGCATGTATCATGGCAATTTTAGTTTATGGTTCATGGCAAGTCTAGTTTCTTAATTCCCCATTTTATAAATGTCAAAATTTACTTTTAAATGTAGAAGAAAATAGCTGAAACATATCATGGCAACTTCAGTGTAAACATCATGGCAATTCATATGCAATAGACATGGCAACTTTTAATCCAATTTTTTTTCATCAAAACATATCAACATGGGATCTAGTTTCGAAGATCTCATCGCGAGGGATTTAATGGTGAAAACGGATTTTCAATCGGATTTTTCGTTTAAGAGATAAAACATTTTAAAAACTGAAAATCCAAAAAGATTCCTGCATGCATGCATGCGATGACGTGACAATCTGTTTACATTAGAGACGTGTGGTGCGTCTCCCTTCCTGCCACACGTGTGGCAGTTAGCACGACCCTAAAAAATCGGAAATGTTAACGCCCACACGTGTGGGCGTTGACCATCTCAACCACACGCATCCATCACCGTCCAGTACTATATGCACGAATCTTGGCACAATCTGGCCGATTTTCTGTGCCACGTAGGACAAGGCGTGTGTGTGGTGTGTGACATAGTTCGCCCACACATCCGTTTTACCACACGGAGGGGCCGGTGTGTGGGCGTTTAGCAGTTCACCCACACACCAGTTTTCAGTCACGCACAAGGGCTGGTGTGTGGGCGTTTGCCATCTCGCCCACACGTCCGCCTCCTCTCCCACACCCAAGCTGCCAGTTGCCATGCGTTTTGCAGTGTACATGGCAACTGCCCTAGTGTGATTGCAAGCAGATGGCAACTCTTTTTTTTTTTACCCAAACATGTCAGTTGCCATATGTTTTGCATGATACATGGCAAACTGACCTAGTGTGCACGTAAGCAGATGGCAACTCTTTCTTTTTACATGGCAACTGCCCTAACGTGCTTGTGAGCACATGGCAACTCTCTTTTTTACCCGAACATGTTTTTTTGCCATGCCATTTTTTCAGTGCTACATGGCAACTGCCTAGTGTTAGTAGGTGGCAACTCCTAAAGTTTTGAAATCATGGCAACTGCAGTAGACCAGACCACACATGGCAGCAGCTGTAGTTGTCCAAAAAATGGCAATCTGAAACTTTGACCTGAGATGGCAACTGCAGTTGAGCAGACATGGCAACTGTAATTGTCCGACATGGCAACCGTAGTTCAGCGACATGGCAACTGCACTTAAACGAACATAGACGATGGTCCGGCCCATGGAAACTGCGTGCACGCGGTAAAGTGTCACGTGTGGCGTGCGTGACCACGAGGTACGAGGCCTGACGTACAGGGCGTGTGGGCGTTATCTATTTCGCCCACACGCACGCGTATAAGAAGGACCGGGAGAAAAAAAAGGCGTGTGGACGCTAGTTGTTTTGCCCACACACAAGCGTGTGGGCTGATTCTTTTAGGCACCACACAGAACGTGTGGGCAAATCCCTTAATGCCCACACGTGTGGCAGTTATCGGGACCCAAAAAATTCATTGTATGCAGAGACCAATCAGCACTAAAAAAGAGATCGACAAACGGTGCTTGTTCATCAGCATCAAAAAAAGATCAATCAGCTTCAATGGTACTAGGAAAAGAGCTCGTGCGCTGCAACGGGAGAAAGAAAAACCATAATCTCCGATGGCCATGATCACATTTTGCTGCATCACCGAGATACAATATCACTCTCAATTTCGTGAAATCATGATCATTTTTTTAAACTCATGAACAAATTTGAAATCATGAATGTTTTTCAAATTCAAGAACACTTACAAATTTCGAACATTTTCTAGAATCATGAACATTTTTTGAATTCATGAACATTTATACTATTTACAAGCATTTTTTAAATTGTGAACTTTTTTTTAACAATTTTCTTGAATTGGCGAACATTTCTAGAATGGACGAACATTGCTTTAGAAACTGCGGGAATAATTTAGAAATTCATGAATATTAACAAAATATATCATCCAATATGACCCGCATCAGGTCGCGCATTAATTAAGTGGTGGGCTATACAAATGGGAAAGTACGGGCAGTTGCATGTTTCCTTTGTTTCAAAACAATGTGAAAAAGGCGGGTGTGATGAAGTTGGGAGGAGGGGGCAAGGTATATAGAATGTGAACAATGGGTGGAAATCGGAGAATAGTGCCAGAACAGCCGTTGCACAAATATGAGAAATCAAGGGTTGTGGATGGTGGAAAGTATCGAGTTGTTCTAGTTCCTGGCCTTGGTGGTTGGCCCATGCCCGAGGGATACTATGGCGCATCTCTTTCTGCGGGAACTAAACAAGTTGCCAATAATAATAGATATCCCATAATACTTGAGGGCAAATCCGGGACGGGATATTCCTCGATTACAGAGGCAGCAGTTGCGGGCCCAGGTGTGGCTAAATCTACATCAATAGCAGGATCAGGATACGATGCTTACTCGAAATCAATATTCCCCGGTTTCTTACGAGATAAGATATGTATGCCGGTCCAACTAAAGGAAGGGTGGTTTTGAACTTTTAATACATAAACATTTAAAAAATGATGAACTTTTTTTATTTCCAATTTTTTTTGAATAAGATACATTTTATATAAAATCGTAAACATTTTTTAATCCACAATCATTTTATGATTTATTAAACATTTTATTTCAAAATTCTCATGTTTTTAATTTTTGAAACTTTTTTGAAGTCCTAATGTATTAAAAGTAGAAACACCGTAATGAAAAAAAATATCACTTATAGATGGCATTGATCGGTAATATTTTATAACTTTTGGGGCATTTTTCATGCCGTACCGCAATGAGCAATAGCCCTTATTATATTAGGTATAGATATAGATTAGCTACTTCACATGCGTGTGAACAAATAGCATAGAGAAGTCGAAAAATAATAATAGGGAAATCGTTCGCTTCCGGCTGACCCTGCGATCAGCGTGGATCTAACTCTCGCGCCGCATCGCCACATGCGCATGTGGCCCACAAGCTGCCCCATCCTCCATCCTTATCCCCTAGTGAGTATCTGTTTTTTCTCTAACGATCCTCACGTTCAACATCTCACTCATACGTGAACTTCAGATCGAAGTCAACAACAACAAGAACATTCTGACTTGTGTAGTACTTTCTCACCTTGTATGATACAGATTGTGACCTTGGCATTCAGCAGTGACGTGAGTATCATCTATTGCCCCAATGCAATTCTGAAGTGGCATTACAAGATGATGTTATGACTATAACAGAACAATACAAGCATGTCAAGTCACGAACTACATATTGTCAGTGTTCACCTTGAGATATGGATACCATCTTGAGCTAGTGTGAATCTT
This sequence comes from Triticum aestivum, assembly GCF_018294505.1. NCBI lineage: Eukaryota > Viridiplantae > Streptophyta > Magnoliopsida > Poales > Poaceae > Triticum > Triticum aestivum. The sequence goes on along the minus strand of NC_057810.1, from coordinate 72,895,868 downwards.
GTTAGGAGTCCGGCCGGTTGGTGATCATCTCTCCTTTAAGTTCCCCAACAGCATACAACACTTGACACTGGCGTGAAGTACCTGAAAATGGTGTCTCCATTGATCTCCTCAGTGTATTGTGGATAACCCCGAACCTCCGGTTATGACCGACAAAAGAGAGGAACATGGCAACTTGCTTTCACACTGATGTGGGGGCTATCTTGTAGCTGCCATTGCTTCTGAAGGTCTGCATAAGCCTTGCGAAAAGTGCTCTTTTCATTCGAAGCATCCACAGGGCCTCTGTCATTGCTGTTATAGATGTAGTTCAAATCCATTATCCTTTCATGATCCCAGGTTAACATTGAAGCATAACAAATGAAAGGCTTGTCATCACGATGAACGACTCTCTTGTGGATCAAGGTGAGCCATGCCCAAATCACAACTATCAGTGATGCTGCCTGAACTACCAGCTTCTTGCGTTCGTTCATAACCTAGACGACATCGATTGTGCGGTGAGCAATGTGGAAGCCGATTTCTACACCTTGCCTAACGGCCTAACAACCAACCTAACATAGAAGGGAGGAGGGGGTTCTTACCGGCTTCGGAGACGACGACGAGGCGAGGGGGTCATGGCTGAGTCGAGGAGGATCAGATGGTGGCCAAGAGGAAGGGGAGAAGCAGCTCTTGCTGCTGGAGAGTGTTGTTGCAGAACAGAGGAAGTGCTCATCCTAGAGATAGTGGTGAGATAGTGGTGACCGAGCAAATGGGGCTAAGAGGCTAGATTTCGCGCCATCCAGCCTCGGGCGATGGAATTCCATCGCCCACCGTCTTTACTCAATTTCCCCCTTGCACCGTAGCGAGCACGCCATCTCCCTTTTTCACCGCACTCAACCGGGCTCACTCTGGGCTGCTTTAAGGTTCGTGCCAATGTGAGCAACACTCAACCGGGCTCACTCTGGGCTGCTTTAAGGTTCGTGCCAATGTGAGCAAGGCCTCCCTGTTTGCAACCAAATAAGTTTTTTTTTGCCCAATTCGGTGTGGTTGGAGGTAATGCAGGGCCAAACACATCATAGATCATGCATAGTGCTGGTACCAGGGCCATAAAAATGCAATCCTTAGGAGCTTTCCTATGGTACTTACCCTATTCTATTTCATAGGATTTTATTTCATGAGGTCTGACCAAAATCATATGATTTCCCAAGCTGCCATCAAACACTAACTTGTGCTAATTCCTAAAATATCCAAATCTATGGGATTCAAGTGCACGGGACATAGCAATCCTCCATTTTCCCCATTTCCCCATTTTTCCAGTCATATGAATCGAAGGAGCACCAAGACGCCATTCGGTTGCTCAAAAAGAGTCAATGATATTCATAACGAATCATGAAGCAAAGCATCACGCCTCAGCGGCGCAGAAGTGCTGAAGTCGCCAAATGCATTTATTATTAGGGTATCACAAGGGAAGCAATAACACTTCAAGTCTCAGGCTTTCGCATTAGCACTCTGGAAGCTACAGCCTTTGCCACAATAGTTGCCAAAGAAAATTAGCGCACACCCTCAATGGTGCCAGAGCTGAAGTAAACCGCAGATCTTTCAATGGGAGAATGTCAAAGAGTATGTGTGGTCAGAGGAAAATGCCATCTCTTTCGCTGATCCATCCGTGCTGCTCTTCTTACTATGTTGAAACCGCAACGGTGCCCTCAGGAAGAGCAGAGATGTGCACAACAGGTGTATGCGATTTTAATGGTATGTCGGAGCCGGTGACCTTCTTCTCTGTCGACCTGCTCAGCACCTTCCTCACCTCATCCGCAAGCACAATGATCGAGTCATCTTCATGGCCTGAACAAATCCACATAGCACCATTTGTAAGGGATTGATGATATTGCCTCCAGTGCAGTTTTGTTCTGCTTGCAAGGAGGAGGACAGACAACCAGAACAAACTACTACTGACAACTAGACTGTCATGTTTGGAATGTCAAAGTAATAGACAGATGAGAAACAAGTGCATCCTACACGCTTGATCAAATAACATGAGTGCAAATAGAATGATGACAACATGAGAAACAATTCCTTACTTATATTGGACAGTGCCTTCTCCATTGAGAACAGGTAGTCCCTATTATATCCATTAGGGCCACTGGCTGTAGCAATCTGCCTGTTTTGTAAACAAGACAATTGGAAAGGAAGTCAGAATGCTCTTAATGAAGCAGAGTATTCATAAAAGAGGATCGAAGGGTTCAACAGCGCACTTTGCCATATCCTCCAAAGCAGCAGGGCCAAGATAGTATTTGTTGCCAACTGGATCAGGAGTGGATACGAAACTGTACATTGACCAAGTAAGTTTGGCAGTGAGTCAACATGGAATGTGAACAAAAAATAACTAGTCAAGTTCGGCCCTTACACTAATACATCCGTCACAGCTGGTTCCAGAGAATTTCCATCCTAAACAGTGAAGTTCAGCAAGAGCAAATGAGAGTACTGAAGAAAATAGAAGAGAAATATGTCAAAATATTCGCCTTGCATTTATACCCTGTAGAAATCCACAGAGATCTTCTGGTCATACTCGCATTCTCTTCTCTCCAAGTACTGTGGAAATACATGCATATTCAATTTAATTCTAGCATGATAAATCCAATCTTTCTTTCAAGCAAATAAACAGGAGATAAAATCACTGCACCTGCATTGCTTCTCGCTCTTTTTCTAGACCACCTTTGACACAATAAGCAATTCCCCACTGTAAAAAGGATAAACTGTAAATTTAAATACCATAGCCCATAGGAATAAGGAAACCAAAAGAAAGAGCAATGTCATAGCATTCAAGAAAGCATATCAATATTGGACAATGAACATGTCAAAAAGAATTGGATAATGAACAAAAGTAAATCATTATGGCGATGGTGCAGTTGTAAGAGTCGGAATACTCATTTTGGTGAAAAGTATACTTGAGTACTGGATAATAAATAAAGTACCACCTTTACGTCATGGGTGTAGTTGTAACAGCATTGTGCACTTTGGCCTACTCATTTGGCGAATAGAGCTTCTAATGCAGTGAATATACTTTGGGTATGTCTACAAACACTTGCACATGAATCAGATTTAAACATTCAGCATTAAAGTGGATGGGTGAGGAACCAGCCAATATATTAGGGTAAGTTTGCAAGGAGGATAAGATGAAACAAGACTCTGGAATATCATGTTTTCATGCTTGGGGAGAAAATGCAGCAAAAGCATTGAAATTGGAGAAGAAATGAGCAAGAAGATAGGATGTATTTGGTTTGGATTGAGCCCGTCCGCAAATACTTGTCTTAGAAATGGTTGTATCTAGACTTATTTTAGTTATAGATACATCCATTTTATCCATTTTTAAGACAAGTATTTTCGGACGGAGGGAGTAGATTTTTTGGCAACAATCCAAACAAAACCACGTTATAATTGAAAGTGTGATAGGCATTGTAATATGAGCCTATAGCAATGGGCATATATTTCTCTACGATAAATAAAGCCCAGCGATAACAAAGCTAGTACAAAGTTGAGACATTTATTTCAGGGAATATGAAGCCACACAAGCATGTTCGAAGGTGCAACAAGTCTCAGAAATGTCACCCATTGCTGGCCATGGCAACACTCCCAGAGAATACTAATGCACTATCATGTGCTGTAGATATTGAATTCATGGCTGCGGTCAAACTTACGCATATGGCTTCATCTTCGGATTCAAGGGTGCAGGTCCTGGCTGGATGCTGTGGTGTGCCTCTATGGTCAATGCAAGCTGCGGAGAAAGAAAAGTTCAGATATGAAATCTTCAGGCCAAGAAGTACAGTTACAGGTTCAGATTTGCTTCCAATCAGTCAGGAAGCAACCAAGCATACTTACCGAGATTAAACGTTCGCTTGTAGCCCTTGATGAATCCCAGGATCTTCTCGTCGAAGTCGAATCCGGGTTTCCAGATCAGGGACCCATACCCGAAGACCCACAGCACCATCTTGCTGCTGTTTTTTTAACTGCAGACGACAACAAACTGAGTCGGGGGATCACGCCAAATCAAAGATACTACTAGTACTAAATGTCCCCATATCCTAATCGCAAGGAGACGAGCTCGAATAGTCATGTCAACATCGCCCCCAAATCAAAATCCCATCCCTAAAAAGAAAGCACGGGGGGGTGGATTCAGTTCAAGAAATCACCTGGCCTGACGAGGGGCGCCGGAGAGAATGCCGCGGGTGGGGTCGGCGGCGCGGGAGGAGGATTTGACTCCTCTTGCCTCACGCGCGTCTCCTCCGCCGGCGGTCTTCTCCCCGGGACGGACGGATGGATAGGGGTTTCGGGTCGGAGAGGGGGGAGAAGACGGTGGCGGTGGTGGGGGAGCACTTATACCGAGAGGATAGTCGTGGTCTCGTTTGGGGATTGGGGTCACGGGCGGTGGGCGGCACGTGAGGCCGTGCGCGCGTGGCAGTCGCTCCCGCCGCGGCCGGCGGAGGGTCCGACGGGTTCTTGGTGCGGTGTACGTCGCGTCAGCGGGCGGGCACGGGGATATGGGCGCGATGCCGACGCGGCTGCTTGCGGAGGGGAGGGTTTATTAGCGGGGACCGGTGGTGCCGGTTGGGATGGACCTGGACGGGTTAATGGGCCGAAGGGTTGTGCACAGGGCCAGGTTCAATGAACCGAAATCCATTTTTTTGTCACCAAAACTGGTTTGGAGTCAAAGCAACGCAGATCACCAAAGCTTCCGCAAATACCCCTAAAAAAACCCAAAGCTTCCGCAAATGCGTAAATCCGTCGGTTTAGACATTTTAAGGCCTTCAACGCAGGTCATCAAATCAAACCCAAGCGTCTAAAATATACTCAGTTTGTCCCTTAAATTGATGTATCTAGCACCAAGTTAGTGCTAGATACATCCATTTGAGAGACAAGCTTGTGACAAGTTTTTTCGGACAGTGATGCTAGATACATTCATTTGAGGGACGAACATTTTCGAACGGAGGGAGTAGTAGCTTGGCCTTAAATCGAGCGAAGTTACGAGGAGTTCGAACAACCGCCACATCGGACTCCGATGCCCGAACTGACCCAAGAACCTTCTCCACTTCGTTGTAGGACACACTTCGTGATTTACTCTAGCTGACAGGCCGCCCGCCTATTCGCATTCATGTCGGCATGGCAATTGAGAAGTCTACGGCTTTATGGTCGGTCCTCCTCCTCGCAAAGCCTATCCACACACTCCTCTCTCTCTCTCTCTCACACACACACACATGCACACACACACGCACGCACGCACGCACGCACGCACGCACGCACGCACACCTTCATTGGATGCCACACAAACCCTAGGCGGTGATAGGAGCAAGAAGACGGGCGTTGAGAACACCCGACATGGTGATTGCTTTGCAGCAGCTGCTCAGACCAACTGTCCGCACAAAGGTTCAATTGGCAGTGGCGCAAATAGGGTTGCAGCAAACTCTGAACTAAAAACTAAGCACTTACAACTATTTAAAAAAAAAGACATCTACATTTGTGATCCTAACTCGAATCCACTACTCATATTTATTCATAATTTTAAAGCATGCTCAAATTTGCCCCTTTGCTATCAGTTGCACTTATAGAAATGCGCTTTCATGCTGTTTTCATCAAGTCAAAACTATTTGACTAGTATCTGGCCGTTTATTTGACATTTTTTGCCCTTGTCTCCATGTGTCATTTACTGGTGGGATCCACTCTAAAGAAACAAAACAAAAAACAAATTTTCTCACCCCCACTCTCTCACATACTTACATGTGACGCCAAACTTTAGAAAAAAGAAAAAGAACAAGAAAAGGACTATTCAAATTAGATATTGGACCCACATGTCATTGGCTTATTAATATTTTTGAAATATTTTGTTTTATTTAAGCCCTGGTCAAAGTGACCAGTGGGGCCTGCCACCCTCTAGCTCTGGCGCTACATGACGATTCCGCTTATGCGCCGCGTCTCCGCCTCCCTCATCACATGGGTCTGCAACCTCCACTTCTCGAACAACCGCCCCCACCGCGACCTCTTGCTCTCCTCCCCGCCACCGCCCTGCCATTCCTGCTGAGCAACATCGTTGCACTAGAACTCCATCGCGACTAGCCGCTGCCACTCCTAGAGCTCCACCACAACATTTCCTCAGGGGCATGACTATTTTCATTCTTTTAGTGTGTGAGGGTTGTTTTCTAAAAAGAAATGGCATTTGTGTAATTAGTGAAAACTAATCTCTACTTCTAATGGAGCAGTTGGTGAATAGTCTCCACGGTTTATTTTCGTTGGTTTATTTTCGTCTCTCCTCCCACCAACCCCTCCCATCCTGGTCCATCGGTTTATTTTTCTCTCCACTCTTTATTACAACCAGGACTTTCCTAACGTATAACAAATCACGGATCTAACTTCCTTAAATTATTCATATCAATCGATTCCTTTTATTGGTTCAATTTGTCTTAGGAAACAAATAACAATTTTTTTAAAAACAAATAATAGATTTGAATCTAACTTTCCTAACTTATCTAAATCAATCGATTTCTCTCATTAGTGAAATTTGTTTTACGAAACAAATAACAGACACGTCACAAACTTTCCTCCCAATAAATAGTTTCTTAACATTTGCAAACTTTCCCAATCAGACACGTCACAAATGGGCAGGTACTGATATCATGTTACCAAATAATAAATCTCTACTCCTAATGGAGCAGTTGGTGAATAGTCTCCACGGTTTATTTTTGCTGCTTTTTTACGTCTATCCTCCCACCCCCCTCCCATCCTGGTCCATCGGTTTATTTTTCTCTCCACTCTTTATTACAACCAGGACTTTCCTAATGTATAACAAATCATGGATCTAACTTCCTTAAATTATTCATATCAATCGATTCCTTTTATTGGTTTAATTTGTCTTAGGAAACAAATAACAAATTTTTAATAAACAAATAATAGATTTGAATCTAACTTTCCTAACTTATCAAAATGAATCGATTTCTCTCATTAGTGAACTTTGTTTTAGGAAACAAATAACAGACACGTCACAAACTTTCCTCCCAATAAATAGTTTCTTAACATTTGCAAACTTTTCTAATCAGACACATCACAAATGGAAAGGTACCGATATCATGTTACCAAACAATAAATCTGTACTCCTAATGGAGCAGTTGGTGAATAGTCTCCACGGTTTATTTTTGCTGGTTTTTTTCGTCTCTCCTCCCACCACGCCCTCCCATCCTGGTCCATCGGTTTATTTTTCTCTCCACTTTTTATTACAACCAGGACTTTCTTAACGTATAACAAATCACGGATCTAACTTCATTAAATTATTCATATCAATCGATTCCTTTTATTGGTTCAATTTGTCTTAGGAAACAAATAACAATTTTTTTAAGAAACAAATAATAGGTTTGAATCTAACTTTCCTCACTTATCTAAATCAATCGATTTCTTTCATTAGTGAAATTTGTTTTAGGAAACAAATAATAGACACGTCACAAACTTTCCTCCTAACAAATAGTTTCTTAACATTTGCAAACTTTCCTAATCAGACACGTCACAAATGGGCAGGTATTGATACCATGTTACCAAACAATAAAACCCCATTTGCAAAGAAATCAGTTCAAAATCCTAACTTTTCTAAATTTTTACCTTTCCTTGATCACATCCAATATTTCCTATGTTTTCCACCTATTGAAGGAAATCACCCCTCCATCGATATTAGCATTTTTTGGAATGAGATCTCCGGGTTATGATTTTTTTGCGATTCTTTCCAATTGTGACCTCTCCTTCCGCTCCGGCTCCTTCTCGCATAATCACCTCCACCACAGCCAGCTAACGCCACCCTAGACCTCTTGCCTCTCCACACCTTCTCCGCCACCTCCTCCTCATACTCCATTGACAATCCCTCCGCCACGTTTGTCCACGGCGGTGTCGAGGGCATGACGCAATAGCGTACCAGTGCTAGAGCAGCACATAGCAGCAGGAAGAAGTACGCAGCAGGTGAGGCGAGCGGCCGACGGTGGAGGGCAGAGATGCGACCGACGTGGTTGAGAGGGCGGCCGGCAGAAGATGGCCGCGACAGGAGGCGCGTGAGGCAGGGGCGCGATAGCGGGGCGAGCGAAGGGATAAGCGGCAACAGACGGGGCAAGCGCAGCCAGCGAGAGTATGATGCGCAGCCAGGGTGTGCGTCGCGCGGGGCACAGTGGTGCGGTGGCTGTGGCGAGCGTGATGGCAACGGCGGGCGCGACGGACGCGGTGTGGCACATGCGTGGGCATGGAGAGCCAGAGAGGGAGTGGCCCCACGGGCACGAAAGAAGAGCTGAAGGCTCGGGCATGGACGCGCATAGGAGCGGGCATGTGCCACGGGGTTAATCCGAGGAGCTCAGTGGCTACCCCTGCAATGGCCATGACGGACGGCGGTTCTCGGCCACGGCAAAATACCTAACGAGAGGAAACGAGAGGGGAAACTGGGGAAAGGCAAGAGGAGATCACGTCGGTGTCAATGGCACCCTAGGGGAAGACAGGGGAGCTCGGGGCGGCGCGGATCGAACGGCAATGTCACGGTGGCCGAAGGTTGAGGAAGACGGCAACGACATCGATCTGGGGGTGCTGGACTTGATCTCGTTGGCGCAGACGAAGTAGCGGAGGCATTCGGAACTCCTCGACAAGCTCCTAGCCAGCAGAGAGGGTAGTGGCCGTGTGGACGGGGTCAGTCATGGTGGCCGTGGCATTTGACTTCGTCCTGATCATTGGGATCGAGCGAGCGAGGAGGAGAAGTGGATCTGGGAGGGGGCATCGAGGAGGAGTGAGGCCATGGGGGGAGGGGAGGCAGGGTGTCACCCTTATCCATTCCCCTTCGATGCCGGCGAGGTGGTCGGGCGGGAGCTCGGCTCTGTAGCGACGGGCTCGGGGAACAGGACAAGACGACCGTGCGGGGACTGTACCACTGGACCGGTTCAGTGGCAAGGCCCGGGGGGTAGGGGGAATCCCCCTTTTCATCGTCCTTTTGGTTTTTAATGTATTCTAATCCGTTTCTCCTTTTTAACACCATTTTATATTTATTATTATATCAACTACATGGATTTTGTTAATTGTGAAACTATGCACACAATTCGAGCATAATATTTTTAGGTGGCACAAAAAGCTTGGGTCCAAAAGGAAATACATAAAATTAGGTTTATATTTAATTGGTTATTTTAAATATTGTTGGATCTCTTATTAATTTGACAAGATTTAATTTTTGGGTCAAATAATGTTTGGCCCAACATGTCAAAGATCAGTGGAATTTATAGAATATGGTGATCTCTACTCCTAATGGAGCAGTTGGTGAATAGTCTCCATGGTTTATTTTCGATGGTTTTTTTTCGTCTCTCCTCCCACCACCCCTCCCATCCCGGTCCATCGGTTTATTTTTCTCTCCACTCTTTATTACAACCAGGACTTTCCTGACGTATAACAAATCACGGATCTAACTTCCTTAAATTATTCATATCAATCGATTCATTTTATTGGTTCAATTTGTCTTAGGAAACAAATAACAAATTTTTAAGAAAAAAATAATAGATTCGAATCTAACTTTCCTAACTTATATAAATCAATCAATTTCTCTCATTAGTGAAATTTGTTTTAGGAAACAAATAACTCACAAACTTTCCTCCCAATAAATAGTTTCTTAACATTTGCAAACTTTCCTAATCAGACACGTCATAAATGGGAAGGTACTGATATCATTTTACCAAACAATAAATCTCTACTCCTAATGGAGCAGTTGGTGAATAGTCTCCATGGTTTATTTTTGCTGGTTTTTTTCGTGTCTCCTCCCACCACCCCCTCCCATCCTGGTCCATTGGTTTATTTTTCTCTCCACTCTTTATTACAACCAGGACTTTCCTAACGTATAACAAATCACGGATCTAACTTCCTTAAATTATTCATATCAATCGATTCCTTTTATTGGTTCAATTTGTCTTAGGAAACAAATAACAACTTTTTAAGAAATAAATAATAAACTTGAATCTAACTTTCCTCACTTATCTAAGTCAATCGATTTCTCTCATTAGTGAAATTTGTTTTAGGAAACAAATAACAGACACGTCACAAACTTTCTCCCGATAAATAGTTTCTTAACATTTGCAAACTTTCCTAATCAGACACGTCACAAATGGGCAGGAACTGATATCATGTTACCAAACAATAAAACCCCATTTGCATAGAAATCAGTTCAAAATCCTAACTTCCCTAAATTTTTTACCTTTCCTTGATAACATCCAATATTTCCTATATTTTCCACCTATTGAAGGAAATCACCCCTCCATCGATATTAGCATTTTTTTGGAATGAGATCTCCGGGTTATGATTTTTTTGCGATTCTTTCCAATTGTGACCTCTCCTTCCGCTCCGGCTCCTTCTCGCATAATCACCTCCACCACAGCCAGCTGACGCCACCCTAGACCTCTTGCCTCTCCACACCTTCTCCGCCACCTCCTCCGCCACCTCCTCCTCATACTCCATTGACAATCCCTCCGCCACGTTTGTCCATGGCGGTGTCGAGGGCATGGTGCAACAGCGTACCAGTGCTAGAGCAGCGCATAGTAGCAGAAAGAAGCACGCAGCAGGCGAGGCGAGTGGCCGACGGTGGAGGGCAGAGATGCGGCCGGCGTGGCTGAGGGGGCGGCAGGCAGAAGATGGCCGTGACAGGAGGCGGCTCGAGGCAGGGGCGCGACAGCGGGGCGAGCAAAGGGATAGGCGGCAGCAGACGGGGCGAGCGCAGCCAGCGAGAGTGTGACGCGTGACCAGGGTGTGCGTCGCGCGGGGCACAGTGGTGCGGTGGCTGTGGCGAGCGTGATGGCAACGGCGGGCGCGACGGACGCGGTGTGGCACATGCGTGGGCATGGAGAGCCAGAGAGGGAGTGGCCCCACGAGCACGGAAGAAGAGCTGAAGGCTCGGGCATGGGCGCGCATAGGAGCGGGCATGTGCCACGGGGTAAATCCGAGGAGCTCAGTGGCTACCCCTGCAATGGCCATGGCGGACAGCGGTTCTCGGCCACGGCGAAATACCTAACGAGAACAAACGAGAGGGGAAACTGGGGAAAGGCAAGAGGAGATCACGGCGGTGTCAATGGCACCCTAGGGGAAGACAGGGGAGCTCGGGGCGGCGTAGATCGAACGGCAATGTTGCGGTGGCCGAAGATTGAGGAAGACGGCAACGACGTCGATCTAGGGGTGGTGGACTTGATCTCGTTGGCGCAGACGAAGTAGCGGAGGCATTCAGAGCTCCTCGACAAGCTCCTAGCCAGCAGAGAGGGCAGTGGCCGTGTGGACGGGGTCGATCATGGTGGCTGTGGCATCTGACTTCGTCCAAATCACTGGGATCGAGCGAGCGAGGAGGAGAAGTGGATCTGGGAGGGGGCGTCGACGAGGAGTGAGGCCATGGGGGCAGGGGAGGCAGGGTGTCATCCTTATCCATTCCCCTTCGATGCCGGCGAGGTGGTCAGGCGGGAGCCCGACTCTGTAGCGACGGGCTCGGGGAACAGGAGAAGACGACCGTGCGGGGACTGGACCACTGGGCCGGTTCGGTGGCAAGGCCCGAGGGGTAGGGGGAATCCCCCTTTTCATCGTCCTTTTGATTTTTAAGGTATTCTAATCCGTTTCTCCTTTTTAACACCGTTTTCTATTTATTCTTATATCAACTAAATGGATTTTGTTAATTGTGAAACTATGCACACAATTCGAGCATAATATTTTTGGGTGGCACAAAAAGTTTGGGGCCAAAAGGAAATACATAAAATTAGGTTTATATTTAATTGTTTATTTTAACTACTGTTGGACCTCTTATTAATTTGACAAGGTTTAATTTTTGGGTCAAATAATGTTGGGCTCAACATGTCAAAGATCAGTGGAATTTATAGAATATGGTGAACATTTTAGTTTTACTGTTTGATGAAATACTTTGTTTGACTTTATTTTAAATTTGAATTGGGCTTTGATTTTTATTAAGTGGCAATTTGGCTTAGCAAGCCCGATGACATGGCATCATTAGGGGGAGGTCAATGCAGCTAACGACTTGAGGTGTTACATAATCTTTCCATTTCTGAAATTTCATTGATAAATGATTGGGGAATATATCACACTATCCATTAGTTCAGACAAGCTCAGCACAAGTCCACACATTATTGCCAATTGAGCAAGTCTTATTGGCGGGGAGAATAGGCTATGTGTGTGTGTGTGTGTGTTAGAGAGAGAAAGAGAGAGAGAGGGAGAAAGAGTGAGGAAGAGGGAGGGGGAGAGAGTGTGTGTGAGGATTTGATGGTAAAAAAGGTCGCCAATATCGTAATATTGAACTCTTAAAGTTAATGTGGCCCCGTTTCAACGCACGGGCGTTCTTCTAGTCCAGTTAATTACCAAGTTCAAAATATGTATTGAGATATGGACATGCTGTAAAGGTAAAAAAAATTGGCTACCCAATTCCCCTATCCGTAATTGATTTGGGTTGCCAACATATGAACATGCTGATGGAGATGATGTTAGCTAAAATGATTGTCTCTTTCGTCGCAAGTAATTAAGACGAGTCCCAAATTGAATCTAGTCCGTGTGGGACGACGAATTAAATATACAAATTGAATCTAGTACTACAACCTCTTTATGCATGAAAAGAACATTCACGGCAACATTAAACCATGCATGGGAAATGTCTTCCATTAAATTATTGTACTTATATTAATTGTAAATACAATTATATACATATTCAAATATAATAAGTCATATATAATTTGATTTTGGTACTCATGTTACCACACCAAGTTTCATCAACCATTTCCCGCAGCAACGCACGTATCCTCTGGTTTCTACAAAATCAACACACGGTCCAGTTCCACCGTTTTGACATTATTTCATTATAGTGGGTTGATTTTGATGAAATGTAAGGTGTGCTACAAATGTTTTAGACTACAAGGATGGACTGTGGGTTTGTTGTGGTTTTCTTTTCTCGACGGTGCTATGGCGGGCTTACGCCGGCCTGAACCATTTTTATTATTATAACAAGACTTTTTTCGCGAATACGCATTGTTGCATATCTTTGCATTGATAGGTTGAGGAGAGAGTTACAAGGAGCAGCCCCACTGGACGTATGCTAGGAGGCGTCCCATGGGGTGCAAGTGAGCATGAGAGAGGGTGCTCAGCCTTAGTTCAAGTTAGTTACAATGCGGAGATAATTAGTCCAAGGCCTTTGGCACCAGCACGGGCCCACAGGCGGGCCTCGTCACGGATAGTGCGCAGAAGATCATTGCTAGACGGCTGAACGTTGTCGAAGACCGCGGCGTTGCGGTGCTTCCACAAGGACCAGGCGACTAGGGCGATGATGGAGTTTGCATCTTTGCGAAGACTGGAATGGGTGGCATTGGCAGTGGCAGACCACCGGGCGTAGAAGGTCTTCGAGGTGGCCGGGGGTGAAGCAGGCAGTCTACACCGAGAGAGGATTTCATGCCATGTGATTCTGGAGAAAGCGCACTGGACGAGGATGTGATCGATGGTCTCGAGCTCTTGGCAGCAGAATTTGCAGAGGGGATCGTGTGGGAGTCCATGGCGAGCGCACCGCTCGGTGGTCCAGTAGTGGTCCATGGAGGCGAGCCATAAAAAGAACTTGGCGTTGGCAGGAGCCCAACATCACCATGTGAGGTGCCAGAAGGGGGAGCTCGTCGATCCGGCGAAAAGGGCTTTGTAGGCCGAGCTGGCTGTATAGATGCCGTTGGTAGTCCACTTCCAAGTGATCTTGTCAGGGTCAGCGGTGAGTTGCACACGCTGGATTCGCCGCCAAAGCTCGAAATATTCGACGGCAGCGGCCGGGCTCATGGAGCCATGGATGTCACGTATCCAGAGGTTATTGTGAAGGGCGTCTGAGATGAGCCGCGTGCGCCGTCGTCTCCGCGGGACGAGAGGGATTATAGCTGGGGCGATCTCGTTGGTGGATGATCCCTCGATCCAGTGGTCGCACTAGAAGCGGTAGGTCTTGCCGTCGCCGATGGTCCAGGAAGTGGAAGCCCTAAAGAACTGTTGGACCTCCTCGTCATGAGGGAGCTGGAGGTGGCTCCACGGGCGAGTCGGGTCAGTGGCTTGCAGCCATAGCCAACGGGCGCAGAGGGCGATGCTAGTGCGGTGGATGTCGCGCACAGCAAGGCCTCCAAGCTCGAGCGGCCGCGATAGCTTGGGCTAATTGACAAAGCCACAACTGGTTTTCGCATTCTTTAGTCCATGTCAGAGGAAGTCGCGAATGATCGTGGTGATCTTCTTGAGGATGGAGGGGTTCAAACCGATGGCAAGGAGGAGATGCACCGGCATGGCCGTGAGCACATGTCGCACCAAGGCCAACCGCTCTCCGCGCGAGAGTAGAGAGGCCTTCCAGGTAGCAAGCTTCTTCGCAAGCCGCTCGACCAGGGGTAGAAGCGCCGACGCATGGCATTATAAAAAGACTGAGATACAACACAACGGCTACAAGTAGAGCCCAACACACACAAGAAGGAACAAGCAACATCATAGAAGAATCAACACACACACACACACACACACACACACACACACACACACACACACACACACACACACACACACATGAAAGTAACAAGGTGAAAGAACTAAGATTAGAAGCGTATGCATACCGCAGGGATGCGTGCGTGTTTAAATAGGCAAACAAGTACATGGTGCGGCTAGGTTGTTGTAGACTTGAGACTTGATCCATACTCCAAGGCTATACAAGAGAGGATCTATCTACTCTAACAACCTGCCTAGATACAACACAACATGACACGCACATGTTACACAATGACACGATACACACGCTACAACTTAAACAAGCCTATACTTTAACATCCTCCCTCAATCTAAACACATCAAGGTTGAGATTGTTCTTGAAGGCTTGAAGTTGTCGAACTTGAAGAGGCTTCGTGAAGCCATCAGCAACTTGATCTCCTGTAGGAATAAACTTAATGTCCAAGAGCTTCTTTGCAACTCTTTCACGAACAAAGTGAAAATCAATTTCGATATGCTTTGTTCTTGCATGAAACACAGGATTCGCAGAGAGATAAGTTGCTCCCAAATTATCACACCACAAACAAGAGACACGTGGTCTTGCAATTCCCAATTCATCAAGTAGGGTTTCCACCCACATTACCTCAGCTGTTGTGTTTGCTAATGACTTGTATTCTGCTTCAGTGCTAGAACATGAAACTATAGCTTGCTTCTTTGCACTCCAGGATGCAAGATTAGAACCAAAGAAGACAAGCAATCCACTAGTAGACCTCCTGTCATCAGGACATCCTGCCCAATCGGCATTAGAGAAGGCACTTACTGTTGTTGACGGTGACTTACATATTTTCAGACCAGTTCCAGCACTTCATTGGATATATTTTAGTATCCTCTTAACAGTTTTCCAATGCAGAGATGTAGGAGAATGCAAAAATTGACAAACCTTATTAATAGAGAAGGCTATATCAGGTCTTGTCAAGGTTAAGTACTATAGTGCCCCAACTACACTTCTGTATTTTGTCCCTTCCTCTGGACTTAGCAATTCTCCTTCATGCATGACAACTGTTCAGTAGTGGACAGAGGTGTACTAGAGGGTTTACAATCCTTCATGCCTACACGTTTAAGTATCCCTGTTGCATATTTTTCTTGGGTTAGCAGAATACCATAATTTCTTTTTTTTAATTCAATGCCTAGGAAATAGTGCAACTCGCCTAAGTCCTTTAAGGCAAACTCACTTTTCAAATTCTTAAGCAAAGTTGAGGTAGCCTCTTGAGAGGAACTAGCAACAATTATGTCATCTACAGAAATGAGCATAAAAATGATCACCTTCCCTTTCCTGAAATAGAACAAGGAGTTGTCTCCCTTGGAGGGCCGAAAACCAAGTTGTTGAAGCTTTGAGTTCAATCTTGAATACCACGCCCTGGGTGCCTGTTTTAATCCATATAAGGCCTTATCCAACCTACACACGTGTTGTGGTTTAGTATTATCCACAAAACCAGGTGGTTGTCGCATATAAACCTCTTCCTCGAGAACACCATGTAAAAACGCATTCTGTACATCCAATTGGCGAAGACTCCATCCCCTGGGCACAACAATAGACAAAACCAGTCTGATAGTAGCTGCTTTAACAACTAGGCTAAACGTATCCTCATAGTCAATACCATAGCGCTGCTTAAAGCCTCTAGCCACTACTCTAGCCTCGTACCTATCTATAGTGCCATCAGATTTTCTTTTAACTTTATAAACCCATTTAAAATCTATAATATTTCTACCTAGTCTAGGT
The DNA here is from genome assembly GCF_018294505.1 of Triticum aestivum. Lineage (NCBI taxonomy): Eukaryota > Viridiplantae > Streptophyta > Magnoliopsida > Poales > Poaceae > Triticum > Triticum aestivum. The sequence continues at coordinate 72,879,607 of NC_057810.1, read as the reverse complement.
GGAACTAGATGCCAGGTTTTATTGGTCATGAGAGCATCATATTCTAATTCCATAGCATTTTTCTAGTTTTTATCTTGCAAAGCTTCTACTGGATCACGAGGTTCTTGAGTGGCAGCAAAGTTTACAACTTTGGAATTTTTGTCATACCTGACAGTTCCATCCTTAGGAACTTTAGGCTTGAATATACCTTGTTTAGCCCGTGTATTTGGGCGTTCAGAGTTTGTGTTCGCAGGAGATCCGGTGGTTGGCATAGAAGATCCACCACCTCGTACCAGCAGCGAATCCTCCTCGGCTGTCGCTCGGTTGGGCGTCGGACCCCGCGCCCGTGTGCCAGGAGCTGGGTCCACCGAATCTGGCGCAGGTGGCAGACGCGCAGAGACCCGTGTCGGGAGCGTGCCATCATTGCCCGACCCGGACCCAACCGATCGCCGCCAGCTGTCGGAGGAGGGCCTGACTATATTGAAACCGCCGCCCCGCACGGGAGACTGGCGCCGCGTGTCGCGCGCCGGCTGGCTGCCCGTTGGCCCAGCGCCCGGAGGTGTCGGGGGACGCCAGAGTTAGCTTCCACGCCAGGTTCTGCGCCGCTGCCAGATCTCTCGGGATCAGGCGCAGCAGTAGGATCCACTTCGGGTCTCGTTCCGGTCAGGTTTGGACGCATATGCTCCATAAAATGACGTTTGGAGTGCTGTTTTTTTCACTGTTTTCATCGGCACAACCTCCATTAGTAGCAGGATTAAGGTTATTAAACACATGATCATCAGTACATTCACCCCCATGATCAGAAGGATTTAATAAATCCGGAGAGAGTAGTAGAATTTCGACACGAAGACGAGCTCCAGCGTTTGATTGAAGACTAGCAAAAGGAAAAATATTTTCATCAAAAATAACATCTCTGGAGATATAAACACGGCCAGTGGATATGTCAAGACACTTAAACCCTTTGTGAAGATTGTTGTACCCAAGAAAAGCACATTGCTTAGAACAGAATTGAAGCTTATGATTATTGTAGGGTCTGAGATTTGGCCAACAAGCACACCCAAAAATTCTAAGAATGGAATAATTGGGTTTTTCATGATTTTTTTTTCAAAGGGTGTCTCAAACTTGTTGACTTTGCTAGGAATTCAGTTTATCAAGTAGGTAGCAGCAATGAAGGCTTCATCCCAAAATTTTAAGGGCATAGAGGCTTGAGCTAGAAGGGATAAACCTACTTCGACAATATGTCGATGTTTCCTCTCAGCTGACCCATTTTGCTGGTGAGCGTGAGGACAGGAAACGTGATGTGATATGCCTGTCTTGGTGAAGAAGGAGTTCAACTTTTCATACTCCCCTCCCTAGTCTGTTTGTAGAGCAAGGATCCTACGATCAAATTGACGCTCTACAAGATGTTTAAAGTCATGAAACTTTTGAAAGACTTCGGACTTGTGTTTGATCAAATATATCCTTGTGAATTTACTGAAATCGTCAATGAAACTCACATAATATTTCTTTCTTCCTACTGTTTCAACAGCAGGACCCCAAACATCGGAAAACACAAGTTCTAAAGGAAATTTTGATTCACTTATTGACTTTGGATAAGGCAACTGGTGACTTTTGCCTTTTTGACAAGCGTCACATACAGAATCTTTATTGAAAGAATTGAAAGAATTTGCACACGGGAGATTATTCTTGCTAATGATTTTGCTAACAATAAGAGGAGATGGGTGGCCTAAACACCGGTGCCACCTATCCGAGGATAGCTTGGTGGCACTGAGCATGTGCTTCTTGGCATCGGATCCCATGTGCCTAACTGGGTAGAGTCCTCTTCTACCCCTGCCTCGAAGGAGCACCTTCTTTGTTCCCTATTCCTTGACAAGAAAAGAGTAGGGATGATTTTCAACAAAGGTATCATTGTCAACAGCAAGGCGGCTAGCAGAGATTAGGATTTTTCTGGCTTGAGGTACATGAAGAATGTTATTTAGGAGAAGATCTCGATCAGGAGTATGAATAGCTGAATGACCAATATGTTTGATAACCATACCTGATCCACTAGCAGTATGAATCTGCTCGTTTCAAGTGTAGCGATCACGCACGGTCATCTTCTCCAAATCTCCTATGTTGTGATCATTGGCACCGCTGTCCAGGTGTTGGGTGATACGTCTCCAACATATCTACTTTTCCAAACACTTTTGCCCTTGTTTTGGACTCTAACTTGCATGATTTGAATGAAGCTAACCCGGACTGACGCTGTTTTCAGCAGAACTGCCATGATGTTGTTTTATGTGTAGAAAAGATAAGTTCTCAAAATGTCCTGGAAATCCACGGAGGCACATTTTGGAATTAATAAGAATTTTTGGTGAAAGAACTAATGCCAGGGGGCCCACGGCCTGTCCACGAGACAGGGGGAGCTCCCCTAGGGCGCGCCCCTATCTCGTGGGCCCCCTGGACCTCCTCCGACCTCAACTCCAACTCCATATATTCTGTCTCGGGGAGAAAAAAATCAATGAGAAAGTTTCATCGCGTTTCAGGACACGGAGCCGCCGCCAAGCCCTAATCTCTCTCGGGAGGGCTGATCTGGAGTCCATTCGGGGCTCTGGAGAGGGGGATTCGTCACCGTCGTCATCATCAACCATCCTCCATCACCAATTTCATGATGTTCACCGCCGTGCGTGAGTAATTCCATCGTAGGCTTGCTGGACGGTGATGGGTTGGATGAGATTTACCATGTAATCAAATTAGTTTTGTTAGGGTTTAATCCCTAGTATCCACTATGTTCTGAGATTGATTTTGCTATGACTTTGCTATGCTTAATGCTTGTCACTAGGGCCCGAGTGCCATGATTTCAGATCTGAACCTATTATGTTTTCATGAATATATGTGTGTTCTTGATCCTATCTTGCAAGTCTATAGTCACCTATTATGTGTTATGATTCGACAGCCCCGAAGTGACAATAATCGGGATACTTCTCGGTGATGACCGTAGTTTGAGGAGTTCATGTATTCACTATGTGCTAATGCTTTGTTCCGGTTCTTTATTAAAAGGAGGCCTTAATATCCCTTAGTTTCCGCCAGGACCCCGCTACCACGAGAGGGTAGGAAAAAAGATGTCATACAAGTTCTTTTCCATAAGCACGTATGACTATTTACGGAATACATGCCTACATTACATTGATGAATTGGAGCTAGTTCTATATCACCCTATGTTATAACTATTGCATGAGGAATCGCATCCGGCATAATTATCCATCACTGATCCATTGCCTACGAGCTTTTCACATATTGTTCTTCGCTTATTTACTTTTCCGTTGCTACTGTTACAACTACTACAAAAACCCAAAAACATTTATCTTTACTTTTGCTACCGTTACTATTATTATCATACCACTTTTGCTACTAAACACTTTGCTGCAGATACTAAGTTATCCAGGTGTGGTTGAATTGACAACTCAACTGCTAATACTCAAGAATATTCTTTGGCTCCCCTTGTGTCGAATCAATAAATTTGGGTTGAATACTCTATCCTCGAAAGCTGTTGCGATCCCCTATACTTGTGGGTTATCAAGACTAATTTCTGGCGCCGTTGCCGGGGAACATAGCTCTATTCTCTGAGTCACTTGGGATTTATATCTGTTGATCACTATGAAGAACTTGAAAGACGATCGAACTACTATTTTGCCCTCAACTACGAGGGGAGGTAAGGAGCTGCCATCTAGCTCTACACTAGATTCTCCTTCCGTTATTAGTAGGCTTGCGACACCTAAACCTACTACTGCTATGAATTCTGATATGTCGCATGTTATTGATGATGCCACTTCTGCTATGCATGATGAAACTACTTCTGTGCGTGATACTACTTTGCCATTAGGTGAATTTCTAGATGAACAACTTTCTAGAGTTAGGGGGAATGAAATTACTGAAGATCCTATTACTGATGATAGTGATGATGAAGGTCCCCCCAATGATTATGTATTACCTGTTGTTCCTAAGGGTTATGTTATGAATGAAAAAGCTGCTATGGAAATTCTTGCTTGCAATGATAGAAATGATCTTAAGAAATTATTAGCTAAATGGAAGCAACAGTCTCTTAATGCTAGAATGAAACCCGATCCTGCTTTTGCTACTTCACCTATCTGTGTTACTGATAAGGATTATGAATTCTCTGTTGATCCTGATATTATTGCTTTAGTTGAATGTGATCCTTTTTATGGCCTTGAATCTGAAACTATTGTGGCACATCTTACCAAGTTGAATGATATAGCCACCCTGTTCACTCATGATGAGAAGTCTCGCTATTTATATCTCCTTAAGATATTTCCGTTCTCATTAAAGGGTGATGCTAAGACTTGGTATAATTCTCTTGCTCCTGGTTGTGTGCGTAGTCCCAAGGATATGATTTATTACTTCTCTGCTAAATATTTCCCTGCTCATAAGAAACAAGCCGCCTTGCGGGAAATATATAATTTTGTGCAAATCAAAGAAGAGAGTCTCCCACAAGCTTGGGGGAGGCTTCTCCGGTTACTTAATGCTTTGCCTGATCATCCTCTTAAGAAAAATGAAATACTTGATATCTTTTATAATGGACTAACCGATGCTTCCAAGGACTACTTGGATAGTTGTGCTGGTTGTGTTTTCAGGGAAAGAACAGTCGATGAAGCTGAAATATTATTGAATAATATGTTGACTAATGAAAATAATTGGACTCTTCCCGAGCCAATTCCTGAAGTAATTCCTGAACCAATTGAGCCAACTCCTGAGCCTATTCCTAAACCCACTCCGAAGAAGGGAGGTGTTTTATTTCTCAGTCCTGAAGATATGCAAGACGCAAAGAAATCAATGAAAGAAAAAGGTATTAACGCTGAAGATGTTAAGAATTTACCACCTATTGAAGAAATACATGGTCTTAATTTACCGCCTGAGGAACCACATTGTCTTGATAACCCGACACAGGTAGTAAAGGTAAATTCTCTCTTTAGATATGATAAAGTTTAAGTACCCTCTACTAAATTTCATAGCCCATGCTTAGATGAATTTGATGAATTTATGGCTAGACAAGAAAGTTTTAATGCTTATGTTGGTAGAGAGTTAAGGAATAATGCTTTCGAGATAGGACGCGTAGGTGATAATCTGGCTAGAGTTAAAGATGAACTTCACCGCGTTAGCAAATATACTTCTATGGTTGCTACTCAAGCCGAGCAAGTACTTAAAGCTCAAAATGATTTGCTTGATGAATTGAATAATAAAAATGACTTTGCTGTTAGAGTGGCTACTAGAACTGGTAGAATGACTCAGGAACCTTTGTATCCTAAAGGCCACCCTAAGAGAATCGAGCAAGATTCTCAGAGAAATAATTTAGAGGCACCTAGTTCTTATAAAAATAAGAAAAAGAAAAAAGATATAGCCACCACATTGACCACGCCGCGTCGAGAGCACCACGGCGGTGGATGACGCCGAGGCCTAGGAAGGGGATGACGCGGAGCCGGGGAAGATGCAGCAGTGGATGCCCATGCGAAGAGGAGTACGAGGGTGAGGCTACCGTTGCCGCAGAATAACAGGGGGTGTGGGTGAGTAGAGGGATGGCCTGGCCAGTGGTGGGAGTAGTAGGGGGCGGTGAGGCCTCCGCCGCATCGCAGCCGGCCACGGGAGGCAGGAGCACGAGGCACGACCGGCGCTGGTTTGGGCGGCTGGAGCAATAAGACCAGAGGTTGAAGAAGCACTACGGCCGTTGGATGGACATCGTACGGTCACTGGAGCTATAATCGTGCATATTATTGACTAAGTTGACAAAGCCCTCCGTCCCCGTCAACTTAGTAGGCCCACAAGTCAGCCTGCCACTATACTGGGTCCCAGCTAACAGGCGGAGTATTCATTTTTTGTGTGTAATAAGGAGGCACTTCCTTCCGTGCGAAGATATAGCTGGTGGGTCCGAGCTGTCAGCGGCGGTAATGTTTTTTTCACGAAATACAGAGGCCCTTTCGGTGGGTCCCTGATGTCAGGTGGAGGAATCATTATTTTGTGTGTAATAAGGAGGCATTTCCTTGCGTGCGGCCGTGGACTCAGCTGTCGGCCTCTCCACGTATAGTCCACTTCAGATGCATGTCGGTCGTTGACCACGTTGACCAGGCCGCGCCGAGAGCACCAGGGCGGTGGACGACGGCGAGGCCTAGGAAAGGAACGACATGGAGGCAGGGAAGACTCGGCAGTTGTTTCACACGCGGAGGTGAGTATGACTGTACGAGGGTTTACTGGTTCGTCTGCCGTCGCTGGAGAATAACAGCAGGTGTGGGTGAGTAGAGGGATGGCTAGGCCAGCGATGGGATACGGTGGGGTGGTGAGGCCTGCGCGGTAGCAGAGCCGCCCGCGGGGAGGAAGGAGCAGGCTGTCCCGCCGGCGCTTGTTTGAGTGGCTGGAGCAGGAAGAGCAGAGATTGAAGAAGCACGACGGCCGTTGGATGGACATCGTACGGTCACTGGAGCTAGAATCGTTCATATTGACTAAGTTGACAAAGCCCTCCGTCCCCGTCAACTTAGTATGCCACAAGTCAGCCTCCCACCATGGTGGGTCCCAGCTAGCAGGGGGAGTATTCATTTTTCTATGCGTAATAAGGAGGCACTTCCGGTGGGTCCGAGCGTACAGCGGGGGGAATGTTTTTTCGTGAAATACGGTGGTCCGTCCGGTGGGTCCCAGCAGTCAGGGGCAAACGTTTTTTTCGCGAAATACAGTGGCCCGTCCGGTGGTTCCCAGCAGTCAGGGGGGAAACGTTTTTTTTTGTGAAATACTGGTAGCCCGTCCGATGGGTCCCTGCTGTCAGGTGGAAGAATAATTATTTTGCACGTAATAAGGAGGCACTTCCTTGCGGTTGCCGTGGACCCAGCTATCAGCCTCTCCACGTACAGTACTCTTCCGATGGAAGTCGGTCATTGACCACATTGACCACGCCGCGCCGAGAGCACCACGGCGGTGGACGAAGGCGAGGCCTAGGAAGGGGACGACGCAGAGCCGGGGAAGACGCGGCAGTGGATGCCCATGCAGAGAGGAGCACGAGGGTTCACTAGTTCGGCTGCGGTGTGAGGCTGCCGTCGCTGCAGAATAACAGGGGGAGTGGGTGAGTGGAGGGATGGCCTGGCCAGTTGTGGGAGTAGTATGGGGACGGTGAGGCCTCCGCGGTAGCACAGCCGGCCACGGGAGGCAGGAGCATGCGACACGACCGGCGCTGCTTTGGGCAGCTGGGGCAAGAAGACCAGAGGTTGAAGAAGCACTACGACCGTTGGATGGACATCGTTGACCACGCCGCGCCGAGAGCACCAGGGCGGTGGACGACAACGAGGCCTACGAATGGAACGACACGGAGCCGGGGAAGACACGACAGTGGCTGCCCACGTGGTGGAGAGTACGAGGGTTGACTGGTTCGGCTGCCGTCGCCGAAAAATAACAAGAGGTGTGGGTGAGTAGAGGGATAGACAGGCCAGGGATGCGAGTACGATGGGGCCGTGAGGCCTGCCCGGCAGCACTGCCGGCCACGGGAGGCGGGAGCAGGCGGTTCCAACGACGCTGGTTTGGGCGGCTGGGGCAGGAAGATCAGAGACTGAAGAAGCACGATTGCCGTTAGATTGACATCTAACGGTCTGACGCTGGTAGAGTCGATTGTTGACTAAGTTTCTTTTTTGCGAAACCTTGTGTACGCATGAACTTGGTAGGCCCACAAGTCGGCCTCCAAATCTGTGGCAGACAACATAAAGCCCATTTGCTATTTTTTATAATTTGCAGCCCATTTGCTAATTCTTAAGTAATTTATTACAACCCATTTTCTGCCCAGGACCACGGTCAAAAGTACAACCTTATTTTGCATATTTCGGTGGAGTCCGAATTGTTGTAATCCTGAAATGATAAACATTTTTTAAGAACTTATTGATTTGCCAAAAAAATCGTTTTGTTTTTGTGAGCAAATAAGACATGGGACAATTGAGTTGGTTTAAGGGAAAACCAATGGTAAAAAAGTCAGCGCTGGGTGGGAAAAAACAACAAAAATAAGGATGTTAATATGAAAAGGGAATTTCATGTGTTTTCAATATAATGATACGTGTATATGAACTAGTAAAACTATAGATAGAGATTAGAAAACGGATGTAGGACATGTGTTTCAAGAGGAAAATAGAACTGGGCTGTGTGTTTGATTCAGTAAAAAAACTGCCTGCGGATGTTGTAAGACAAAATATAACTAACGCTGGTGGGCTAGAGGCCAGTAGATACCTGCTGGATCTTTGTGCCCCGTTGTCGTCATAGGTTGGGCATGTTAAAAACAAAACCAACCCTGGGCAGTCTGCAGCCCAGTTGAAACTTGCTCGACCTGAAAAAACAATATACGTGCGCAATAAATGAGAGAAATCTGCAAGTACAGACTGATAACTGGGATGCAGCACGGATATTGTTTGTTTATCGTGATAATAAGTGCATGCACTTGTTTCGAAAAAAATTGGAGAACTGGGAATTCGAACGGCGAGTGCTTATGCTACCCATCAAATAAAAATCAGGTGCCTGAAAATTCGTTTTGAAACAAATGATTCAGCTTTAGATCCACGCCGACCCTCGACATGATGGTTGGAAGCAAATGCAAGTTCATAGCAAAAGATCGTTAACAACAATACCAACTTATGGACGACAAAGTAGTACAACTACCAATACCTAACTAACTTATAATCTTTTTACTCCTGGCCCTAGTGTTCGTCTGGTAGAAAATCTTGCAGAGGACCAGTTCCCGCTCCTTCTCTTGCTATAGGTCCCCGAGGTGGTACTAGTGCATCACCCAGTTGGTCCTTTGCTGGTCGAAGTTCTTGTTGGTGTGCAGCACCAGAACCTTTTTTGCTGCCCGTCTGCCGGCCGTTGACCATCACCGGCAAGGTATAGCCGGTCTTGTGCCACATCGCGTGCATGCCGCACTCTGACTGTATCTTGCGACGCGTCCACGTGCCCCTTTTGAACGCCCTGGAATTGCGCTGGAAGAATTGCTTCCTTAGGCCACTCAGTGTGATACCTGCAGATTGGGGAATACAGGTTTTAGTGTACGTAGTTGGCATTTTCATAACATCTTTGGCATGTTGCAGTCACTTGTTTCACTTTTTATTAACTGTGAAATTGTAATTGCTTCACCAGGTCTGCGTCTAAAAAGAAAAATAGAGCTATAAACAAAGGAATATGTTTGTGCAAGTAGACGGCCGATCGGTGTCTTACCTGGAAGTTTCTCAGGTTGGGTGTAGCATATGCTGTGCTCGCTGTCGATGGTTGGTATGAACAAATTGATGAGAGACTGAAATCTCGCGCTGTCAGCACTCACTTTGGCCTCAAGGTGCTCGATCAGCTCCTGATCCGTGGGATCAAACTTGATGCCAGCCGGCAACATCGGCCAATCCTTCTTCGACTTGCATTGGTAATTCTAGTTATATGGTACTCAATGTATGATCAATCGACTGTTTTAAGTGAATGGTGAAAGATTTCGACAGATAAATGGTACTCCAAATCTGAAGTCCAGAATACCCGAACACGCCGCCGGGATTCTTGTGTCACCTCACATGCAATGTGTTGTCACGTCAATTCAATGTGTGGACATGATGAATAATTTAACCGACGTATACTAGTACTGCTACTGTACTACTTACTAGTCGTATTTAGTGTCACAATTTATACATAGGTTTAACTAACAAGTACGCACTTGAAGTCTCCATCATCATTATCAGTACATCCTACGCAGGTGAGTTAGGATGCAGTTGATCCCAGGTAGGTATCTATCCTTCAAACCAGAGGAGTGCTTCAAACTAACAACAGTACATAATATCCAACAAAAGAGGGTCATGCTACATCAGCAGAATACATGGCTCAGTCTAGATATCAGCATGGATCAAGTTGTGCATATTTGCTGTTGGCATGAACCACATCGCCGCATGTCGGGTTTGCAAAAGCCATCCATCGCATGGAAGCTTGATGCCTTTCACACACTGAAGATTACCTGGCAACAAGCTGTGTCGACGAATCTCTGGATATGGTGATTCATGAAACCCATGGTATGATGTGTAAACACAGCCCCCCCTCACGAATGGAAGTTGCATAGCACAGTAATCATTGCCGGTGATATGATTGATGATTGGTTGGATGATCGGATAATTGAGCCCGAGGAACAAGGAGTATTTGTTGAGGCTGTAAACCCGCCTCCAGTTGAATACGCCTGGCCCAACGGAGCTGGGATCTTTCTCGAACACGAAGCAGCCATCGCCATCAATGTCACGAACGCCCCATGCATTGTACTGCATGTGGTTTGATGTAATGGTTTGGACAATTTGGTATGTGCGAATGAGCATCAAATGACCGCCATCAGCTGAACGAGCGATAAACCACCACCCATCGGCTGGTATGATTCCAGGTCCTGGAATCATGAAGGCCAGCGCATTTGCGTCTGCTGCAACAATTCAAATTGGAGACCAAAAGGACAAAAATAAACAATCATGTTCAGAGTATGTGTGGAATTAAGATTATTTATAACAGTGACACATATCATAGACAGAGAATTGCAATGCCGTGGTGATAATCATACCCCAAGTTAAAAAAATAAGCCAATGGCTTTCATATTCTAGCAACATGTCATGGTTCAAACATCATGTAACAATGAGAGGAAAATAGCTATGACAGCGCCTACTCATATTCTACCATAGCACTTACTACTACTGTTCTCATATCAACTCTAAGCAATAACATGCGTTGTTACAAAAATCTTGTAAACGAGAGTAACATATAGCAATCATGATGTTATGCTCATAATATGTATTCTAACAATCATTAGATGCCAATTGTTCTCATATCAACTCTAACAATAACATGTGTGGTCATAAAAATCTAGGAAATGAGAGGAGCACATAGCAATGATGTGGTTATAGACATGCTATGCATTCTAAATTTGTAACAAATGAACAGGCAGTCGTATTCATAAGGTAAATATGAGATGAGACAAAACAATTACACGACGATAGATTCCACCAGTATAGGCAGCCAATCTGTGCGTCGACCGCGTAAATGATGCCATCGTGCACTATAGCATCAGACAGAAATATTGCCTCAACAGGATTGATGATGATCCATAACCATGTATGGCGACCGGATTCCAGATAGACTAATCCCATGTTGAACAAGGCAATGAGCTTGTAATCCATGTAGTCTTCTGATGGTGTGGGCACTTCGCAGATTACAACTTTCTGCAAAAAGAGGTCGAGCCAAAAGCTTGACACGTCTCATGCGTAGTAGGCAGGAGTGTCCGGCGGGCCGCGAGGCTCGATGTCGGCGGTATCCAACGATGGAAGGGTGATCTCTCGCTGGGTGTAGATATCCACGAGATGCCACGGACTACCGGTGTGGTGGATGAGGACGATCCAGTTGGCCTTCATGCCTGCCCAGTAGTGGCTGCGCATGAAGGATAGGTGGACAGGTAGTGGTAGCATGTCGAGGGGCACCACGGCAACCTCCGTAGGATCGTCAAGTCGGTGTCTGGGCCACCTGCGAGGATCGGGCATCAGCAAGCAGGGTGTCTTGAAAAGAGCCGGCCGGTTGCAGACGAGTAGACGGTACAAAGACACCAAGCATGCGGCCAGACGGACGGTGCTGAGTAGGTCCATACGACTACAGATCTGCTCCAAGAGAACATCGGGGAGGGACTTCCAATCGCGGCTCTGCGTGTCAGTCGGTTCTACCATTGGGGTTTTCGGTGCTTGCGAGCCAGTGGGGAAGTGGATTCGGGCGGGTGAGCGAAGAAGCTTCTCCTCGTGTGGCCAAGCAGTGAGCGGGGGGATATGGTACGTGAGAGCTACGAAGGAAGATGGCGCGGGCGGGCGAGCAGTGAGCGAGGGTAAATGGTGTGTGGCCGACAATGGGGAAGAGAGGAGGAAGAAGAAGAGAGGAGGAAGAAGAAGAGAGGAGGAAGAAAGTGCATCAAATCTCAATTCTACTAGTACTACTACCAGGATATACCGTCCTTCAGAGTGTAAATAGTTACACCGATGACATGTGGGTCTACCACAAGAGGGCCCATATGTCAGTTAATGGAGGACAGAGGTGCGTAGGCGTATTTGCGGAAGCGTGCTCTACTGGCAAACATGATGGCATTGGGTAAGGCTGATTTAGTAACAACAACACGCTGGTTCAACTTATTAATTACGTGTTCCATCTGCTGCAGCGTGTATTATCACTTCACTGCGAAGACTAGTTGAATAGTTCTCTCTGACCGAGATGGGGAATAATGGATCGCGAGGACTTCCTTTCTACAGTATCCCTATGCCTCTACGCTCACTTCACTCATTTTGCTCCGTACCTAGTCACTTGTTGAAATCTGTAGAAAGACAAATACTCCGTATTTGGGAACAAAGGGAGGCTTTTACTCCGTACTATTTGGGAACAGAGGGAGTATCACCATATGAAGGGAACAGAGGAAGCTTGAAATATTAACATGTCAATGGGACGGAGAAAGCCCCATGCATGCATGCATGCATGCATGCAACATGCAACACTCACACGTACACATGGACGCACGCAACACTCACGCACCCATGCGGCACACAGCACACGACGCAACACACACAGCTCACGCTCAAGTGCTCAACCTACTCCCTACGTCCGTGAAGGACTGTACATTTAGAGATTTACACATTGACCAGTGCATAATTAACGCCCAAAAGTAGCAGACTTATGTGTGCATGCGACCATTGAGATAAGAAGATTAAATGAAGGCCGTTGCATGCTGTAATTAAGGATAGACATGTAGCCTATATCTACAGCACAAGATGGTGCATTAGTCAATCAATATCGATTTAGACTAAAGGCTAAATGCATTGGAAGTGTAGATGTACATTATGTACCACACTCTTTGTTTTGTAGCCGATGTACACTCTTTGTTGGAAGACCGAGGGAGGACACGTGCATGCACTCACATACACAGCCAGGGCGGTTCGCGCGCAAGGGTTGGACTCGTGTCGCGCCTGCGTAAAGTTTTGTTTAACTGATTTCTTTGCTCTGCCAACTGACAGGTGGGACCCAGAAACCAGGTGACAATTTAACCAGTCAACAAAGTGCCACGTCGACTATGTGGCCGGTCAGTAGGGTGTAATACGGTGTTCTACGATGAGCTAGTGATCGTATAATCGCCGCAAAATTATATATAGTGACCGTAAAGAGCGTATTGTTACATACTTTGACCGCCAGTGTATTTTTCTCGTTTCAAATTAAGCCATATTAATCGGAAAAGACGCAGTATGGACTACTACTAGTACTAGTACTCCTTTGATGTGTCCGGTCAACTCGCCGAACGAGGAGAAGCTTGCTTACTACGCCTCTCCCTCGCCCACGCGCGCGGTGGTTCGTAGGACGAGGAGAGGGTTTTGACTACATCGCCCTCTCCCTCTCCCTCCCTCTCCCTCTCCCTCGCCCTCGCCCTCGCGGTGGACGTGCAGCAGTTCAATCGGTGTCAGATTGCTAGAAGCATATTGTACTGTAGTATCATCATTGTTGGACCTTCTGAAGAGGCGAAGAGCCAAGTGCAAGGTTCACACGAGTACAAACTGTTGAACCTCCCGAAGAGGCAAAGAGCCAAGCGCAAGGTTTTATAGGAGTTGAACTGTAAAAAAAAGGTTTTGTAGGGAGTTGTCGTCCTAGTAGGAGTGTACTACAACTATAGCGAACGATGCTACTGTATGATGCCGCCACGTCACGTATATCCAAAACTGTGCCACCTTTTTTTTCTCAAAGAGTGTGTTGGAGCCCGTGCAACAACCACACAAGTTGCACGTACACATAACACATTTACTAGTAATAAATTCTAAAGGAAAAATGCCAGTATGCCACACAAGTTCATCTCCAATTCATGTGATTAATTTGTGCACGACTAGTCTACATATATTCACAACGCTACCGTTCACAATTACTGTACTCCACTTACACGTTATAGATGGGCTACATGCATGTCCTCCTCCAGGTTCCAGTCCCAGGTGTTCTTCATGGATGGCATGATCCATAGCGGTGGGCAACGGGAATCATTGTCGCAACTTTCTAGTCCGGTTCCACACGATGGAGACTCATCCAAGCTGAAGCGGCATAAATCAGGGATAGCGTGTCCCAACATGTCGTTCATCTGGCGATGCACAATGAAGACACAACCATGCTTCATGAACGATAGGCCTTCCGTGTCGTGCACGGAAGGTGGCATCTGCTTGACAATGGGGTAGCTGTCCCCGATGAAAAGCGAGTACTCTCCAAGAGTGTTCCTCGGCACCCACGTAGCATCACGGGGGTCGAACTCGGCGCCGTTCATCTGGTACACGCGGCATCCCAGATCTGGACACATGGTGACGTACATAGTCAAGGTCCATGCATAATAATGTTGTGCTCAAATATGGTGGTCAGTAATACTTTGCAGCAAATAGTACTAGTACTCTGGTATAGAGGAAGTAAAATAACTGGCTTATTATATATAGCCACTCTTGGCTACATGGATGAGATAGTAAGACATGGAAAAACAAAAATGGTGGCAGCTAGTGGGTTCAAGTCTTCAAGGGCCTAGCTAGCTATACGCGTCCTCCAAGGTAAAAAGTACTCCTACTAGTACTACTAAGTATACTACTAGTACAACAATGAAAGAGAAGGCGAGAGGGTTAAAAAATGGAATACCTGGGTAGATGGTGACGGTCCGATCGTGGTAGATTGTGTGACCATGTTGCACATCAGTGGTACCAATCTACCCAGGTATCTGCCGCGAAGATGTGGCCTAGATGGCACACGACGTCTTCAAACGTGTAGGGGTACAAATCTGCCGTCGCCAACATGCGCCAGCCTCTGCCGTTACTGCGTCTTGCATTGATGGCAATCCTTATGTCGAACACCGTGATGAGATAGTAATCGTCGTAGCCGCGTCACTTTGTTGGCGGGTCCGCAATTGCTATCTTCTTCAATCTCATGTAGGCATCATCATACGTATTCAAGCCCAACCAGTCCGGAAGGCCGATCCCAATGATGGAGAAGGGGTCTACCGGAACGGCCGCACTGCTGTGGATGTTGTGCAAAATGATGGTGGTATCCAGCCGGAGGTATGCAAGCCAATCTTTGTTGGCACCGACCCAGACCTATATATAAGACAGTGGGCAGCGGAGAAATTACGGGATGGAAATGGAATAACTAAGTACCACATGATCAAACTCCATTACTGACCTGCTCATCGGACAAAATCCGACTACCTCTCAACGTCGGCAACTCTAGCGGAGTCAACGTGCAACCATGGCCAGGGAGCGGTGAACTGTTCGAAGGGTTGTCCCATAGAAGAACCTTCTCCTCGAGGACGCATGGAAGACCAACAAGCATGGCCTTTTCCCAAGCCTCTTTAAGCAGCGTCTTGAAAAAGTTGGTGCAGGAAGCACCGAGTCTTGCGGTGGTGAGGACGTCGGATCGGCGTGCGATTTCTCCCAGAGGATCGTCATCCAAGGTCTCCCAGCCCCGACGAGGAGGAGAACCGCCTGGCGAATCCATGGGAGCAGCGACGAACTGCCTTCTCTTCGGAGGGAGGGGAACTGGCGAGGAGGAGATAAGAGCGTAGTAACTGCAGGGCCTCGTCCCTTCCAACTGTAGATCGTTCCTCAGCGAAGGGGTGAGGCTATTATTTACAACTAGTACTAGCATTATGGAACGTTATGGGATTGCATTATACTGTAAATAATAGCACTAGTAAGAAATTTTTGGCACTAGGTAGTACTTTTTGGCGTGGATTAAGAAATTTTGGGTATGTTTTTGCCATTTTTCGTACACGCCAACTAGTGTCAAAAAACGTCTTACATTATATGACGGAGGCGTACGTACTCGTACTGTAGCAGTACCAGTACTACTTTTCTCAACTAGTAGTGCGATGTACTGTACTTCTAGTCTAGTCAGTATACACTCTTGGGCCAAGGAGCTACAGTTGGAAGTGGAGGGTACTACTGTTCTCTAGAACCATCACTGTACTATCAATGCAGGGGAAGTACACCTGCGTAGTGGCCTAGTGGGTACTCTCGGTGCTATATTCAGCCGCTCCTCTCACGTAGGAGTAGCTGACCTACTCAGCCGCTCCTCTCACGCACACACTAGCAGCCTGTTTATCAGCGACGGTTACTACGGGGGCAGAACATTTGAGTTATTTGATACAACGAGACTAGGCTTTTCGCTTCCATTTGTGGAGGTGTAATGGATATCGTCAAACTTTGTTAGTAGTTCCTTCTTTATGAATGAGATGAAGCAAAGCTTTTGCCTCCGTTAGAAAAAAACACGTCAAGAGGAATTTCTTTTATAGTAGAGCCGATAATGGAGTGAAGTCCATGCGTGCAACGCCACAAGCTATAGAGTAGTAGTAGAGCACTTTATGTACAGAGCCATATTGCACAGTTCCCAATGCCCCGCCAGGCTTTTCCGACTGCTCGGGCTTAATTGTGAGGTGCTTGTTTAAATATGCTACTAGCTGATGAGGAAGCTGCAAGCGAGGTGCGGCTAGGGCGAGCACGCGAGCCACGAGATGCTGGGAAGGAAAACCCGTTCACGTGGCTAGGCTGTCTAGTGCACCCAGATTGTGGGGCCGCACGTCCGTTCGACTTCAAAACTCAAACTACCCGTGTAAAATATGGCTCGCAGCGAAGTGTAGTAGTACTATTTTTAAAAAAAGACCGCCATGCGTTCGGCCAGGATCGGACCCACAAAACGAGGTATACACTCCCACGACCACTAGTAGTACTCGTTGGAGTACAACGCAACCTAGAATCGCCTTTTGTCGCTAGTAGTACGTACATTGTTCCTCACAAGAAACCACTAAAATGCCAAGAAACTACTACCACTTGCATACGTGGTAGACTTAAGATAAGACTACCTTATCAACCATTGTACATGCTCTTACCAACAAAAATCCTCGAGTGACCTCCTACCTCCGGCCCATCCACCTAGTCATCCTCAGCCATGGGACACAGCTACCGCCGCCGGCAGAAGGCGAGGTCAAAACCGCTGGCGGTATGGAGCCCATGTTGCGGCAGCCCGGATGCTAGCTCCGTCTGGCGCTCGCGGCCGCTAGCTAGCCAAGATAGCTCCATCCAGCTGCTTGTCTGTAAGGTTTGCTAGCTAGATTGGCACGGCAGCATGGCGGCTTGCTCGCACGCGCCGCGCTCAAGCCAGCCATCTGGCTCGAGCGAAGGCTAGCGTGATGGCGTGCTCGCTTGTGAGTCACGCTCGGGCCAGCCTGCCAACCCGTGCGGAGGCCAGCGCGGCGTCCGGCCCGTCCGGCGGAGCGGCGGCCAACTCGCTCATCACCGGCGCCACCGACGAACACACATCAATACTGTTTGAAGTAATGTTCAGGAAAAATAATGATTTGAGGGGGAATAACAGGATAGAAGGTCAGATGTGGGTCCCTCGTGTCAACCGTCAAACAAAATGTGTTGGTTTAAGCTGCCTTGTCAGCACGGACGTGTGGGCCAACCCTGTCATAAATGGGTTTAAACGAACCTAATCGGTAGGAGTACTAGGTAGTAGTTTTTGGCGTGGATTAAGAAATTTTGGGTATGTTTTTGCTATTTTTTGTACAATAGATTCTTCCTAGGGCTGGTTGAAAGTGGTATTTTTTTATTAAATACTCTACATATTGTAAGTAGGAGTGAAAGTTAAGCTTTGGAAGCCAATAAACAAGCTAGTTACATAGTGCATATGTGTACATGATTGAAAGTAAATATCAACCATGAGTGACTAATATCTTGATGGAAAACTTGAAACTATGGAATACTAGGAAAAAATGCATGGTTGGAAATACTAGCAATGTTCATGTCCGTTGCAACGAATCATAATTAGAATAATACTTATTCACAAACTTGGTACAAAACACTCTAATCTTGATATACATATGTTTCAATTAGAATATATTCCTTGGGCTGCTTTGGTGAGGTCAGGGAGGGATGTGGTTGGTTTTAAGATACTAATTATGGGTTTTTCTGCAAATTGGTAGACAAGTGGGATGTTGGTGAGAAAAGGCAACAACTTACCTCAAAATCGTTAGATGTAGATCTAATGGTCAGAAATGATGGATGGCAGACACACTAGCATCACCAACTTAGTCTTGTATAGGAGTACTAGCAAGATCCGTGCATTGCACGGAACATCAAGATGCATTTTTTTTATAAAACACTTGTTGTGATTGACCCTTGCGGGAGTAATCCCATGTGTAAAAACTAATGATATCTCGAGAAATATGAGATAAGGTGAAGAGGAGTGGGGTGTGGTGGTGGTTGGTGGTCGGACTGAGCGAAGGCATGGGGATTGACGACGCCGGCAGCGGCCACCAGGCCAGTTTGTTCCAGAGGCTTCCTTTCTTAATTGCTCTATAATGAGGTTTGTTGGAGATAGGGATGAACGAGGGAAGGCCTTGTCTGCAAATGTGGAGAGGGGCTGCGGGTATCTTTTAGTTTAATTTCCATCCGTTAGATATAGATCAGACGGTCTATATTGCAAGATGGCACACCTCGGTTTTTTATAAGAGAAGAAATATAAGTATGGAGATACAAACGTATTATCGATACTTGCTTCCGTAAACTAGCATCTACATTCTATTCAATGCCTCGGCATGTGGGGCCTTAGCACAATGACTTCTTGACTGTGTAAAACAAAGATTTTCCCGTCGCCGACAAGGAGGGGGTGACGGCGGCACGCTTTTTGGCTTGCTCTAGTCCTAGTAGTCATACTAGGTGGTCTAAGCACGTGTAGATTTATTCTTTTTCACGTCCCGTGTTCGCCGTACTGCCACGACTGTTGATGAATAGACGGTAAGTTATTCACGGGGAAACCCTTGATGAGCGTGTTTGCGAGAGAGAGAGAGAGAGAGACAGTGTGCGTGTGTGATATGTTAGAGAGTGAGGCAATGATAACATATTCTTTGTGTCTATGTGTGTGGAGGATAGAGAGAGACATGTACATGGGGCTTTGTGTTGTGTAACATGGAGACACATATACATAATTAGAGAGTGAGTGTGTGATATACACATGCGGACATGGGGAGAGATGAGGATCCAGATAAATGGGTGTTTGTGCGTGTTTGTGTGTGTTTGTGCACGCGTTTGTGTGTGAGAGGGAGAGAGTGTACATGGAGTAGAGAGACCACTGATGATGTAAACCTAGTATAACGGAAAAGGGATGCTTTGGTAACTCCATTGTTTTCCCCTCTTTGCCCCCAACATTCTTCCCCAGAGCCCCTCCGCTTCCCCTCCCCGACCCCCCAACCACGGCAAGCCGCCGAATCTAGTCCTTCGCCGCAGCGGTGGACCTCACACCCCGCCGGCGACATCTTCAAAGAACACGGGATGCTGACGATATCTTCAAAGAACATTGCAACAACAGCTAGGCTTCACAGCAACATATGGTAAGCCAGTGTGTTTTAGTACATGTTAAATGTAATGCGAGTGGGCTGCTTTCTTGGCTTGTGCCCTCAACGTGTAATCCTACTGAATTACAAATAGTTCAGTTGTCTGCTTTGCTGTATTGCTTGATTCGAATGCTTGTTTGTTGTTACATTATACCTGAGTTGGTCAATATGTCAGCAGTGCCTGTTGTACTATCGTAAAGAAATGCATGCCTATTTCATTTGAGTCCTTAATTTTTCCTCTCAACTTCATCACAAGACTGTCTTCGTAGTTTATATGAGGCCACACTGTTAAGTGCTTTCTCAGATTATTTCAACTGCTTAGATGCCTTGGAAACTTAAATATAGCAGTTGTACACTCCCTTTCAACTTTCATCTTACCAATTTAATTTCTTTTCGGCTGATGCTGCTTCGAACCATTTAAATATAGTTTGCCATGCTCGGCAATAATTCGTCCGTTGTTTACCATGTAAGCTTGCTGCCTGGATCATACGATAACTATCTCTTACTTATGTCCAGCGGAAACCTTTCAGGACGCCGTTCACACTAGGACACAATGTACAACCCCAGAATCTATTTGTGGAAGTAGTGCGCCATCTATGTTACCAGATGGTAGCAGTTCAGAGGGCAACACCACCAGAGAGCAGTCTGAGCACATATATTATAATGCTTGAGGCTCTACTAGAGGCAGAAAGAGATGGTGTGGCTGCCATGAATGAGGTAACCTTTATCTTGAGGCTGGAAATTATGGAATTAGCAGCACGCATTATGCAAGCAACCTAAGAATTGGAGGAAGTAAGAATGTTGCATTTGAAGATGGAGGAGGTCCTGCTGTTTCTTCTATCTGAAGCCCAAGGTAATCCCGGTTCTTCTTTAGATACCAGTTGAAATTGTCATTAGATTATTATACTTGCATGTTGTGTCATGTCTTTGAATGGATTATGTTGCAAGACCCCCTATGTTGTCCGAAATTCCATGTTG
The DNA here is from genome assembly GCF_018294505.1 of Triticum aestivum. Lineage (NCBI taxonomy): Eukaryota > Viridiplantae > Streptophyta > Magnoliopsida > Poales > Poaceae > Triticum > Triticum aestivum. The sequence continues at coordinate 72,859,215 of NC_057810.1, read as the reverse complement.
TCCATGTGTTGTAATGATCTGAATTTTTTAGGCGAGGTAATCCTCAGTACTTGTATGATTGAAATAAGGTGAGCTGTTTTTCGTGTGAGCATATTGTATTGGATGAAATAACTGTCTGAATCAGAGTGTATCCAACCTACTAAATTCAAAGATCACAGCATTTCTAAGTCATAATCATATATAAAGGTGGAATAAATCTGTGTTGTGGTTTTGAAGAAATAAATAACAAAACGTATACTTATCTGTGGATATTCGTAATCGAATACAAACTGGATTTGAATTTAGTTTGCCAGGTCCCAGGGCAAACATGAATGCTAATTCTCCCAAGTTTTGAATGAAGCGGCTAAACACCCACTATAATTTGTGGGCTGCCCGAAGCAAGTGTTTGCAAGATGGAAATTACTGTCTACCCCTAACACTTGACATCCTTATCGACCGAATTTACACTGCTGTCGATAGGGGTAGACTAGTAACTTCTATCAGACGTGACACGACGGCCTCTGAGCCCATTCAGACACGGTGGGCGGCAAACGTGGGCGGCAAAACACATTTGATTCAAGCTCGTCCAAAAGACATGTGTCTCTTCCTCCATTTCCCCACTCATACACGATGGGCGGCAAAACAAACTCTCCTCGTTCGAAATCGATGTAGGCTAATATTTTAAATAGGGGCAGATGTGTAACTTCCATCAGACGTGACACAACCGCCCTACCTGTCAGTCCCGTTCATACATCGTGGGTGCCAACCGTGGGCGGCAAAACACCCTCTCCTCGCCCGAAATAGTTACCGGCAAATATTTGGGAGATGCGAGATTACCGTCCTATCCCCAACCGATGCGATGTCTGAAATTTTAAACGGGGGATAAGTTCGTAACTTTCCCCCATTTCAGAGAAGCGTGTCCCAAAGTTTGAGATCATCCCCTCCCCTCCATTTCCCCATTCATACACCATCGGCGGCACGATAACCTCTGCACTGCGGCCAGCCTCCTCTGTCCGCTACCCCATCCTCCACCTTGCCGGAGCCGCTACCCCTACCCCGTCGTCCACTTCAAGAGATGGACGTCTCTCATCCACGGTGATGGACCAGGATCCTTTCATCGCCTCCTCTTGCTTCATCGGAGCCGTCGTCCACCTTGCCGTTGCCGCTCCTACGACCGCCTCGTCCACGTCAACAGGATATATCCCCCGACCCGGCCGTCTACCGTCTAGAGTCTTCTTCCCCGCCGCCGACAGCCATCGCACCCGCAGCACCCTCAACGTATCAGCATAGGCCTACACGACCTCGCAAGAGAGGTGGTACTCTTCCATATGTGTTTAAGTTATTGATCTCACCCGGAAAATAGATCGTAACTTGTTTACTGTACTTTTCTTGTCCGTACCAAATCGTAGTGGCTAGTTGAAAGCAAACATTGGTTGTGAAGTAGCTTTGTCCGGTTTGCACCTTCAGATCCGCCATGGCACAGGCACTATACTCGTAAAGCTTATGGTTTCCCCCCTTTATATTCACTACCATCATCGTAGGTGCTTCGTGTCGTGCTAGCACCGCTCCTCAAGACCTCAACCCAAAGCTTACGTGTTCAAATACGAATCTGATATGATGCTCATATCACTAAAACAAAGAACATTTAATTGGTCACCTAATGTTCCTATATTCGTTTCGAAAAGCATGTGCGCCACCCACTGGTCCAGCTAGTTCCACTTTCCTGATTTTTCTCTTGATGCTTAGGGGTTTCCCCTTTTATCTACTCTACTATGATCTTCGTAGGTGCTTTCTGTCGTACTAGCATTACTCCACCCTTGAAGCTAAACAACACAACACCCAGAATTCGAAAGCTTAGTTATTCAAATATGATTGTGATATGATACTGATATTAGTTAACCGACACATTTAATTGGTTAGCTAAAGGTCCCACTTGAGTTTCCAAATACATTTTGCGACATATAGAGAGACATCATAATTGCATTTCTTTGTCACTTGTTGACCGTACTTTCTTGTCCATACCAAATCTTAGTTGTTATTTCAAAGCAAACATCAGTTGCTAACTACCCTTTGTGCGGTTTGCAGCTTCAGATCTGCCATCCCACTGCCACGGTCAACACTGTACTGATCATGCTTATGTTTTCCCCATTTTATGGTGACCACAATCAGCCTACGTGGTTCTTGTCGTAATAGCACTACTCCACCCATCGAGCTAAACAAGCTTAATTGTACAAATTCATATCTGATATTATTGCTGATATTAGTAAAACTGAGAGATGTTTAATTGGTTAGCTAAATGTTCCTACTTTAGTTTCGATATGCATGTGAGCCACATATGGAGAGACCGGAAAGAATAGTATTTCTCTGTGTGCTCTGGTTCATCATGGGTGGCCAACCGACATTGTATTGAAACACTTGTAATATCTTCAATCTGCTTGCTCTTCTGCTCTTCTTTAAGATGATACTCTTCTCTTGCGGTCGACTGGTCAGGTCGTGTTGTTCTCCCTTAGTATATTTTGAATCTGTCAGGTCTGATTGACTTGTTCTTCTTTACTATATGTTGAAGCTATCATCTGCGAAGTGTCATGACTTCTGGAGCTCTCATATTTTGAGTAGTAGGCCACATTATATTAATGCACACAACAAATTAAAGCATGCATGGCATCTTTTAAAATAATTGCAGAGATAGCACAAAGGGGTTTAAAGGGAGGCAGTATTGGATTAGAATCACTTCTGCATTACAAAGAAAATCTCACTTGTTTTTATGTTTTCATGCATGTCAGATATTGAACATTATCAAAATGAATATGAGAATGGGCGCACGAGAGGAATATTGTGGAATGATCCACTAGCTAACAAACTTGGCATGGTGGAGGATGGCCTATCTTATTCACCCATCAAGGTGCTTGTTCTAACTTTGCAAAGTTGTATTGGTCGCACATATTTTGCATCTGACCACTTGCATTTCTTCTACTTTGTTACACCATCTGCTTAGTTTAAGCATCATATATGAGTATATGCCATAACTATCCATTTTCTGTACCTATTCCTTGTGTCGTCACACTATGTTTTTCCAGTCAAATGTTGTTCTTTCGTGATAGATGTATAAAAGGAAGAGGGTGAGTGCAGATCCTCAAGGAGTACAAACTAGGTATTTGGAAAAGGTAGGGGTACCTATTAAATCAGATAGATCAGCAGCCACAGAAAACACAGGCCCAACTGTACCACACTTTACCCCTACTCCAGTGGCCAAACCCCTATTAGAACTGTTGGGAGCCCAGCGTCAGGTACTGTCTATGATATCAATTAAAAATTTGAACTCCTAAATTTCTGCTTGTGCCTTACCTTCTCTCTTGTATGAAAACTAATTCCAGATGAATCTCCTTGCTCAAAGGATCATACGATCTCAAAACAATAATGGGCTCTGCATTGCTCTTGTCACTACCTCTCTCCCTTTTGCCTTGTAACGTTGTACTTAATTAATTGCTATTTGATTATGTATCATCAGTCTGCACCTGAGCTTCATTATCCTTTGTTTCTTCCAATATTATTTGATCTATGTTTACTCTTTGCAAAATGTAGAATAATGGCAACGCTTATAAAGAATTTTCTTTGGGGAATTTATTGAATTATCCTTCCATCAACTTGGATAAGGGCTTTTCCAGCCCGTGTTAACATGTAATGTAAGTTCATCCTTCTCAAGCCTTCAAACTTTGTTCTAGTATAGATTTGGATAGGCATCATTGCCTCGACTGCTGTTTGCTTTGCTGTTTACATATGATTGGATGTTTGCAACAACTACCAGTTTCAAATTGTAGTTGTAAAAACCTGTTCCTTATGCAGAGTAGATCCATTTATTTGCTTATATAATTGTGAAACCTGTTACGTGTCTCCTTGTTTCTCTTTCAGAGTCGTATCTCTTACGCCAGGCAGAACTTTAGGGAAGATAGTGAGCCAAACCATCTTGAGGATAGCGAGATGACCCCAAGGTCCTGTCTTGATGAAGACAGTGAGTTGAAGCTACTGATCAGCAGGTGTGAGACAACCTCTGTGCAGTCGTTGCCTCAATCAGTTTGACTTTTGCAGTCTCAACTTAAAGCGGAAAGGCTTGCTTCAGCTCAGCTCTGACTTGAAGTGAAAGATGCAATGAAGATGTCAGAGGACTGTCGTGCGCACAATCATGCCTTAAATCTAGTGTTGATGCATCTATCGTTGACACAACTGAGGTCTACTCAGCTTTTTCAGCTGTTTGGGGGGCCCGACCTGGCCAGGCCTAGTGCCTTCTGAAGTGCTCTCAGTTTTGTATATTCTTTTGTCGGCGCGTTTATTTGCACTGGTGGCGAACTTTGATGCCCAGTGGCTGTAATATGTGTGATAGCCGTGATAACCTAGCGTAAGTTGCTTGCTCATTTATTTCCTTGTTGTCTTGTTTATTTGTTTGCTTGTAGTCATTGCAGTTCTTTTTCCGCGGTTTGCTAGTGGCTGCAATAACCTATTTTTTAAAACTAGGCCACAATAACCATGCGCTAATATTTATTGTAGTGACACTGGGCCTCCTACGGGCCGTAGAAACAGTGGGCCTTCTACGGGTCGTAGAAACAGTGGGCCTTCTACGGGCCGTAGAAACAATGGGCCTTCTACGGGCCGTAGAAACAATGGGCCTTCTATGGGTCGTATCATCAATGGGCCTTATACGGGCAGTATGATCGATTGGCCAAACATGGGCCAATAACAGGCCGCATTATGGGCATAAACGGGCTAGAGTTGGAATCGTCCGTTCATGGGCCGACCATAACGGGCCATCGTTAATAGGCCGTATTTCATGACGCTATGAAAACGGCCCAACGTGTTAACGGACCACAAACGGGCCGACTGTAACCACGGGCTGAATTTGGCCCATAAGCAGAAAATGACAGTAACGGGCCATAAGTAAAAGGATGCTTGAAATGAGCCCAAGAATAAATGGGCTCTGAGAAGGCCGAAAGATAACATGGGCTGGAAACGGCCCAATGGAATAACGGGCCCTTAATGGGTATAAAGTGATATACGTCTCCGTCGTATCTACTTTTCCAAACACTTTTGCCCTTGTTTTGGACTCTAACTTGTATGATTTGAATGGAACTAACCCGGACTGAGGCTGTTTTCAGCAGAACTGCCATGGTGTTGTTTTTTGTGCAGAAAATAAAAATTCTCGGAATGTCCTGAAACTCCATGGAACAACTTAGAAAAAATAAAGAAAAATCCCCGCAAAAGATGAAGACAAGGGGGCCCACACCCTGCTCACGAGGGTGGGGGGCGCGCCCCCTGGGCGCGCCCCTTACCTCGTGGGCCCCCTGGTGGCCCTCCGACGCCAACTCCAACTCCATATATTGGCTTTCAGGGAGAAAAAAATCGGAAAGAAGAAATCATCACGTTTTACGATACAGAGCCGCCGCCAAGCCCTAATCTCCCTCGGGAGGGCTGATCTGGAGTCCGTTCAAAGAGGGGGATTCGTCGCCATCGTCATCATCAACCATGCTCCATCACCAATTTCATGATGCTCACCGCCGTGCGTGAGTAATTTCATTGTAGGCTTGCTGGACGGTGATGGGTTGGATGAGATTTATCATGTAATCGAGTTAGTTTTGTTAGGGTTTGATCCCTAGTATCCATTATGTTCTGAGATTGATGTTGCTATGACTTTGCTATGCTTAATGCTTGTCACTAGGGCCCGAGTGCCATGATTTCAGATCTGAACCTATTATGTTTAAATGAATATATGTGTGTTCTAGATCCTATCTTGCAAGTCTATAGTCACCTACTATGTGTTATGATCCGGCAACCCCGAAGTGACAATAATCGGGACCACTCCCGGTGATGACCATAGTTTGAGGAGTTCATGTATCCACTATGTGCTAATGCTTTGTTCCGGTTCTCTATTAAAAGGAGGCCTTAATATCCCTTAGTTTCCAATAGGACCCCGCTGCCATGGGAGGGTAGGACAAAAGATGTCATGCAAGTTCTTTTCCATAAGCACGTATGACTATATACGGAATACATGCCTACATTACATTGATGAACTGGAGCTAGTTTCGTGTCACCCTATGTTATGACTGCTACATGATGAACCACATCCGGCATAATTATCCATCGCTAATCTGGTGCCTACGAGTTTTCCATATACTGGTTTACACTTATTTACTTTTCCGTTGCTACTGTTACAATCTCTGCAAAATACCAAAAACATTACTTTTACTGTCTTTACTTTTGTTACCGTTACCACCACTATCATATTACTTTGCTACTAAACACTTTGCTGCAGATACTAAGTTTCCAGGTGTGGTTGAATTGGCAACTCAGCTGCTAATACTTGAGAATATTCTTTGGCTCCCCTTATGTGGAATCAATAAATTTGGGTTGAATACTCTACCCTCGAAAACTGTTGCGATCCCCTGTACTTGTGGGTCATCAAGACTATTTTCTGGCACCGTTGCCAGGGAGCATAGCTCTATTCTTTGAGTCACTTGGGATTTATATCTGCTGGACACTATGAAGAATTTGAAAGATGATCGAACTACTATTTTGCCCTCAACTACGAGGGGAGGTAAGGGATTGCCATCTAGCCTTGCACTAGATTCTCCTTCTATTATGAGTAAGTTTGCGACACCTAAACCTACTACTGCTATTGATTCTGATATGTCGCATGTTATTGATGATGCCACTTCTGCTATGCATGATACTTATGATGAAACTACTTCTATGCTTGATACTACTGTGCCACTTGGTGAATATCTTGATGAGCAAATTGCTAGGTCTAGAGAAATAGAAATTATTGAACCTGAAAACTATGATGTTAGTGATGATGAACCTATGCCTTCTATTCCCAAGGGTTATCTTTTTGATGCTGAATCTTCTGTAGCTATTTTTGCTTGCTAGGATAGATATGAACTTAAGAGGTTGCTAATTAAATGGAGTAAAGAATCTTTTAGAGGTAGAATGAAACCCGACCCTGCTTTTGCTACTTCACCTATCTGTGTTCCTGATCAGGACTATTTTGATTTTTCTGTTGATCCAGATATAATTACTTTGGTTGAATCTGATCCTTTTTATGGCTATGAATCTGAAACTGTTGTGGCACATCTTACTAAGTTAAATGATATAGCTGCCCTGTTTACTAATAATGAGAGATCGCGCTACCTTTATTTACTCAAGATATTTCCGTTCTCATTAAAGGGTGATGCTAAGATTTGGTATAACTCTCTTGATCCTGGTTGTGTGCAAAGTCCCCAGGATATGATTTATTACTTCTCTGCTAAATATTTCCCTGCTCATAAGAAACAAGCTGCTTTGAGGGAAATATACAATTTTGTGCAAATTGAAGAAGAGAGTCTCCCACAAGCTTGGGGGAGGCTTCTCAAGTTACTTAATGCTTTGCCTGATCATCCTCTTAGGAAACCTAAAATACTTGATATCTTTTATAATGGACTAACCGATGCTTCCAAGGACTACTTGGATAGTTGTGCTGGTTGTGTTTTCAGGGAAAGAACAGTCGATGACGCTGAAATTCTATTGAATAATATGTTGGCTAATGAAAATGATTGGGCACCTCCCGAGCTACCTCCTGAGCCAGTTCCTGAGCCAATTACTGAGCCTATTCCTAAACCAACTCCTAAGAAGAGAGGTGTTCTATTTCTCAGCCCAGAAGATATGCAAGAGGCAAAGAAATCTATGAAAGAAAAAGGTATTAAAGCTGAAGATGTTAAGAATTTACCTCCTATTGAAGAAATACATGGTCTTAATTTACCGCCTGTTGAAGAAGTACATGATCTCAATTACTTCTTTAATGAAGAACCTCCCGATATCCCGACACAGGTAGTGAAGGTAAATTCTCTCTATAGATATGATAAAGCCAAAGTCCCTCCTACTAAAATTGCTAGTCAGTTCTTGGATGAGTTTGATGACTTTATGTTTAAGCAAGATGACTTTAATGCTTATTTTGGTAGACAATTAAAACAGAATACCTTTATGATTAAACGCTTGGGTGCTTATATGGCTGATATTAGAGGTGAACTTAAACTTGTTAGCAAACATGCTTCTATGGTTACTACTCAAGTAGAAGAAGTACTTAAAGCTCAAAAAGAAGTGCTTGATGAAATGAATAGCAAGAAAAATGATTATGCTATTAGAGTGGCTACTTGAACTGGTATAATGACTCGGGAACCTTTGTATCCTGAAGGCCACCCTAAGAGAATCGAGAAAGATTCTCAGAGAAACAATATTGATATACCTAGTTCTTCTAAGAGGAAGAAAAAGAAAAATGATAGGACTTTGCAAACTTCTAGTGAACCTATCGCTGAACCACCTGAGAATCCAAATGATATCTCTGTTTCTAATGCTGAAACACAATCAGGTGATGAACATGAACCTAGTAATAATGTTAATAAAAATGTTCATGTTGATGCTCAACCTAGTAATGATAATGATGTAGAAGTTGAACCTGCTGTTGATCTTGATAACAGACAATAAAAGAATCAATGTTATGATAAAAGAGATTTTGTTGCTAGGAAACATGGTAAAGAAAGGGAACCATGGGTTCAGAATCCCATGCCTTTTCCTCCGAAACCATCCAAGAAAAAGGATGATGAGGATTTTGAGCACTTTGCTGAAATGATTAGACCCATCTTTTTGCGTATGCAATTAACTGATGTGCTCAAAACAAATCCTTATGCTAAGTATATGAAGGATATTATTACTAATAAAATAAAGATACCTGAAGCTAAAATTTCCACCATGCTTTCTAATTATACTTTTAAGGGTGGAATATCAAAGAAACTTGGAGATCCCAGAGTACCTACTATACCATGCTCCATTAAAAGAAATTATGTTAAAACTGCTTTATGTGATCTTGGAGCCGGTGTTAGTGTTATGCCTCTCTCTTTATATCGTCTACTTGATTTGAATAAGTTGACACCTACTGAAATATCTTTGCAAATGGCTGATAAATCAACTGCTATACCTGTCGGTATTTGTGAGGATGTGCCTGTTGTAGTTGCGAACGTTACTATTTTAACGGACTTTGTTATTCTTGATATTCCTGAGGATGATAGTATGTCTATTATTCTTGGAAGACCTTTCCTTAATACTGCAGGGGCTGTTATTGATTGCACCAAAGGCAATGTCACTTTTCATGTTAATGGCAATGAGCACACGGTACATTTTCCGAGGAAACAACCTCAAGTTTATAGTATCAACTATATTGGAAAAATTCCATCGATTATATTTGGAGGTTTTGAATTTCCTCTCCCTAATGTCAAGAAAAAGTATGATATTCTCATTGTTGGGGATTTTCATATCCCCGTTGAGGTAACTTAGTGTCATTCGAAATTTCTGCAGTTCTGGGATTATTCGGAATGAGTTTGTTAACAAGACTTGATCAACCTTGTTAGTGGGTTCATTTTGATGATCACGAGATGGATGAAACTAGAAGCACAACTTTCTGTACCCTCTTTATATTTTCTGTTATTTAGTAGAAATAAAGTAAAACAATATTTTTTTGTCTGTTTCCTGACTTATCCGTGCAATATAAAAATATCCCGAAAATAAAAGTCCTCAGAATGCCATGCCAATTTAATATGATTTTTTCGGGAATATTTGAGAATTTACTGTGCAAAAATTACCACGGGGGGAGCTGCCACCTGGCCACGAGGGTGGAGGGCGCGCCCTACCCCCCTGGGTGCGCCCCCCCTACCTCGTGGGCCCATGGTGGCCCTCCTCCACTTATTCCTGCACCCTTCTTCTTCCTCTGCCTCACACAAACACGATAAACCAACTCAAGCACGAGTTCTAGCCACCGTTGCTGTGATTTTCGATCTCCTTGCTCAAAGCTCCTCTCGCAAAACTGCTTGGGGAGATTGTTCCTTGGTATGTGACTCCTCCATTGGTCCAATTAGTTTTTGTTCTAGTGCTTTATTCTTTGCAAATTTGTGCTGCATAGGTGACCATGTTCTTGAGCTTGCATGACAAATTTATATGGTTCCAAGTAGTTCCAATGCTTTATATAGGCCCTAGGCACTTGTGGGAGTTGTTGCTATCAATTTTATTGAAGTTGGTTTACTTTTATTTGAAGTTACTAAAAATTTCAGATTGTTTCAGAAATAATGAAGAGACTTTTAAGGGGCTCGTCGAGCTGAAGCTCTAAGGAAAAACAAAAGGAAGAAAAGGAGAAGCCCAAATTTAATTTACCTCGCACAGCGGAGGTCCGGCCTTGTGAATGGCCTTCCGATGACTTCTTGAGGAGAGCTGGGATTTATGAAGATTTCTATCTATTGATTAAGAATGCTGGCCTCACCAACTTCCTCCACGACCAACGTCATCAGTATCTCTTACTCACAAATACTTTTGTGCAAAACTTCTAATTTTTCCCTAAGAAATCACCTCCAACAGTAGAGTTTCATTTATATGACGTTGTTAAAGAGATGACATTAGCTGAATTCTGCGAGGTTTGCAGAATACCCTTTGAGGGCACCCTAGATGAACCCCACCGTAACAAAGTAGAAGCTTTTATTGACACTATCACAGTGGGAGAAACCAGGAAGGTTTCTGAGTCAAGGATCACTAGCATACATTATCCTGTTCTATGCTACTTTGCCTTATTTGCTAGTCGTTGCTTGATTGGACGCGGTAACTGTGGGAACCTTAGTATTCCTGATATTATTATTTTGCTCCATGGTTTATACCGCAATAGCTCTGTTAGTATGGGTGGAATTGTTGCTAGACGGTTAAGTTTGAACCGTACTAAGGGCCCCATCTTTGGAGGCATTTATGCTTCACGCCTAGCTGAACATTTTGAAATACCTATTAGGCATGCGGAGAAAGAAGAAACAGCGCTGCCCCATGCTTATTTAGATTACAAAAGTACCATAGCACATGATTTTCTTGTTAAGAGTCGCGATGGGGATCTTAAATATAAATTATACTTTGATAAACATCACCCTGAGACTATTACCTTGCCTGCTCCTTCTTTGTTTAACTTGTTTGCAGAACCTCACATCGTTTCGTGGTCGGCTGTTCAAGCCTATCAGAACCCTGCACCAGCCCCGGAGCCGGAGCCACAAGATGAGCCTCCACGACTATCTATTTATTCTTGGGATCCAGAGGAGGCTGCCAGCCAGTGGCAGCCGGAGTCTTCTTCATCACAGTATGACCCCAGCTTCACCTACGGATATCCGCCAGGCCACCCCTGTCAATAGACCAACTTAGGCCAAAAGCCTAAGCTTGGGGGAGTACGTATTTCCCACCGACATTACATTTATGTTCACACACACTCATTGCTAGATGTCAGTGCTCATACTCTTTCACTGTAATATCCATGTTAGTTTAAATTTCTTTTCCTGCTTTCTTCTTGTGTGTTTGATAAACCTTAAGAAAAACCAAAAAAATTAGTTAGTTTACTTTCCATGCTTGTAGTAGAATTAAAAACAAAATCCAAAAATATTTCCCGTTCTTCTTTTTACTTGTTGGGAGCTTTCTAGTGTAAATAGTTTTTATTTCTTTTCCTTTCTTTGGGGGTCGAGAAGACTATATTGAAAATGCTTAGTGGCTCTTATATGCATGATTGTTTATTTAACTTAGATCCCATATTACTTGTCTTCTCTCTTGAGTTGAATGCTTGCAGATTCCAGCTTAGTCCAATGCACGTGCACTCTTATTATTATACATACCGTTCGGTCGTGCAAGTGAAAGGCAATAATGATTATATATGATGGACTTATTGGGAAAAGAAAAGCTGGTATGAACTCGACCTCTCTTGTTTTTGTAAATATGATGATTCATCATTCTTGATTCAGCTATTATGAAGTAAACATATTTGCAATGACATTTCGAGATTATAGTCGCTTGTGCCATGCTTGATTAGCTATGAGTTATAATGGTTTACCTTGCGTGCCAACATGCTATTAGAATGATTATAATGTGGTATGATGGGATGGTATCCTCCTTTAAATGTATTGAGTGACTCGACTTGGCACATGTTCATGCATGTAGTTGAATCCAATCAAACATAGCCTTCATGATATTTATGTTCATGGTGGATTATATCCTACTCATGCTTGTATTCGGTGTGAATTAATTTTAATGCATGTTTACAACTGTTGTCGTTCTTTCAGTTGGTCGCTTCCCAGTCTTTTGCTAGCCTTCACCTGTACTAAGTGGGAATACTGCTTGTGCATCCAAACTCCTTAAACCCCAAAGTTATTCCACATGAGTCCACTATACCTGCTACCTATATGCGGTATTTACCTGCCGTTCCAAGTAAATTTGTATGTGCCAAACTCTAAACCTTGAAATAAACATTCTGTTTTGCATGCTCGAATAGCTCATATGTCAACTAGAGTTGCCCTTATCTTCCGTGTTAGGCGGATTATTCTCAAGAGGAGTGGACTCCGCTCCTCATTCATGAGAAAATGGCTGGTATCCGGGATGCCCAGTCCCATGCTTTGTGCAATATAAATCAAAATAACTGCAAACAAAACTCCCCTTGGGACCCGTTGAATGTTGGAGGCACTCATTGTTTCGAGCATGCCATGGATTGATGCCTGTGGAGGAAGGGGAGTATAAACTTTACCATTCTTTTTGGGAACCGCCTATAATCTGTTTCGCATGGAAGATATCATCGTCTTTTAGTTGTTATGTTGACAATGAGAGTATGCCGCTCAAAATATAATTTATCTCTATTTCAAAACTGAGCTCTGGCACCTCTACAAATCCCTGCTTCCCTCTGCGAAGGGCTTATCCATTTACTTTTATGTTGAGTCATCACCCTTCTTATTAAAAAGCACCCGCTGGAGAGCACACTGTCGTTTGCATTCATTATTGTTGGTTTATATTGGGTATGACATGACTTGATCTCTTTTACCATGAACTACAATGTTTAGTCAGTCCTTGATGTTTAAAGGTGCTCTGCATTTATGTTTTGCGGTCTCAGAAAGGGCTAGCGAGATACCATTTTGTTATATCATGTTATGATTATTTTGAGAAAGTGTTGTCATCCGAGTTTTGCTATTATAGCTCGCTAGCTGATTATGCTATTGATATGAGTAATTGTGAGACCTACGTGCCATTGTGAGTATGGTTAGTTCGTAATAATTGCTGAGACTTGAATGCTGGCTTTTCATGTTTACAACAACAAGAGCAAACAGAGTTTGTAAAAGTTTTTATTTTCCTCTTTCAGTTTGTCAACTGAATTGCTTGAGGACAAGCAAGGGTTTAAGCTTGGGGGAGTTGATACGTCTCCGCCGTATCTACTTTTCCAAACACTTTTGCCCTTGTTTTGGACTCTAACTTGTATGATTTGAATGGAACTAACCCAGACTGAGGCTGTTTTCAGCAGAACTGCCATGGTGCTGTTTTTGTGCAGAAAATAAAAATTCTCGGAATGTCCTGAAACTCCACGGAACACCTTAGAAAAAATAAAGAAAAATTCTCGCAAAAGATGAAGACCAGGGGGCCCACACCCTGCTCACGAGGGTGGGGGGCACGCCCGCCTGGGGCTACCTCGTGGGCACCCAGGTGGCCCTCCGACGCCAACTCCAACTACATATATTGGCTTTCGGGGAGAAAAAAATCAGAGAGAAGAAATCATCGCGTTTTACAATATGGAGCCGCCGCTAAGCCCTAATCTCTCTTGGGAGGGCTGATCTGGAGTCCGTTCGAGGCTCCGGAGAGGGGGATTCATCGCCATCGTCATCATCAACCATCCTCCATCACCAATTTCATGATGCTCACCGCCGTGCGTGAGTAATTGCATCGTAGGCTTGGTGGACGGTGATGGGTTGGATGAGATTTATCATGTAATCGAGTTAGTTTTGTTAGGGTTTGATCCCTAGTATCCATTATGTTCTAAGATTGATGTTGCTATGACTTTGCTATGCTTAATGCTTGTCACTAGGGCGTGAGTGCCATGATTTCAGATCTGAACCTATTATGTTTTCATGAATATATGTGTGTTCTAGATCCTATCTTGCAAGTCTATAGTCACCTACTATGTGTTATGATCCGGCAACCCCGAAGTGACAATAATCGGGACCTCTCCCGGTGATGACCATAGTTTGAGGAGTTCATGTATTCACTATGTGCTAATGCTTTGTTCCGGTTCTCTATTAAAAGGAGGCCTTAATATCCCTTAGTTTCCAATAGGACCCCGCTGCCACGGGAGGGTAGGACAAAAGATGTCATGCAAGTTATTTTCCATAAGCACGTATGACTATATACGTAATACATGCCTACATTACATTGATGAACTGGAGCTAGTTCTGTGTCACCCTATGTTATGACTGCTACATGATGAACCACATCCGTCATAATTATCCATCGCTAATTCGGTGCCTACGAGTTTTCCATATACTGGTTTACACTTATTTACTTTTCCGTTGCTACCGTTACAATCTCTACAAAATACCAAAAACATTACTTTTACTGTCTTTACTTTTGTTACCGTTACCACCACTATCATATTACTTTGCTACTAAACACTTTGCTGCAGATACTAAGTTTCCAGGTGTGGTTGAATTGACAACTCAGCTGCTAATACTTGAAAATATTCTTTGGCTCCCCTTGTGTCGAATCAATAAATTTGGGTTGAATACTCTACCCTCGAAAATTGTTGCGATCCCCTATACTTGTGGGTCATCATGATACACTGTTCATTACGGGCCAGTTTCACCACGGGCCGTTAATGGGTGTAAAGTAATACATTGTTCATTACGGGTCAGTTTGGCCACGGGCCGTTAATAGGCCAAGAGTTACATAGGGCCTCATATGGGTCGAAAGACGTCATGGGCCATACATGGGTGAGGGAGTCCTGGACTAGGGGGTGTCCGGATAGCCGAACTATCATCATTGGCCGGACTCCAAGACTATGAAGATACAAGATTGATGACTTCGTCCCGTGTCCAGATGGGACTTTCCTTGGCGTGGAAGGCAAGCTTGGCGATACAGATATGTAGATCTCCTACCATTGTAACCGACTCTGTGTAACCCTAGCCCTCTCCGGTGTCTATATAAACCGGAGGGTTTTAGTCCATAGGACGAACAACAATCATACCATAGGCTAGCTTCTAGGGTTTAGCCTCCTTGATCTCGTGGTAGATCTACTCTTGTACTACCCATATCATCAATATCAATCAAGCAGGAGTAGGGTTTTACCTCCATCGAGAGGGCCCGAACCTGGGTAAAAACATCGTGTCCCTTGTCTCCTGTTACAATCCGCCTAGATGGACAGTTCGGGACCCCCTACCCGATATCCGCCGGTTTTGACACCGACATTGGTGCTTTCATTGAGAGTTCCTCTGTGTCGTCACCTATAGGCCCGATGGCTCCTTCGATCGTCAACAACGACGCGGTCCAGGGTGAGACTTTTCTCCCCGGACAGATCTTTGTATTCGGCGGCTTTGCACTGCGGGCCAATTCGTTTGGCCATCTGGAGCAGATCGAAAGTTACGCCCCTGACCATCAGGTCAGGTTTGGAAGTTTGAACTATTCGGCCGACATCCGCGGAGACTTGATCCTCGGCGGATTCGAGCCACAGACGAGCGTGCCGCATTGTCACGATGAGCATGATTTAGCTCTGCTGCCGGACAGTGCCCTGGAGGCCGCACAAGAGTCCGCTCCGACCCTTAACTCGGAGCCGGCTGCGCCGATCGAGGATGGGTGGCTGGACACCGCCTCGGGGGCTGTTACCTCTATGGCGATGGAGCCGAATACCGACCCCGTCCCTCGTGAAGCTCATGACTCCGAGGTGCCGGACTCCTCGTCGGACTTCGAACCTCCCGCGCCCCTTCCAATCGAATCCGATTGGGCGCCGATCATGGAGTTCACCGCCGCGGACATCTTCCAGCACTCGCCTTTTGGTGACATCCTGAATTCGCTAAAGTACCTCTCTTTATCAGGAGAGCCCTGGCCGGATTGCGATCAGGATGGTTGGGATGCGGGCAACAAAGAAATTCAAAGCCCACCCACCACCCACTTTATAGCCACTTTCGATGACTTAACCGATATGCTAGACTTCGACTCCGAAGACATCGACAGTATGGACGACGATGCCGGAGATGACCAAGAACCAGCACCCATAGGGTATTGGAAGGCCACCTCAACTAACAATGTATATATGGTGGATACACCTAAAGGAAGCGATAACGTGGAACAACGGGACGCTGCAAAGGATAATTCCTCCGAAAAACAGCCGAAACGGCGACGCAAGCGCCGCCAAAAGTCCCGCCTCGACAACAACAGCACCCATGTAGACCCAGCCATAGAGCAGGGCAAACCGATGGACGATGAACATGCCCCCGAGCAACTATCCGAACAGGATGAATTAAATAAGCAATCCACCCCCGGCGAAAATAACAGTCCGGATGATCTCACACCGGACACATCGTTGGAGCATAAGAACCTCCACAAAAGGCTCGTCACCACTGCACGAAGCCTGAAGAAGCAGAAGCGGAAGCTCAAAATAGCGGAAGACGTACTCAGACTGAGATGGAGCAAAGTGCTCAAGACCGCAGACAAATACGGCGATAGTCACCAAGCAAAGAGCTACCCGAAGCGTAAACTACTGCCAAAATTTGACGAGGAGGCCGTAGAGCCCCCACAATCAAAAAACAAAGAGGCCGCCTGGTCGGATGGACGACCACATGGCAAACAAAGAGCGGCAAGCGGCGCCACACACAAGCTGGCACGTGATCCATATAAGGATCCTCGTAAAGAGGACAGCCCGGTCAGGTCCATTTATGGGTCTAGAAAGCAAGCTTCAGAAAGCGAAACAACGCGTCGAGTATTCGAAAATTACGGCACACCCAAATACAGGGGTGCCGCACACCCCTTATGTTTCACCGATGAGGTGCTGGAACATGAATTTCCAGCGGGATTCAAACCCGTAAACATAGAGGCATACGACGGAACAACAGACCCTGGAGTCTGGATTGAGGATTATATCCTGCACATACATATGGCCAGAGGAGACGACCTCCACGCCATAAAATACCTACCCCTCAAGCTCAAAGGGCCAGCCCGGCATTGGCTCAAAGGCCTCCCAGAAAATACCATTGGAAGTTGGGAAGAGCTCGAGGATGCGTTTTGGGCAAATTTTCAGGGGATGTATGTCCGCCCTCCGGATGCAGACGATTTAAGTCACATAACTCAACAGCCCGGAGAGTCAGCCCGCAAATTCTGGAACAGGTTCCTCACCAAAAAGAACCAAATAGTCGACTGTCCGGACGCCGAAGCCTTAGCAGCCTTCAAACATAACGTCCGAGACGAATGGCTCGCCAGACACCTCGGCCAGGAAAAGCCAAGGACAATGGCCGCACTAACAAGCCTCATGACCGGATTTTGCGCGGGAGAGGATAGCTGGTTGGCGAGACGCAGCACCAGCGACCCAAGTACATCCGAAGTCAGGGATGGAAATGGGAAACCACGACGCAAAAAGGACCAGCGCCGAACTAAGGGAAGCGGCCCAAAGAGCACGGCAGTCAACGCCGGGTTCAAAAGCTCTCGACAGAACAACAAAACACTGCCTCTCAAGGACGCGACGATCTATCCAACCTAAACAAAATCTTGGACAAGATATGCCAAATCCACAGCACCTCCGGGAAGCCTGCAAACCATACCCACAGAGATTGTTGGGTCTTCAAACAGTCCGGCCGACTTAATGCCGAACACAAGGGGCTCGAAACACCAAGTGAGGACAATGACGAACTCCACAAGCAGAGCACCGGCAAACAAAGGAATTTCCCACAAGAGGTCAAAACAGTAAATTCACTTCATGTGATAACAGGCAAAAATAGAGCGGCGCCCGTTAAAATGCGCGCCGCACGGTCCACCCCAGCGGAGCCCAGACACTGGATGTCAAAACCAGTCACCTTCGACCATCAGGATTACTCCGGAAGTATCCGGAACACAGGATGGACTGCCCTGATATTAGATCCTATAATCGACGGACTGCAATTTACACAAGTCCTAATGGACGGCGGCAATGATCTAAACCTGCTATATCAGGACACAATCCGCAGAATGGGGATAGACCCAACCAAAATACGCCATAGCAACACTTCCTTTAAAGGAGTGATGCCAGGCCCATATGCCAATTGTACGGGCTCTCTACCACTAGAAGTTGTGTTCGGCTCAGCCGACAACTCCTGTCGCGAAAAGCTAGTCTTCCACATCGCCCCATTTAAAAGTAGCTATCAAGCACTATTGGGACGCGAGGCTTTCACCCGCTTTAATGCAATACCACATTATGCATCTCTTACACTCAAAATGCCCGGTCCACGCGGCATAATCTCATTAAAGGGAAACCTCGAGTGTTCCTCGAATAAGGAAGAAAGTGAGACTGCCTTGACAGCCACACATTACTCCGGCTTTGCCGATCAAAGCCCCCAAACAGGTCATTCAGACCCTGGACACGGTTAGGCGAGTCCGGCGCAAATAAACAAGGGACTTACCAGCCGTGTACCCCCTTACAAGGGGCTGCACGCACGTACAATAAGAGACAATGAAGCTCAATTTTATTCGTTTTTTGAATTATACTCTGTTTATACATTTTTCGCACGATCCTTTTTCAAACTAAGTTCTTCTCTCTTGCAGATGAACATCGTGCTACGCCCGTCCAGGATACGGCGCAACGGAGACACAGGCGCAGACGTGCAGTAGGGACCCGTCACAAGGATTCTGTTCATATTAAGACCCTGCGTAAACCTTTCTTACTGTCTCTTGTTGATACACATCCCCTAGTTCCTCACTATAACCGAGGAGGAGGCTGGCATTTTGGCATCGGCCGCGTCAGAAATTCTGCGCGTACCTGGACACCAGGGGCTTAGGGCATTGTTCTGCCTATTTTCATAAAGACCGAATACCTTAGGGAGTGTTCGGCGTCTCGAGTTAGGCCTTATATGCATCAGCTCCGAATCATGTCTTTGGTCAAATGTTGGGTTTGCCCGGCTCCTGTGTTTTGCTGCCTTAGTTCCGCTCTATCGGTTAACGCGGCACCAGGAGAACTACTGTGATTGTGCCCCGATTCGTCCAGGTGAGCACCTCAGTAGAGAAAGCCGAAAACTGACTGTCATGATATAGGGAGAGACTGGTCAACCACTCGATCGACTATCGGAATGTTTAGAATTCCTCCGCTTTAACGAAGGACCGTTTCCCGGTCAGGCACATACGCGCCCCGAAATTCGGAGGGCGCAGTGCCCCTAGTGGCTATATAGTAGCCCCAACATTGAACTCCTATGGCTAAGTGAAAGTGATAAAGCATTATAGTCCGGTTGCCTAGTTTGCTACGCTATCACCTCCTTCACAGGACCAAGACGTTGGATTAAGTGTGAAAATGCGCTATTTGCAAACACCCCCGCACTATGTGCGTGGGGGCTGAAGCCGAAGACTGCCATCTTTCAGGTTATATACACATATACGTTAAACGGCCGCATAGGAGGAATTTTTAACACTTGAACGCACAAGTATAAAAAGCCCTTATATTATATTCAAAGCATGGCTTCACAAATCATACATGTCACTTGAACATAACATTTTTCGAGCACTGCGTCTCTATTAAACGAGTGCCCTGCAGGACTTCCCCAAAATAGTGCTCGGCTGGTAATCGGCTCCTGTCCGAATCCTCGGAAGCAATGTCGGTGGCCTCCATCTTTGCCCAGTATGTTTTGACACGGGCGAGCGCCATCCATGCACCCTCTATGCATACCGACCGCTTCATCGCCTTGATATGCGGCACCGCATGAAGGAACTGCTACACCAAGCCAAAATAACTCTTCGGCTCGGGCCTTTCCAGCCACAGATGAGCCACGACATCCTTCATGGCAAGTCCGGACAACCTATTTAGCTCGGCCCACTCGGCTAACCGATCGGTCAATGGAAGTGGACGCTCCGGGCTATGGAATGGCGACCAAAAAAGCTCTTCCATTCCGTGATCCTTCTGGCCTCGGAAGTGTGCAACCGCGTCTGCGACACTCGCCGCCAAATTTAGATAGGCATCCTCCGCACCCCACAACTGGCCCAACTGAGCATACTTCGGATCCGTGAACTTCCTACGCAGCAGAAAGGGCTTTCCAGCCGCAATATCCCCGGCCTGACGTAGCTCCTTTATAGGTCTCATCGCGGAGCGGGCATCCTTGGCTTCGGCGATGGCCTTCTTCAGGCCCTATTGCTCCGCTCGACGTTCTCTTTCAAGAAACTCATAGCTGTCGGTAGCATCCTTCAACTTTACGGCCATTTCAGCCATTTCCTCCCTGCTTCGACAGTGAGCAGCCTGTTCGGCTTTTAGCTCTTCGGCCGCCTTCAAGGCAGCCACATTACCTTTTCTGGCTTGCTCCTTGGCTTGGGCAAGCTCTACCCGAAGGTCCTCCATAGCAGCGACACCATCTGCATTAAGCATACATGTACTAAGGCACGGGCGTCAAGCTCCCTTACCAGGTGTTTCACGGAGAAGCCACATACCTTGTGACTCGTCAAGTCGCTTATTAACCAGCGCGATGTCCGCATCCGCAACGTCCAGTTGCCGCTTCAGTTCGGCAACTCCATCAGTCCGGCTGGCCACCGAACGCTTCGCCCCCTGAATAGGGAAGGGCGACATCTTAACATTGAGATTATGATCCTCGGCACACCGTCACTTCTGACAACGTACCGAGACTCAGGGGATACTATCTATACAGGGCGCATTCTATATGCAAAACTTTCAGAAGGTATATCATTTTCGCGTACCTCAAACCCCGTCAGTAAAGTTCTGACGGCTTCATGCAATCCGCTCTCAGCGGATGAAATCCTTTCAATCACCATACCCATTAATGCACGGTGATCTTCTGAGATAGATGCTCGCCCGAGCAGATCTTTTAGCTCCTCCGACCGCACACCAGTTGGTGCCGGACTCGGGGAAACCCTCCGCGACGACACCTCAGGGTCGTCCACCCCTTCTGATGGCGCGGCAGATGGAGGCATTTCGCTCTCCATCATCTCCGGTCGAAGATCCCCCGAAGATGAGCTCTGCTGAGAAGGGCTGAGATCCGAGCTACAAGGTAAAAACTTCGGTCATCCTCAGAAATGAAAACAGGGATGTCTCTTATTAAAAAACTCCCCTTTCTACTTACGGCTTGCTGGAGGGCTGATTCCCTTGGGGAAATAGTGCGGCCGGGGCCTTTCCTTGCCCAGGACCCTCTGGTGAAGATTTCTTCCCCCGCTTTGAGGCCTTGACCTCCGGATCTTCAGAAGCGGTCCTCTTCTCCCCTTGGAGGGAGGGATTCTCGATCCCCCCTTCCTTAAAGGCCTCCTTAACGGAGGCGGTGGCTTTCCTGTTCCCCCCTTCGCCCTCTTCCAAAGGCACAGCCTCCAGCATCTTGGTTAACACAGGATCCGGCGAGGTCTCAGGGAGGGGGGCCAGACACCTTATTAGCTTTGCTTCTGCTATCCATTCCTGTTCAAGGGACAACTCTTTAAAGGGCAAGTAATATGATGAATGTACGGATAGCACGTCCGGGCACAGGAACTACTTACTTGAGTATCCGGGCGATTGCAGCTCAGACCTGTGTCCTCGGTCAAGTCCGGACACATCTCTTATGATCCGAAGCACAGTTTATACATCTCCACGGGCGTCGCACCCATGAAGTGGTGGAGAGCTCGCAGTCCCTCCGGATTGAATTCCCACAGGCGGAGAGGGCGAAGTTTGCAGGGCAGAAGGTGCCGAATCAGCATAACCTGTGCCACTACGACCAGATTGATCTCCCTCTCTTGGAGGTCTCGAATCCGGCCATGCAATATTGGTACGTCCTTGGATGGCCCCCAGTCGAGCCCTTTGTTGACCCATGACGCCAGCCATTGTGGAGGGCCCAAGCGAAAGGCAGGTGGTGCCACTTGCCTGGTGCCCTTGGGAGCGGTGATGTAGAACCACTCCTATTGCCACAAACCGAGCTCCTCTTGAAAGGAGCCCTCGGGCCATGGAGCATCGGCCCTCGTGCTTACAACTGCCCCTCCGCACTCTGCCTGTTGCCCCTCGATCATCTTCGGCTCCACGTTGAAGGTCTTGAGCCACAATCCAAGGTGAGGAGTAGTGCGTAGGAAGGCTTCGCAGACAACAATGAACGATGAGAGGTGGAGGATGGACTCTGGAGCCAAGTCATGGAATTCCAGCCCATAACAAAACATGAGCCCCCTCACGAAGGGGTCCATCGGGAAGCCTAAGTCCCGACGGAAGTGAGACACGAACACCACGCTCTCACCAGGCTCGAGAGTGGGAATGACTTGCCCTTGGGCGAGCAGCCTATGTGAAATCTCGCCGGTTAGATACCTGGCATCTCTCAGCTTTAGTACGTCTTCTTCCGTGACGGAGGAGGGCATCCACCGGCCCTGTAGGTCGGAGCCGGACATTGTCAAAGGTCCGAAGCGCTCGAATCTGGAACCTTGGGTGTTGGAACTCGAGGTGAGGGGAGGATTCGATTGAGATTGAAGAAAAGGAATGGGCCTTGGTCTCATTATAAAGGGGTAGAATACCAAGAGCCGTCCCCATGACCGTTTGGGACTCGCCTCCAATGGAGGGGGCTTGCCAACGGGCGCGGTTGGGTTACCCACGTCCGTATTGATGAGAATCCCGGGATAAGGGGACACGATCTCTGCTTTGATAAGACGTGCCAAGGAAACCGCTTCGCTAAACGCGATGAGGTGGAACAATAAAAATAACTCGAATAAAGGCTTGGCCGTGGCGTGACGTCATGCCACGAAATATGTCAGCAGATTGGACTTGTGTAAATATTATTCTCTCTACGGTGATATGTGGAATTTATTTTGCAGAGCCGGACACTATCCTGGTGTTCAAAATCTTCTATGAATTATTCGGCGGAGGAACCCGCCTTGCAATGCCGAAGACAATATGCGCGCCGAACTCGTTGTCATTGAAGCCTGGTTCAGGGGCTACTGAGGGAGTCCTGGACTAGGAGGTGTCCGGATAGCCGAACTATCATCATTGGCCGGACTCCAAGACTATGAAGATACAAGATTGAAGACTTCGTCCTGTGTCCGGATGGGACTTTCCTTGGCGTGGAAGGCAAGCTTGGTGACGGATATGTAGATCTCCTACCATTGTAACCGACTCTGTGTAACCCTAGCCCTCTCCGGTGTCTATATAAACCGGAGGGTTTTAGTCCATAGGACGAACAACAATCATACCATAGGCTAGCATCTAGGGTTTAGCCTCCTTGATCTCGTGGTAGATCTACTCTTGTACTACCCATATCATCAATATCAATCAAGCAGGAGTAGGGTTTTACCTCCATCGAGAGGGCCCGAACCTGGGTAAAAACATCGTGTTCCTTGTCTCCTGTTACCATCCGCCTAGACGCACAGTTCGGGACCCCCTACCCGAGATCCGCCGGTTTTGACACCGACAATGGGCCAGAAGTGAAAACGGGCTGGAATCATATTGGGTGGCCCAGATGACGCTACTGGGCCTAATTCGGATAGGGCGTAACAGGCCTTGGGTTAGCGAGCTGTAAATGGGCTATATGCGAACAGACCGTTAACAGGCTTTACATGGGCTGGCCCGCCACCTTTTCACCAAGTCAAACGGGCCGGCCTTTTCACAGGAATGGGCCTTTGTTGGGCCATGCCATGTGTCGACGTATCATAGGCGCCTTTTGTCTAATGAGTGGATGACATCTATCCCAACGGTGAGCCGACACGTGTTTCCTCCAGCCAATGATGATTTTACACATGGAAAATCCCCATTGGTCGGGGCTGTTAACGGGTTATCGGATCCAAAACCCGACCCGATAGCTTAACGGTGTTTCGTTACGGTGGATGCCACGTGTCGGTCACCCTTGACGAAAGCACTTCTGTGACGCGCGATTTATCGTCATGGAAGTGGACACTTCCGTGATGATAATTTTGGTAATGTCATGGAACACTTCTACGACAGCACACGTATGACTATCTTGATTCTGTCATAAATTTGTCATGGATGTACATGCATGACAAAAAATGCGACCTACTGTGATAAACATGTATCATCATGGAAGTGTATTTTTTTGTAGTGCAATCAGGTGATGAACATGAACCTAGTGATAATGTTAATGATAATGTTCATGTTGATGCTCAACCTAGCAAAAACAATGATGTAGAGATTGAACCTGCTGTTGATCTTGATAACCCACAATCAAAGAATCAACATTATGATAAGAGAGATTTT
This sequence comes from Triticum aestivum, assembly GCF_018294505.1. Lineage (NCBI taxonomy): Eukaryota > Viridiplantae > Streptophyta > Magnoliopsida > Poales > Poaceae > Triticum > Triticum aestivum. Next base: position 72,835,022 of record NC_057810.1, on the reverse strand, counting down.
GTTGCTAGGAAGCACGGTAAAGGAAGAGAACCATGGGTTCAGAAACCCATGCCCTTTCCTCCTAAACAATCCAAGTCAAAAGATGATGAGGATTTTGAGCGCTTTGCTGAAATGATTAGACCTATTTTCTTACGTATGCGCTTAACTAATATGCTCAAAGTAAATCCTTACGCTAAGTAAATGAAGGATATCATCACAAATAAAAGAAAGATACCAGAAGCTGAAATTTCCACCATGCTTGCTAATTACACTTTTAAGGGTGGAATACCAAAGAAACTTGGAGATCCGGGTGTACCAACTATACCATGCTCTATTAAAAGAAACTATGTTAGAACTGCTTTATGTGATCTTGGAGCCGGTGTTAGTGTTATGCCTCTCTCTTTATATCGTAGACTTGAATTGAATAAGTTGACACCTACTGAAATATCTTTGCAAATGGCTGATAAATCAACTGCTATACCTGTTGGTATTTGTGAGGATGTGCCTGTTGTGGTTGCAAATGTCACTATCTTAACGGACTTTGTTATTCTTGATATTCCCGAGGACGATAGTATGTCTATTATCCTTGGTAGACCTTTTCTTAATACTGTAGGGGCTGTTATTGATTGCAACAAAGGCAATGTCACTTTTCATGTTAATGGTAATGAGCATACGGTACACTTTCCGAGGAAACAATCTCAAGTTCATAGCATCAATTCTATTGGAAAAGTTCCAACTATCACTATTGGAGGTTTTGAATTTCCTATCCCTACTGCCAAGAAAAAGTATGATATTCTTATTGTTGGGGATTTTCATATCCCTGTTGAGGTAACTTAGTGTTATTCGAAATTTCTCTGGTTCCGTGTTATTCGGAATGAGTTTGTTAACAAGACTTGATCAACCTTGTTAGTGGGTTCATTTTGATGATCACGAGATGGATGAAACTAGAAGGCACAACCATCTGTACCCTTTTTTTACTTTCTGTTATGTAGAATAAATAAAGCAAAAATAGTATTATCTGTCTGTTTTCTGAATTTTTCGTGCATTAAAAAATAGTCCGAAAATAAAAGTGCTCCAAATGCCCTGCAAATTTAGTATGATTTTTTCTGGAATATTTGAGGATTTTAGGCACTGAAAACACTACAGGAGGGGCAAGCACCAGGCCACGAGAGAGGAGGGCGCCCCCCCTGTAGGGTGCGTCCCCCTGTCTCATGGGCCCCTGGCGCCCCCCTCCACTTATGCCAGCACCCACACACTTCATCTTGTACCCAAAAAAATCCCCATCCAGCTCAAGCACGAGTTGTAGCTCGTTTTGCTGCGATTTTCGATCTCTTAGCTCAAAGCTCCATTCGCAAAATTGCTTTGGGAGATTGTTGCTTGGTATGTGACTCCTCCATTGGTCCAATTAGTTTTTGTTCTAGTGCTTTATTCATTGCAAATTTTTGCTGCATAGGTGACCATGGTCTTGAGCTTGCATGTTAAATCTTTGAGGTCCCAAGCAATTCCAATGCATGATATAGGCTCTAGGCACTTGTAGGAGTAGTTGTTATCAATCTTGTTTAGTTTTATTCACTTTTATTTTGAAGTTACTAAAATTTCAGAAATTTTCAGAAAATGTTAAGGATGCTCTTTAAAGGCTCTTCTAGCCAAAGCTCTAAGGAAAAATAAGACAAAGAGAAGGAGAAACCCAAGTATAATCTTCCTCGCTTGGCGGAAGTATGGTCGTGTGAATGGCCGTGTGAGGAGTTCTTGAAAGAAGCTGGAATTCATGAAGACTTTTATGCTTTAATCGAGACTGCAGACCTCACTGGTTTCATGAACGACCGAATCGATCAGTATCTCTTACTCACCACTACTTTTGTGCAAAACTTTTATTATTATCCTAAGAAATCACCGCCTGCAGTATCATTTCATTTATATGATGAATTCAAAGAAATGTCTTTACGTCATTTTTGCGCGGTATGTAGGATACCTTATGAGGGAGAATTAGATGAACCCCATCGTGATGATGTGGGTAGCTTTGTTAATACTATCACTGTAGAAGAGCCAAAGAAGGGCTCCGAGGCGAAGGTCTCTAGCATACACTTTCTTGTTGTACGCTATTTTGCTATATTTGCTAGTAGATGCTTGATTGGTCGTGGAAATAGTGGGAATTTGAGCGTTCCTGATATTATCATTCTTCAACATGCTTTGCTTGGGGACAATACTTTTAGTATAGGTGCCGTCGTTGCTAAACGGCTAGCCCTGAATCGTACAAAAGGCCCCATATTTGGAGGTATCTATGCTGCACATCTTGCTGAACATTTTCAGATACCCATTACACACTATGAGGAGGAGGAGACAAAATTACCTCCTCACATTTTAGATTACAAGAGCATGGTAGCACACAAGTTTATTGTTGACAACGAAGAGAAGATGCTCCTGTATAGACTTAGATTCAATAAGAAACACTTTGAGTATATTATTTTGCCTGCGCCTCTGTTGTTTGATTTGCTTGCAGAAAATTGTCTTATCATGCCGGAAGCGGTGAACAATCACTGAGCTCAAGCTTTTACTCCAGAACCTGAACCTGAGCTGGACCCTTATCATGCATCATTTGTCCAGTGGGATCCGGAGATGACCAGCCAGTGGTATCCTGATTACACCTCCCACTACACCGGGGAGAGTAGCAGCGGTCCCTGGTATTAAACCAACTTAGGCCAAAAGCCTAAGCTTGGGGGAGTATGTATTTCTCACCGACTTTACATTCATGTTCACACACTAGTCGTCGGTGCTCATACTCTTTCATTGTATTATCCATGCTAGTTTAAATTTCTTTTTCTAGTTTTATTCTTGTGTGTTTGATAAACCTTAAGAAAAAACAAAAAAAATTAGTTAGTTTAATTTCCTTGCTTGTAGTAGAAATTAAAATGAAAACCCAAAAAGATTTCTAGTTCTTCTTTTACTTGTTGGGAGCTTTCCTGTGTAAATAGTTTTATTTTCTTTTCTTTCCCTTTGGGGGTCGAGAAGACCATACTGAAAATGCTTAGTGGCTCTTATATGCATGATTGTTTATTTAATTTAGAGCCCATATTACTTGTCTTCTCTCTTGAGTTGAATGCTTGCAGATTCCAGCTTAGTGCAATGCACGTGCACTCTTATTATTATACACATCGTTCGGTCGTGCAAGTGAAAGGCAATAATGACGATATATGATGGACTTATTGGGATGAGAAAAGCTGGCATGAACTTGACCTCTCTTGTTTTTGTAAATATGATGATTCATGGTTCTTGAGTCAGCTATTATGAAGTAAACATATTTATAATGACATTTAGAGATTATAGTTGCTTGTTCCATGCTTGATTAGCTATGAGTTATAATGTTTACCTTGCGTGCCAACATGCTATTAGAATGATTATGATATGATATGATGGGATGGTATCCTCCTTTGAATAAATTGAGTGACTTGACTTGGCACATGTTCACGCATGTAGTTGAATCAAATCAACATAGCCTTCATGATATTTATGTTCATGGTGGATTATATCCTACTCATGCTTATACTCGGTGTGAATTAATTTTAATGCTTGTTTACGGCTGTTGTCTCTCTCTCAGTTGGTCGCTTCCCAGTCTTTTTCTAGCCTTCACCTATACTAAGCGAGAATACTGCTTGTGCATCCAAACTCCATAAACCCCAAAGTTGTTCCATATGAGTCCACTATACCTTCCTATATGCGGTATTTACCTGCCGTTCCAAGTAAATTTGTATGTGCCAAACTCCAAACCTTCAAATGAAATTCTGTTTTGTATGCTCGAGCAGCTCATGTTACAACTAGGGCTGCCTATATCTTCCATGCTAGGTGGGATATTCTCAAGAGGAGTGGACTCCGCTCCTCATTCACGAGAAAGGGTCGGTAACCGGGATGCCCAGTCCCATGATCCAAAAAGATCACAGGAAATCAAAATAATTAAACAAAACTCCCCCAAGGCTGTTGTATGTTCGAGGCACTCGTTGTTCGAGCAAGCCATGGATTCATGCTTGTTGGTGGTTGGGGAGTATAAACCTTTACCATTATGTTTGGGAACTGCCTATAATGCATGTAGTATGGAAGATACAGCCATCTCATAGTTGTTGCGTTGACAGCAAAAGTATGCCGCTCAAAATGTTATTCAATCTCTATTTTAAAATCGAGCTCTGGCACCTCTACAAATCCCTGCTTCCCTCTGTGAAGGGCCTATCTATTTACTTTTATGTTGAGTCATCATCCCTTCTTATTAAAAGCACCCGCTGGAGAGCACACTGTCATTTGCATTCATTACTATTGGTTTATATTGGGTATGACCTGACTGGATCTCTTTTACCATGAATTACGATGTTTAGTCAGTCCTTGATCTTTAAAGGTTCTCTGCATTAATGTTTTGCGGTCTCAGAAAGGGCTAGCGAGATACCATTTTGTTATATCATGTTATGATTATTTTGAGAAAGTGTTGTCATCCGAGTTTTATTATTATGACTCGCTAGCTGATTATGCTATTGATATGAGTAATTGTGGGACCTATGTGTTATTGTTAGTATGGTTAGTTCATAATATTTGCTGAAACATGAATGCTGGCTTTTCATGTTACAACAACAAGAGCAAACAGAGTTTGTAAAAGTTTTTCTTTATCACTTTCAGTTTATCAACTGAATTGCTTGAGGACAAGCAAAGGTTTAAGCTTGGGGGAGTTGATACGTATCCAATGTATCTACTTTTCCAAACACTTTTGCCCTTGTTTTGCACTCTAACTTGCATGATTTGAATGAAACTAACCCGGACTGACGCTGTTTTCAGCAGAACTGCCATGATGTTGTTTTACGTGTAGAAAAGAAAAGTTCTCGGAATGTCCTAGAAATCCACGGAGGCACTTTTTGGAATTAATAAGAATTTTTGGCGAAAGAACTAATGCTAGGGGGCCCACGGCCTTTCCACAAGACAGGGGGACGCCCCCCTCTAGGGCGCGGCCCCCTATCTCATGGGCCCTGAGGGAGTCCTAGACTAGGGGGTGTCCGGTTAGCCGAACTATCATCATCGGCCGGACTCCAAGAATATGAAGATACAAGATTGAAGACTTCGTCCCGTGTCCGGATGGGACTTTCCTTGGCGTGGAAGGCAAGCTTGGCGATATGGATATGTAGATCTCCTACCATTGTAACCGACTCTGTGTAACCCTAGACCTCTACGGTGTCTATATAAACCATAGGGTTTTAGTCCGTAGGACACAACAACAACAATCATACCATAGGCTAGCTTCTAGGGTTTAGCCTCGATCTCGTGGTATATCCACTCTTGTACTACCCATATCATCAATATCAATCAAGCAGGAGTAGGGTTTTACCTCCATCAAGAGGACCCGAACCTGGGTAAAAACATCGTGTCCCTTGTCTCCTGTTACCATCCGCCTAGACGCACAGTTCGGGACCCCCTACCCGAGATCCGCCGGTTTTGACACCGACATTGGTGATTTCATTGAGAGTTCCTCTGTGCCGTCACAATCAGGAAGGATGTCTCTTCCCGTCTTTAAAGACGGTACCATTGCCAAAGGAGCTTTGGCCGCCGGCCAAACTATCCGGCTAGGTGGTTTTCTAATGACCGCCTGTTCGGCTGCCGCTTCAACGATGACTTCTCGGGTCATCAAAAGCGATCTTCATGTCAACTCGGAATTCACCGAGCAGTTGGATCCGATGGAGCTCTCTTCCGTAAACGAGCTCTTGGATCGCATCGCCGCCCTGGGAGTCGCTACAGACTATGATCAGATTGGGCTTAAAACCAATCTGAGAGAGATTAATTCTCCCCAGGTTACCCACCGCGTTGCGGTGGTAGAGGAACAACGCGGCGACTCTTCTTCTATATTAAAGACTAGCTATGTCCGGATTCCCGATCCCTCCATGCCGGATTCCTGCGGAGGGACGGATGCCAATCAAGTACTGAACCTAAAGTCACGCAGCGGACTAGATTCGTTGGACAACATCCATCAATCCAAGCTTCCAAATTCGGAAACTTTTCGGCCCTTGAGCCTCTAGTTGGGCAGGGTTCCAGACTTAATTCCACCTGCCCACCCAAACATAAGCGATCTATCTCAAATCCGGCAAGAGCCCACGGAAATAGTACATCATTACTGGGCCAGATTCCTCCTAGTCATGGACAGGATAAAGGACTGCCATGAGGAAAGCGCAATCTCAATTTTTTGCAACAATTGCACGGACAAGGGAATCACAAACGCCATAAGTCGCCGCAAAATTACACGCTTCGCCGATCTGGCATCCATAGTACGAAAGTACTGTGCGATGGAGAGCACCTGGAAAACCGAAACTAAGTTTTGGGACAATCCGGCTCCGAACACGACCCTAGTCCGAAACAAAAGGGTGCACCATGCTCAGGCACCCGGGATAAAAACCAAAAAGCAAAAACCCCATAAAGGGAATGGAACCGTACTAGAGGGATGGCTCAGCGGACCCTGTAAAATTCACAGTACAGAGGGCACCACTCCAACACATAGCCTTCGAGCATGTTGGATACTACGGCAGGTGGCCAAAAGTGGCGAAGAGCTTCTAGCCCCGGAGAACCAAACCAACAGTGCCAGTACGATATTAACAGTCTTCGAGACTTTCGCATCAAACAATATGCGGAAACGAACACTCCGCAGCCTTGCCGAAGTCTACCAAGTAGCAACAATAAATCCATGGAGTCACTACAAGAAATATGTCAACTTATGACCTTCTATCAGTGACCCTGGAAGAATTGGTCATAGATTTATGACCATTTGAGACCAATTGGTCAAAAGCTGTTGAGGGGCTCCAAACCCTAAACCATTGCGACCATTTTGGTCAGAAAGGTCATAATTTCCTTACATGAAATGGTCATAAAGCTAACAACGCTAGTCTGCTGCCTTATTTCTAGTTGTTAACGACCAATATAGATGGTCATAGCCTTGTAAATTGTGGTGGGTTGCTATGACTAGGCGCCACCTCATCAGTTTTGCCTATGTGTCATGTCCATGTGGCGGTTTTTGCCCTAGGTTGTGAAGCATCCTATATTTCTGTCATTCCCAAAATTCCCAAAAAAATCTCATAAATTCTTTGGGTCATATCTTCGTCAAATATGTAAAAACCTTCCTTGCCTAGTTCAAAAATATTCATTTTCCTATTCTGTTCAGAGTAACAGTTTGTGAAGGAAGTACCACTTTGGCATGTCCAAATAGTATCCATTTTCTATAGTACTTTCCTATGCCCAAATAACCATCCTCCACCAAATGCCAGCTCAATCCATTCATTATTTTGAGCCGAGCTTCAACATTCGTATTTATGTCCAGTGTGGTGGTTTGCAAAGAAAGTACCACCTAGGCTCCTCCTTTTGAGTTGAAAATTTGTGAAGATGGTCTTCTTAGTAACTGATCATCCTCAGCCAAAACTCACGCACATTATCCATGTACATTTCCCGTACCGCTAATCAAACACTTGGCCGCTAATTCATGTTTGAGCATCGATCGGTCTCCTCGTGAGAATCTTATGTTGTAATTTTGTTCCTAGCACCTACCTGGGGAGTGCTCAACCCACTATACATGCCTAGGCTGCCCAGAACACATGGCAACGTCACGGTCACGCGGTGACCACGCGACGGGCATGTGAGTTTACGCGCTCTAGAGTTGGGGCCCTCGGCCACCGCCCAAACCTCGACGTATCACCACCAAACAATGTATTTATGATTAAATAGGTACTTATGTAACAATAAATGATTTTTGGAAAAAATAAATAGCAAACTATGAGGCAGCTGCAGTTCAAATTTGACCCGCTTCCAACTGAATCGGCGGGAATTTGTCTTCTCACCAGAGGTGGATCAAAACTTTTGACACCCAACCATTTTGTAAATTTTGCATTAAATATGTCCTAATATTTTATAAAAATGATTTGGTAGAATTTTGCAACAAATATATGGTAGGTCCTTCACAAAAAAACCTCATTTCGGGCACTCGAAAAATGGAAAAATGAATTTTCCGTGCAAAGAAAATGAAAACTCCCTTTGGCAACATTGTTTGGAATTACAAGATGCACTCTTGTGCACAATATGATATGATTTGAACAAACTATGCCATGAATGTGACCATGAGATTGAGCGTTTGGGTTGAAATCCATGAATCTTCACACATGATAGCTCATTTATGAGAACACTTTTCTAAAATAATTTCAGTATTACAAGTTTATTATTTTTCCTGGAAACTTGGTCACATATAATGACACAATGCGAAGGTTTTCCAATTTTTTGATTTTTTTTGAATTTTTTATGCCCGTTTCAAAATGCGGTCAAAACGGCGGGCTTGACCATTCCTAGCTAGTGGTTGAATCTTGGAATTTTTTTGGTGTTTCTCTGATTAAATAGATACTTATGTACCTAGAAATGATTTTTGGAAAAAATAAATAGCAAACTATGAGGCAGCTGTAGTTCAAATTTGATCCGCTTCCAGCTGAATCGGCAGAAATTTGTCTTTTTCACGAGATGTGGATTAAAAGTTTTGACACCCAACCATTTGGTTATTTGTACATTAAATATGGTCTAGTATTTTATAAAAATGATTTGATACAATTTTGCAACAAATATTTGGTATGTTCTTCACAAAAAAACTCATTTTGAGCACTCGAAAAATGAAAAATGAATTTCGTGCAAAGAAAATGAAAAGTTCCTTATTACTATTTTGTTATTTTTTTCTTCTAAAAACGAGGTCACATTTGATGACATGATGAGAAGGTTTTTCATTTGTTTCATTTTTTCCAATGTATCAGGTCAAGTAAATAGCTAAGATGATCTAACATCTTATTTTTAAATTTATCACGACCAATTCAATTGGTCATAATATTGTATTGCGTTCTGATTGGTCCGTGGACAAGGCACACGGATCATGCACAAAACACCATTGGATCTTCCGGGATCCAACGGTAGCCGTCGCTCCTCGCCTCCCCCACCAACCCCACCTGAGGCGAAACCCTAGCTGGCATCTTCCATCCACCCCCCGCCTCCTTTCTTTCTTTCTTTCTTCCTCTCCTCTCTCCCCCGATGCAGATCCTCTCATCCTCGTCCACCCATGAAACCCTAGCCCCCTTCTCCCAATCGCCGCGGCCGCCCAGATCCAATCCAAGTCAGAGCCCCCGGCCTCCATCTCCATTCCTGCGTGCGTCGGCCACCTCCCTTCGGCGGAGCTCGACCCCCACCCCCCAAGCGCCGCTGCTCCACCCTCTCCCGCGCCCCTCGATTCCAGATCCCCATCTCCAAGTCACCCTCTCCCTCCCTCAGACCTCGATCCGCCGCCGCCCACCATCGACGACCCTCACCATAGATGAGATCGAGATCCTCCCTCCCTCCCGTTCTCCTCTAGCCTTATCCACTCCGATCCAACCAACCACTCCGTCCTTGGGATTTTGTCGCGCGAAGCCTCGTCTCGCCGGCCCGGCGACCACAGGCAGGCAGTCCACGGCCAGGATGGCGGCGTGCCCCGCCACGACCACGTACACGCACGACACTCCGCACCTTCCCTCCCTCTCCTACGGTTCGTAACATATGCGCTCCTCTCCTCTCCTTGGGTGACATGCAGGGCTCGCGTGGGAGCAGCGCACAGCGGAGGCCTCTGGAGGATAAGCGGGAGGAGCCCGACCGTCCTCGCGCGCCTGGCCCATGGCAGGAGCACCACGGCGCGCGCCTCGGAGCTACAACATCTCCTTCGGCGACTTCGTCTTCGGCATCCTGCCGGCCACGCTCGTCAGCGTCGACCAGCGTGGGTCGTCGGCTCCTCCGAGCCCGAGGTACGGATTTGGGTCCATTCCTTTTCCTTCTCAAGAAACCTTGGTGAGCTAGCCGAAGCGATGTTGATTCATCCAACTGAACCCCGTTGATTCCACTCTGTAATGTCTGTATAGCATCGCCTCTGCACCTGCTCTGTTAGTTCCATCGCGTACTGCATAGGTCGAGTTCTTTGTAGTGCTTAGCCCTGTCAAGGGAATCAGGCCGCTGTTGCATACGGACCTATAATCTCTATGAAATACTAGAGTAAATAGGTTGGTTTAGTCAGTAACACCATCTCTGGAGTGTGCAGAAATTGCTATGTTCGTCTGATTTGTTGGTTTGTATTTCCATATACGAGTTCAGTTCGGCAGGGGAATGTGGATATGGATATGTGACAAATTCCACCTGCACAGGGGATGTGGATATGTGATGGTGATATGAGAAAATGTGGTTGTAGTATTTTCTGCACAATTTCCTCGTGTCTCCATCACGGCCTCTTTGCAGGTTTAATTTCCTTGAGACTCCCTGTAGCTTCCTTCTGAAGGATGGCAATGTTGCACACATCTTAGAATGAAAGCTGAACCATCCTGAATTTAGAGCAATCTCTGAAGATACAGTGAAAATTATTAGAACAAAGATACATAGCTCCTTACTGGGTTCCCACTTTACTAAATTTCTGTGTTGGTTAATGATAATGCTGCTTCTTTTTCATTGTCTAGACATTTCGAATAGCAGGTTCTCCAGCCAGCCGTATTTTCTTCCAAGAAATATTGAATAACTTGTTTACTTCATTTTTTAAAAACAGATAATACATATTGAATTATTCATATTAATCTAAAATAATAACCAAACAACTACAGGACAGTGGATTACTAGCATGCATGTGTGACTTAGTTTTTGGTGTGTTTTGCTTGCAGGTCATTGTTGTGAAGGCCGCCACGGGAAGGCGTGGGGGACTTGGCACAAGGCCGGTGATCGAATCTATGCTCTCTGCTCCATGGAAAGGCCTAAATTCAGCTTGACAGAGAGCACACAAATGGTTGCATAGTGTGTTTAGGTTGTGGAACTTATAATTAGAAGGTTTAGAAAATGTTAGTCGAGCTAACTGTTCACAATCTGAAGTAACTTTAACTTGGTACAAAATTGGTCTGATATTAGTTTTATATCACAAAAGTAGGGAGGTTCCTACTGCTTATTAGTATCACCTTTGGATTATTACTGCGTTCGGTTCACCACTGTACTGATTATCTTGGCGAGCATTTGTTTAATAACTAGAATACATTGTCCGCTAGGAACTCTATTTACCTTACCTTACATGTACAATGCACAAGGTCAGTTTGCGTACTATTACAAATGTCTGCGAGGGTCCTTTGTGCTACTAGTGATTTTGATCGATTCTTTGCAAGACAATCACGTACACAGATGCCTAAGCAGCTTAATTGATTGCAGCTTAATTGATTCCGACTATCTGAACAAGTTACTGTTATCCAAATGATTTTGCCTACAATAAGCTATTATTCACCATTGGTTCAGTAGATGTTTATGTAGTAGAAAATTACACTACCAGTGATAGTCTGAATCTAACATGATCAACATCTTACTCCTGTATTTGTCTTGCCCATAGTACTCCCGTATGAGTAGCTGTATACTCCTGTAGTTTTTCCTGCCTGTAGTGCAGAGATGGAGTAGTTTGTCCTGCCTGTGTGATGTTCTTTCCAGCATCTTAGCTGTGTACTCTAATTACTGGAGTATTCTATAGATTTTTTCAATTAAAACTACTCCAGAGATGTTACTTCCAGCATCAACATAATTTATTTTCTTTTGTTAATGGTTACTGCTGATGGTGCAGATTTTCCATGTATGCTCTCAGAATCTAAACTAATTTATAGTTTTACTGAAACTATAGTTTTTGTAGTTTTATTTTGTGTTCTTATAGTTTTACTTAAACTATAGTTTGGTCCATATTTACACCAGATGTAGTTTTCTGAATGTTTGTGCTTGCTATGATGCAGTATGCTTCGACGGGAGCATCTGCGGAGAGGGTCAGGGAGTGGGTCTCAAAGCTCGCTCATCCACTTGGAGGTACGCACCTTGCTAAATCTTGGTGCAACTTATCATTAGATTTTCTTTGAAAATTGGCGTTGATTGGTCTGAAGATGAAACTATAGTACTATACACACGACATGCAACAACCACTTATATCAAATAGTGGAGCAGTGCTGCTGTCCTGAATGTTACCTCAAGTTTATCGTTTACCGGAAGTTTCAAATTAGAAGAAGTTTCAAATTCTTATGCTGGTTTATGTTCTGTTTGTAGGTTATGAGATATGGTGCTGGAGAGATGCCATTAGCAAACTGGAAGGGCTGCAACCAAATCCAATCGGCAGCATGGCAGTGGTCTCTGAATATTCAGCGATTCCTTTTTTGTTTGGCCTTCTTGTAGGTTTGCACATAAGTGGAAGTTGTAGTGTATATTAGTAGTCGCTGGAGCTGTGATGGTGATCTTTCTTTTGAGTGGCTGTCGTTTGTTATGACAATCTTTTAGTTGCTACTTCTTATGTATAGATAATGTGATGAATATGTAACTGCAACAGATGATGTATGATTGTACAGTGGAACAAATGTTGCTTTGATAGCAAAATTGAAAAAACTGAATTGTTTCTCTGTTGTCCAGTCCTTTGAATTAGCGGGCTGAAAATATTGATGGGCTGGAAGAGGCCTTAGCCCAAACAATATTGGACAAAAAAATGAATGGACCGCAAAAAGGCCGAGGCCCAAAAAATGGAAGAAGCTTAGGAAAAAGGCTGGCCCAAAAGAATAAATGGCTGTTGGGCTTGGCCCATGAACCCGACAAAAAATTGATGAAAAAAAACACAAATAGGCCGAATTGTTGGGCTAGGCCCATGTAGAAAATTGAATTGGACCGGGCTAAATCTTGTGCCACGTTAGATTGCCACGTTGGATGCCTACGTGGCCTGGGGAGGTTGCTAGTGACCAAAACACCACAGTAGACATATTTTGGTCATAAACGTCTACGACCTTCTCACAGAGAAGGTCGCTATAGTCAGTTTACGACTGCCAGCTTTTGACCTTCTTTTTTTGGTCACAAAAAGGTCATAAATGGAAATTTGTGACCTTTCAGTGACCAATAGTCAAGGTCACAAATTGACATATTTCTTGTAGTGAGTGACACGGCTATCACCTTCAACGCCAGCGACGAACCTAAATTCCGAACAGCCTGAGCACCAGCCGCATTGGTCCTCAGTCCAATAGTGGACGGCTTTCGTCTTACCAAGGTACTCATGGATGGCGGCAGCGGATTAAACCTCATCTACGAGGAAACCCTCCAAAAAATGGAAATGGACTGGAGCCGCATTGAGCGAAGCAGCCCAACCTTCAGAGGAATAATCCCTAGTCGGGAAGTACGCTGCACAGGAAAAATTACACTAGATGTGGTGTTCGGCTCGCCGGACAATTACAGGTCCGAGGAGGTCACGTTCCAAGTGGCCCCGTTTAGCAGCGGATATCACGCTTTACTAGGGTGGGAGGCATTCACAATTTTCCAAGCTATACCCCATTATGGGTACATGAAGCTTAAAATGCCCGGGCCCAATGGAATCATCACTCTTGTCAGTGATCCGGACATAGCACTCCACGCTGAAAATAAGACAGCTGCACTAGCCCTCGAGGCACTATCCGAAGCCCTAGAGGCAGAGGAACTCACTACGCTGCGCTCCACGGTGAACACGGACGATGTGATACTCGATAAGAGATCCAAGTCCACCTCTTTTAAACCAGCAGACGAAAGAGTCAAATTCCAGGTCCATCCAACGGACCCCACAAAGACAGCCTCCATTGGGGCACAATTAAACCCTGATGTAGACGCTGCACTACGAGAATTCCTTCGGGAAAACTGGGACATTTTTGCCTGGCACCCTTCAGATATGCCAGGAATCCCACGTAGGCTGGCAGAACACAGCCTAAACATCCTAAAAGGATTCAAGCCAGTCAAACAGGCTCTTCGGCGATTTTTCGAACCCAAAGACAGGCAATGGGAGAGGAGCTAGCCAAACTATTAGAAGCCGGATTCATCAGAGATATAAAACATCTGGACTGGCTAGCGAACCTGGTAATGGTACCCAAAAAGGACAAATCCTGGCGCCTTTGTGTCGATTTTAAAGACCTTAACAAGGCCTGTCCAAAGGACCCTTTCCCCTTCCCTGCATCGACCAAATCATCGATGCCACCGCAGGGCACGATTCATTGTGCTTCCTCGATGCATACTCCGGATACCATCAAATCAAGATGGCAGAAACAGACCAGGCCGCAACGGCATTCATTACTCCATATGGACCATTCTGCTTCAACACAATGCCCTTTGGACTCAAAAACGCCGGCGCAACATATCAGCGCATGATTCAGACATGTCTAGCTACCCAGATCGGCAAAATAGTGGAGGCATACGTAGACGATGTGGTTGTTAAGACCAAACACGTCAAAACTCTAGTAGACGATTTGAGGCTCACATTCGACAACCTCCGAGCATATGACATTAAGCTCAACCCGGAAAAATGCGTTTTCGGCGTACCAGTCGGAAAGCTCCTGGGCTTCATTGTATCCGGTAGAGGAATTGAAGCAAACCCAGCCAAGATCCGAGCTCTGTTACAATTGGATATCCCAAAAGACCTCAAACAAATACAAAAACTGACTGGATGCGTGGCAGCTTTAAGCCGCTTCATCTCCCGGTTGGGAGAAAAGGCATTGCCCCTCTATCGCCTCCTCCGGCGCACCGAACACTTCGAATGGACGGATGCTGCCACGGCCGGACTCGAAGAAATAAAAGCCATATTGGCAACAAATCCGGTCCTGCCGCGCCCAACCTGGGCGAACCAATGTTATTATATATCACGGCAACACATCAAGTTGTCAGGGAGGTACTCGTCGTCGAACGAGAAACGGAAGGACACAAATTCCCTCTTCAAAAACCAGTGTACTACGTATCCTTTGTCTTAACTCCATGCAAGTCCCAGTATCCACATTATCAAAAGGTAGCGTACGCGGTATTCATGGCATCCCGGAAGCTGCGACACTACTTTCAAGAGTGTTCGATAACAGTGGCCTCCGAAGTACCTCTCAATGACATTATAAACAACCGCGACACGATGGGCAGGATCGCAAAATGGGCCATTGAGCTCTTACCATTCGACATCACCTACAAACCACGGCGAGCCATAAAGTCGCAAGTTTTGGCTGACTTCATCACCGAATGGACCGAAGCCGAACTCCCTAAAGAGTACGGCGCATACTCCAATTGGATCATGCATTTCGACGGCTCCAAAATGTTGGCCGGCTTGGGGGCTGGCGTCGTATTGACGTCCCCAACCGGAGACACAGTCCAATACGTACTTCAGATAATGTACACGGACTCCAACAAGGCAGCCGAATATGAGGCCCTTCTACATGGTCTCCGGATGGCAATCTCCATGGGTATTCAACGCCTAGAGGTGCGCGGGGATTCAAACCTCGCAATATCCCAAGTAAATGGAGACTTTGACGCCAAGGATCCGAAAATGGCAGCCTATCGTAACGCCGTCTTAAAAATGTCAGCTCGGTTCGAAGGACTCGAATTCCACCATGTAGCCCGGGATAATAACCAGGCAGCCGACGTGTTGGCACGCATCGGCGCAAAACGCGACGCCGTCCCTCCAAACATCTTCCTGGAGCGGCTCTTTAAGCCATCCGTATTATGGGAAGAGGAGTCCGGAAATAACAACCCGGAACCAACCGCACCACCCAACACGGAACATTCTGACACAATCGGTGGCTCAGCCAATGAAATAACAACTTCAGCCCACGAAATAATGGCAGTAATTGCCCCATGGACGGAACCATTCCTAGCCTACTTAATCAGGCAGGAACTTCCCGAAGACCAAAATGAGGCCCGCTGCATAGTTCGGCGATCTAAAGCCTACAAGGTCCATGAGGGAGAACTTTATAAGAAAAGCACAACCGGAGTCCTTCAAAGGTGCATCTCCGAAGAGGAAGGGCGAAATCTCCTGGCTGATATTCACGCCGGACTCGATGGGCACCACGCCGCAGCCCCGGCCCTTGTGGGCAAGGCCTTCCGTACAGGATTTTATTGGCCAACTGCCCGGGCAGATGCTCAGGACTTAGTCCAACACTGCGTCGGTTGCCAGCTCTTTGCTAATCAAAGCCACATGCCACCCACCGCCCTCAAAACTATACCCATCACCTGGCCGTTCGAGGTCTGGGGGCTTGACATGGTTGGACCCCTTAAAGGGGGAACCCACAAGCAAAAATACCTATTGGTCATGGTGGATAAATTCACCAAATGGATAGAGGCCAAGCCGGTTAAAACAGCCGAATCCGGACCTGTGATAGACTTCATATATGAGGTAGTACACCGTTATGGCATCCCCCACAGCATCATCACTGATAACGGCACGAACTTCACGGCCGACGAGGTTAAACTCTGGTGCAAAAACATGGGCATCAAGCTCGACTACGCTTCAGTCTATCACCCTCAAACTAACGGTCAAGTCGAACGAGCAAATGGCCTAATCATGAGCGGCATTAAACCCAGGTTAGTGTGGTCCCTCACAGAATCTAACACGCACTGGGTGGAGGAGCTCGACTCTGTACTCTGGGGGCTGCGGACCATGCCAAATCGTACTACCGGATTCACGCCATTCTTTATGGTATACGGCGCAGAGGCAGTTTTGCCCTGCGATATAATTCATGACTCACCTCGAGTGCGCATGTGCGAAGAAAGAGAAGCCGAGTTGGATCGGCAGGATAGTTTGGACGCATTGGAGGAGGAGCGCGACGTGGCAAAGGATCGTTCCGCATTCTATCAGCAGCAGGCTCGACGATATCAAAGTAGAGAAGTACGGGCCAAAACTTACAATGTTGGCGAACTAGTTCTACGCTTGCCGGACAAGAAAAAGGACAAACTCAAGCCCAAGTGGGAAGGTCCCTTCGTCATTGATCAAGTCCTGACCGGCAGAGCATACCGTCTACGAAACGCATCGAACAATTGACTCGAGCCGAACCCATGGAACGCAGCCCGCCTCCGAAGATTCTACGCCTAGCGCCAGACTCAGGGTTCGTCTCCTTCCTCCGTCAACATTTTACAAGTTTGCTGTCTTTTGTTTTTTCTCTTCCTTCCTCCCTACTTTCCGTAAAGCCTTTGTGGGCTGACCTGCGCATTGTTCGCACACACTTGACGTGCTTCTCGCACTCATTATACCTGGGGCTTCTTTAACAGAAGCTTATTTATATGGGCTTCATGCCCAACACATGCGTCACACTTCCGCATGTACCTTTTACTCACCATTATATGCATCGATATGACTTAAGTTTTGGCCAAGTTGGGTTGCCTAGCTCCTGTGCTTACCCCTACGTTCCTGATTTTTTGGCTAGGAGGTAAAGGGAGCACCTCTGCGATTGTTACTGCCGGGTCAGCCGGATGTGTACCTTAGACTGGGTGAAGCCGAAAGCTAGCGTTCTTAAGGGAATATTCGGTCGGTGACTTGAAAGATGATTTCTTATTTATTTATTCAAATGCCCCCAGATGCTTTTCTGCTCTTTTCGCAGTCCGTACATGCACTTTAGGGCATGCCTCCCAGGGAAAGGAACCCCTAACGAAACTATTCTCCTTGGAAGATGTTTCTTACTAACCATGTAATATAACAGAACTAGTTGGGCACTTGTCTGATAAAGCACTAATGACCCCTATGCCTGGTCTCCATGCATGCCCCGGTTCCTTTTTTTAATAACCATGAGGTTATTCGGACACACTCCAGACTCTAGGGTCCCGAGGTCGAAGCGAAAAGGTCCGCAAAGACAAACGATCTACAATCCGGCTAGAAGGCATTTTACATGTCATTTCAGATTACATCGTCAAATTGACTGATTGTACTCCTCTTCAATCCCATCTAACAGGCTTTCTAGCTTACAGTCCTATTGGGAATACTTAGCGGCCAACTCTACTTGGCCGTACATTAAGCTCACAGGAATCTCCTTCCCATCGGGCCCCACAGGTCCGACCTCGGCCATGTGGTTCGGATTAGCCTTCGTATACCGCGTCTTCACCATGGCCCAGGCCTCCCGGGCGCCTTGACGGCAGGCCAATATCTTCCATAGACGGAAGCGCTGTCGTGCCCCCTGAAGCTTCTCTACAAGCCCTCCAAGACCCTCGGGCAGGGAGACGGACGGCCATAAGGCCTGGACACCGCCGCTCATCGCCTGCCGAACATGTTCGTGCAGCTGCAGCAGCTCGGGAAGCAGATCACCCGTTGAACCGGTCATTTCCTCCGCAGGACGACCCGTGAGCACACCTACAGACATATTTCTGTCAATCGACTCCCTCGCTGAACTCTTCTTTTCAAAAGAGTTTGCTCAAGCACTTACTGTAAATGCCGCGACGAAGCCGCTGATTCTCCTTCACGGAGCCAGACAGCTGGGCCCGAACACCTTGTAGTTCTTCGCCCAGCTGGGTGTTGGCATCTTGGAGTTTGTTCCTCTCCTGCTGCACCTTCGTAAGCACCCTCTCACCGGCCTTCAGCTGGCGCAGTAGCTGTTGCTTGTCCGTATCGAGTCCGACACCATCTGCAAAATTATTGTCAGATTTATACGCACGCCGCACTTCATAAACTACTTATCTTTTCGAAGTATGTATTACTAGAGGGGGTCTCTGTGGCTCCCCCTGCGGCGGCTAGTGCGGCCTCAAGTTGGGCCTTGCACTCTTGGAGCTCCTGGGACAGCTGGGTATTCTTCTCCGTAAGATCCTGCATAACAAATGATCCTTAAATCAGTTATTCTAACTATTTTAAGTCTCGGGGGCTACTGGCATATATAACTATTAAAATTCCTTACCCGTATGTCTTTCACATATTGCTCCGTGGCTCTGGTTAAACCATCTTGAGCGGCACGGAGGTGTGCATCTCCCGCATTAAAGGAATTCAACGCCTCCGGGGAGAAACACGCGTTGCGAAGAACTGTCCAGCGGTGCCTTTGATTCATGGCGCTCTACACCTCAGACCTGGTGGCGGACAGCCTGTCGGCGTCCTCCATTGGAGGAGCATCCGGCTCGCGCCTTGCGCTCGCCTCCCCCTTCGGACTAGGTGTTGGAGGCTGGCTGGCGGCGGTTTGGGCGGCAACCTCTCCGGGCACAGTCCGACGAGCGCTCTTTCTCCTGGAAAAGTCATGAGTATTAACATACCTCCCAGGAATCGTTCTCTTAAAAACAAGGGCGTGCTATACCGTTGCGGCGACGTCTCGATTCGCACCGCACCCCTCTTCCGCCTGCTGGGCTGAACTGACCCTTGATTGTCAGCCGCCGCGGGTTCGGCTTCCCGCCTTGAAGGCACCTCCTGTGAGACACCGTTGGTATGTGGTGGTCAGAAATAAAGCACGGATGAAGTAATGGTGTCAGGACTCCGGTCATAGTTACCTGGGAAGCCGGAGATAACCGGGGTAGTCAGCCGTAATGGCGACTAGAGCATTGTCCATGCTAAGTTGTTGGAACACCCCGTCGATCAGCTCCACCTCTATGTCCGGATCCTCTTCGGAGGTCGGGTCAAGGGATCTTCCCGGATCCTCGGGTTGTGGAGTCGGGCTGTGTATGCCCTCCACATCCCGGCGCAGTTCCTGCGTCGAAATCATAAAGTGAAACACTTAACTTTGAAAGCACGGATCGGATAGATAAACGCCCGCTTGCCCAGCTCTGAGGGTTATTCATGGAGAATCCATTCAATGGACTCGTGTGGAGGAAGTCCTCCTTCTCCCCCTTGTACAAGCCGAACAGGATCTTCACCAGATCGGCGGCCGATCCCGGCCCCTTGCGGCCATGACGGGTGGCGTCATTCTCCCCGTTGAAATCCCACATGGGGTGGCCCCTATATTGGAGCGGCTGCACCCCTCACATAATGCACGTGGCCATGACTCCAATCATGGTCAATCCGGAATGAGACAGCAACCTTATCCGGCCCATCAGATAATGGACGCGCCTATCATCCTCTCGTTGAGGGCTCCGCGGGCGCCAACTCAGGCATTTCTTCAGAGGAGCGTTGCTGAACTCCGGGATGCCGATCCGAACTGGGTCCGGCAGTGGAGAGTCTTCCATATAAAACCATTCTAAAGGCCAGTCTTTGGACGCTTTCTTCGGGGTTCCGAATAGATATCCGGTCCCGGCGTTGCGCCATATTTCGGCTCCGCCCACTTGATATATCGACCCCTCGTAAGAACGGGGTACGAGGCAAAACAATCTCTTCCACAGTGCAAAATGGGGCTCGATGCCCAAGAACAGCTCGCAAAGAGCTACGAAACCCGCAATATGCAAAATGGAGGCGGGCGTAAGGTGATGAAGCTGGAGTCCGTAGAACTCCAGGAGCCCCCGGAGAAACGGATGTATGGGAAATCCGAGCCCCCTTATTAGATAAGGGACGAAGCACACCCGCTCTCCTTTGGAGGGATTGGGGGTGTTCTCCGCCTGCTTTCCGCCCTTGTAGGTGGCCAACCCGGCTCGGACCGGGACCATGAAGGCCGGAGGAAGGTATCCCTCCGCTTGGAGCGTCACCAGCTCGCTGTGCGGGACTGAACATCTCCTCCAATCTCCTGGCAGAGGGCTGGGAGCGCGAGAGGAGGAGCCGCGTCGACTGTCCATAATGGAGTGGATTTTTGTCAGAAGCGCTCCAATGAGTACTCGCAGAAGGAGGATGGTGTGATTTGGATCTAGATCCTTGCCTCTCTTATAGGCAGCTTAGTCACGCAGCTTGGGGGTAAAAACGTAAAAATACCCTGGCTTTTCGCATTCATACAACACATGGAAGAGGGCCATTATTAGGCGTAGAAGCCAAGGAGCGCAACATTTATAAGGAAGCCGGACACTATTCGGCAAGCACATGGAATTTGGAGCAGAACCCGCCTTGCAATGCCGAAGACAATATACGCGCCGGACTCATCGTCATTGAAGCCTGGTTCGGGGGCTACTGAGGGAGTCCTGGACTAGGGGGTGTCCGGATAGCCGAACTATCATCATCAGCCGGACTCCAAGACTATGAAGATACAAGATTGAAGACTTCGTCCCGTGTCCGGAAGGGACTTTCCTTGGCGTGGAAGACAAGCTTGGCGATACGGATATGTAGATCTCCTACCATTGTAACCGACTCTGTGTAACCCTAGCCCTCTCCGGTGTCTATATAAACTGGAGGGTTTTAATCCGTAGGACACAACAACAACAATCATACCATAGGCTAGCTTCTAGGGTTTAGCCTCCTTGATCTCGTGGTAGATCCACTCTTGTACTACCCATATCATCAATATCAATCAAGCAGGAGTAGGGTTTTACCTCCATCAAGAGGGCCCGAACCTGGGTAAAAACATCGTGTCCCTTGTCTCCTGTTACCATCCGCCTAGACGGACAGTTCGGGACCCCCTACCCGAGATCCGCCGGTTTTGACACTGACAGGCCCCCTGGACCTCCTCCGACCTCAACTCCAACTCCATATATTCCGTCTCGGGGAGAAAAAAATCAGGGAGAAAGTTTCATCGTGTTTCACGACACGGAGCCGCTGCCAAGCCCAAATCTCTCTCGGGAGGGCTGATCTGGAGTCCGTTCGGGGCTCCGGAGAGGGGGATTCGTCGCCGTCGTCCTCATCAACCATCCTCCATCACCAATTTCATGATGCTCACCACCGTGCCTGAGTAATTCCATCGTAGGCTTGCTGGATGGTGATGGGTTGGATGAGATTTACCATGTAATCAAGTTAGTTTTGTTAGGGTTTGATCCCTAGTATCCACTATGTTCTGAGATTGATGTTGCTATGACTTTGCTATGCTTAATGCTTGTCACTAGGGCCAGAGTGCCATGATTTCAGATCTGAACCTATTATGTTTTCATGAATATATGTGTGTTCTTGATCCTATCTTGCAAGTCTATAGTCACCTATTATGTGTTATGATCCAACAACCCCGAAGTGACAATAATCGGGATACTTCTCGGTGATGACCGTAGTTTGAGGAGTTCATGTATTCACTATGTGCTAATGCTTTGTTTTGGTTCTCTATTAAAAGGAGGCCTTAATATCCCTTAGTTTCCGCCAGGACCCCTCTACCACGGGAGGGTAGGACAAAAGATGTCATACAAGTTCTTTTCCATAAGCACGTATGAGTATTTATGGAATACATGCCTACATTACATTGATGAATTGGAGCTAGTTCTATATCACCCTATGTTATAACTATTGCATGAGGAATCACATCCGACATAATTATCCATCATGATCCATTGCCTACGAGCTTTTCACATATTGTTCTTCGCTTATTTACTTTTCTGTTGCTACTGTTACAACTACTACAAAAACCCCAAAATATTTATCTTTACTTTTGCTACCATTACTATTATTATCATACCAATTTTGCTACTAAACACTTTGCTGCAGATACTAAGTTATCCAGGTGTGGTTGAATTGACAACTCAACTACTAATACTCAAGAATATTCTTTGGCTCCCCTTGTGTCGAATCAATAAATTTGGGTTGAATACTATACCCTCGAAAGCTGTTATGATCCCCTATACTTGTGACCAAGGGAGAGTTCCGTCAGCACGATCTAGTTGAGCTTCAAGGGAGAGTTCCATCAGCACGACGGCATGATGACAGTCTTGATGAAGCTGCCGACGCAAGGCTTCGCCTAAGCACCACTATGATATGACCGAGGTGGATTATGGTGGAGGGGGGCACCGCATACGGCTAAAGATTAATGATCAACTTGTATGTCTTGGGGAGCCCTCTGCTCCCTTATATAAAGGAGTTAGGGGGGAGGCGGCCGGCCAAGGAAGAGGGCGCGCCAAGGGGGGAGTCCTACTCCCATAGGGAGTAGGACTCCTCCTTTCCTAGCAGGAGTAGGAGAAGGCGGAAGGAGGAGAGAGGGGGGAAGGAAAGAGGGGCGCCGCCCACCTCCTTGTCCAATTCGAACTAGAGGGGGAGGGGGTGCGCGGCCAGCCCTGGCCGCCCCTCCTCTTCTCCACTAAGGCCCAATAGGCCCATTACATTCCCCGGGGGGTTCCGGTAACCCCCGGTACTCCGGTATATGTTCGAACTTGCCCGGAACCCTTCCGAAGTCCAAACATAGTCATCCAATATATCGATCTTTATGTCTCGACCATTTTGAGACTCCTCATCATAATCGTGATTATATCCGGGACTCCGAACTACCTTCAGTACATCAAAACACACAAACTCATAATACTGATCATCACCGAACGTTAAGCGTGCGGACCCTACGGGTTCGAGAACTATGTAGACATGGCCGAGACACGTCTCCGGTCACTACCTCCGTCCGGGTTTTTTAGTCCCGTAGACCAAAACTCGAGGACCAAGGCAGCTGCAGTTAACCGCATGCACGCATAAGTACCGCATCAATTAATGTGGTTGCGTTTATGTGCTCTGGGTAATTGGCCGGACAATTAAGTAATAGCGGTGATTCAATTGCTGCATGCAGTTGGCAATAATTACCGCGGGCAGGCACTGGCTGGTCTCTGCACACATGCACGGCTGGTCACTGCACGCATGCATGCAGCCTATTTGGCGCAGTTCGCGCCCAATCACACGAACGAATGCGTAATGATTGTGCTTTGGAAAATACAACGTGGCCTACGATTTAGAAACGCTCACTCGGGGGCTTAGCGGACCAAAAATCCCAGACGGAGGTAGTACACATCAATAACATGTATATCACATATACCTTTGTTCACCTTGCCATCCTTCTTATCCGCCAAATACTTGGGGTAGTTCCGCTTCCAGTGGCCAGTCCCTTTGCAGTAGAAGCACTCAGTCTCAGGCTTAGGTCCAGACTTGGGTTTCTTCTCCCGAGCTACAACTTGTTTGCCGTTCTTCTTGAAGTTTCCCTTCTTCTTCCCTTTACCCTTTTTCTTGAAACTGGTGGTCTTGTTGACCATCAACACTTGATGCTCCTTCTTGATTTCTACCTCTGCAGCCTTTAGCACCGCGAAGAGCTCGGGAATAGTCTTTTCCATCCCTTGCATATTATAGTTCATCATGAAGCTCTTGTAACTTGGTGGCAGTGATTGAAGAATTCTGTCAAGGACACTATCATCATGAAGATTAACTCCCAGTTGAATCAAGTGATTATTATACCCAGACATTTTGAGTATATGTTCACTGACAGAACTATTCTCCTCCATCTTGCAGCTATAGAACTTATTGGAGACTTCATATCTCTCAATCCGGGCATTTTCTTGAAATATTAACTTCAACTCCTGGAACATCTCGTATGCTCCATAACGTTCAAAACATCGTTGAAGTCCCGGTTCTAAGCCGTAATGCATGGCACACTGAACTATCGATTAGTCATCAGCATTGCTCTGCCATATGTTCACAATGTCCGGCATTGCTTCTTCAGCAGGTCTTGCACCTAGTGGTGCTTCCAGGACGTAATTCTTCTGTGCAACAATGAGGATAATACTCAAGTTATGGACCCAGTCCGTGTAATTGCTACCATCATCTTTCAACTTAGCTTTCTCAAGGAACGCATTAAAATTCAACGGAACAACAACACGGGCCATCTATCTACAACAACATAGACACGCAAAATACTATCAGGTACTAAGTCCGTGATAAATTAAAGTTCAATTAATCAAATTACTTAAGAACTCCCAGTTAGACAGACATCTCCCTCTAATAATCTAAGTGATCACTAACCAGTTCCGATCATCACGTGAAATGGAGTAGTTTTCAATGGTGAACATCACTATGTTGATCATATCTGCTATATGATTCACGCTCGATCTTTTGGTCTTAGTGTTTTGAGTCCATATCTGCATATGCTAGGCTCGTCAAGTTTAACCCGCGTATTTCTACGTGTGCAAAACTGGCTTGCACCCGTTGTATGTGAACGTAGAGCTTATCACACCCGATCATCACGTGGTGTCTCGGCACGACGAACTTTGGCAACGGTGCATATTCAGGGACAACACTTATACCTTGAAATTTAGTGAGAAATCATCTTATAATGCTATCGTCAATCAAAGCAAAATAAGATGCATAAAAGATAAACATCACATGCAATCAATATAAGTGATATGATATGGCCATTATCATCTTGTACCTTTGATCTCCATCTCCAAAGCATCGTCATGATCACCATCGTCACCGACGCGACACCTTGATCGTCATCATAGCATTGTTTGTCGTTTCGCCAACTATTGCTTCTACGACTATCGCTACCGCTTAGTGCTAAATTAAAGCAATTACATGGCGATTGCATTGCATACAATAAAGTGACAACCATATGGCTCCTACCAGTTATCGATAACTCTATTACAAAACATTATCATCTCATACAATAAAATTTAGCATCATGTCTTGACCATATCACATCACAACATGCCCTGCAAAAACAAGGTAGACGTCCTCTACTTTGTTGTTGCAAGTTTTACGTGGCTGCTAAGGTTGAGCAAGCACCATTCTTACCTACGCATCAAAACCACAATGATATTTCGTCAAGTTAGTGTTCTTTTAACCTTCAACAAGGACCGGGCGTAGCCACACTCGATTCAACTAAAGTTGGAGAAACTGACACCCGCCAGCCACCTGTGTGCAAAGCACGTTGGTAGAAGCAGTCTCGCGTAAGCGTACGCGTAATGTCGGTTCGGGCCGCTTCATCCAACAATACTGCCGAATCAAAGTATGACATGCTGGTAAGTAGTATGACTTGTATCGCCCACAACTCACTTGTGTTCTACTCATGCATATAACATCTACGCATAAACCTGGCTCGAATGCCACTGTTGGGGAACATAGTAATTTCAAAAAAATTCCTACGCACACGCAAGATCATGGTGATGCATAGCAACGAAAGGGAAGAGTGTCATCCACGTACCCTCGCAGACCGTAAGCGGAAGCATTATGATAAGCGGTTGATGTAGTCGTACGTCTTCACGATCGACCGATCCTAGTACCGAACATACGGCACCTCCGTGATCTGCACACGTTCAGCTCGGTGACGTCCCATGAACTCACGATCTAGTAGAGCTTTGAGGGAGAGTTCCGTCAGCACGACAGCGTGATGATGGTGTTGATGAAGCTACCGACGCATGGCTTCGCCTAAGCACCGCTATGATATGACCGAGGTGGATTATGGTGGAGGGGGCACCGCACACGGCTAAAGATCAATGATCAACTTGTGTGTCTTGGGGTGCCCCCTGCCCCCATATATAAAGGAGCTAGGGCGAGGCGGCCGTCCAAGGAGGAGGGCGCGCCAAGGGGGAAGTCGTACTCCCACCAGGAGTAGGACTCCTCCTTTCCTAGTAGGAGTAGGAGAAGGGGGGAGGAGGAGAGAGGGGGGAAGGAAAGGGGGGCGCCGCCCCCTCCTTGTGCAATTTGGACTAGAGGGGGAGGGGCCCCCGGCCTGCCCTGGCCACCCTTCCTCTTCTCCACTAAGGCCCAATAGGCCCATTACACTCTCCGGGGGGTTCGGGTAACCCCCCGGTACTCCGGTATATGTCCGAACTTGCCCGGAACCCTTCCGAAGTCCAAACATAGTCATCCAATATATCGATCTTTATGTCTCGACCATTTCGAGACTCCTCGTCATGTCCGTGATCATATCCGGGACTCCGAACTACCTTCGGTACATCAAAACACCTAAACTCATAATACCGATCATCACCGAACGTTAAGCGTGCGGACCCTACGGGCTCGACAACTATGTAGACATGACCGAGACACGTCTCCGGTCGATAACCAATAGCGGAACCTGGATGCTCATATTGGCTCCTACATATTCTACGAAGATCTTTATGAAGGAAATATGCCCTAGAGGCAATAATAAAGTTATTATTTATTTCCTTATTTCATGATAAATGTTTATTATTCATGCTAGAATTGTATTAACCGGAAACATAATACATGTGTGAATACATAGACAAACATAGTGTCACTGGTATGCCTCTACTTGACTAGCTCGTTAATCAAAGATGGTTAAGTTTCCTAACCATAGACATGAGTTGTCATTTGATTAATGGGATCACATCATTAGGAGAATGATGTGATTAACATGACCCATTCCGTTAGCCTAGCACTTGATCGTTTAGTATGTTGCTATTGCTTTCTTCATGACTTATACATGTTCCTGTAACTATGAGATTATGCAACTCCCGTTTACCGGAGGAACACTTTGGGTGCTACCAAACGTCACAACGTAACTGGATGATTATAAAGGAGCACTACAGGTGTCTCCAAAGGTACATGTTGGGTTGGCGTATTTCGAGATTAGGTTTTGTCACTCCGATTGTCGGAGAGGTATCTTTGGGCCCTCTCGGTAATGCACATTACTATAAGCCTTGCAAGCAATGTAGCTAATGAGTTAGTTACGGAATGATGCATTACGTAACGAGTAAAGAGACTTGCCGGTAACGAGATTGAACTAGGTATTGGATACCCGACAATCGAATCTCGGGCAAGTAACATACCGATGAGAAAGAGAACAACGTATGTTGTTATGCGGTTTGACCGATAAAGATCTTTGTAGAATATGTAGGAGCCAATATGAGCATCCAGGTTCCGCTATTGGTTATTGACCGAGAATAGTTCTAGGTCATGTCTACATAGTTCTCAAACCCGTAGGGTCCGCACGCTTAAGGTTTCGATGACAATTATATTATGAGTTTATGAGTTTTGATGTACCGAAGGAGTTCGGAGTCCCGGATGAGATCGGGGACATGACGGGGAGTCTCGAAATGGTCGAGACGTAAAGATCGATATATTGGACGACTATATTCGGAGTTCGGAAAGGTTCCAAGTGATTCGGGTATTTTTCGGAGTACCGGGGAGTTACGGGAATACGGGGGAAGAAGTATATGGGCCTTATTGGGCTTTAGGGAAGAGGGAGAGGCAGGCCGCGCCCCCCCCATTGACTAGTCCGAATTGGACTAGGGGGAGGGGCGGCGCCCCCTCCTTCCTTCTCTTCCCTCTTCCCCTTGTCTCCTACTCCTACTACTTGGAAGGACTCCTAGTTGGACTAGGAAAGGGGGAATCCTACTCCCGGTGGGAGTAGGACACCCCTAGGGCGCGCCATAGAGAGGGCCGGCCCTTCCCTCCTCCACTCCTTTATATATGGGGGCAGGGGGCACCCCATAGACACACAAGTTGATCTATGGATCGTTCCTTAGCCGTGTGCGGTGCCCCCCTCCACCATATTCCACCTCGGTCATATCGTCGCGGAGTTTAGGCGAAGCGCTGCGCCGGTAGAACATCATCATCGTCACCACGCCGTCGTGCTGACAGAAATCATCCCCGACGCTTTACTGGATCGGAGCCCGGGGATCGTAATCGAGCTGAATGTGTGCTGAACTCGGAGGTGCCGTACGTTCGGTACTTGGATCGGTCGGATCATGAAGACGTACGACTACATCAACCGTGTTGTCATAACGCTTCCGCTTACGGTCTACGAGGGTACGTGGACAATACTCTCCCCTCTCGTTGCTATGCCATCACCATGATCTTGCATGTGCGTAGGAAATTTTTTGAAATTACTACGTTCCTCAACAGTGGCATCCGAGCCAGGTTTTATGCGTATATGTCATATGCACGAGTAGAACACAAGTGAGTTGTGGGCGATACAATTCATACTGCTTACCAGCATGTCATACTTTGGTTCAGCGGTATTGTGAGATGAAGCGGCCCGGATCGACATTACGCTTACGCTTACGCGAGACTGATTTCACCATTACGAGCACTCGTGCTTAAAGGTGACTGGCGGGTGTCTGTCTCTCTCACTTTAGTTGAACCGAGTGTGGCTACGCCCGGTCCTTGCGAAGGTTAAAATAACACTAACTTGACGAACTATCGTTGTGGTTTTGATGCATAGGTAAGAACGGTTCTTGCTAAGCCCGTAGCAGCCACGTAAAATTTGCAACAACAAAGTAGAGGACGTCTAACTTGTTTTTGCAAGGCATGTTGTGATGTGATATGGTCAAGACATGATGCTATATTTTATTGTATGAGATGATCATGTTTTGTAACCAAAGTTATCGGCAACTGGCAGGAGCCATATGGTTGTCGCTTTATTGTATGAAATGCAAACGCGCTGTAATTGCTTTACTTTATCACTAAGCGGTAGCGATAGTCGTAGAAGCAATAGATGGCGTAACGACAATGATGCTACGATGGAGATCAAGGTGTCGCGCCGGTGACGATGGTGATCACGATGGTGCTTCAAAGATGGAGATCACAAGCACACGATGATGATGGCCATATCATATCACTTATATTGATTGCATGTGATGTTTATCCTTTATGCATCTTATCTTCCTTTGATTGACGGTAGCATTTGAAGATGATCTCTCACTAAAATTATCAAGAAGTGTTCTCCCTGGGTATGCACCGTTGGGAAAGTTCTTCGTGCTGAGACACCACGTGATGATCCGGTGTGATAGGCTCTACGTTCAAATACAACGGGTGCAAAACAGTTGCGCACGCGGAATACTTAGGTTAAACTTGACGAGCCTAGCATATAACATATATGGCCTCGGAACACGGAGACCGAAAGGTCGAACGTGAATCATATAGTAGATATGATCAACATAGTGATGTTCACAATTGAAACTACTCCATCTCACGTGACGATCGGACATGGTTTAGTTGATTTGGATCACGTGATCACTTAGATGACTAGAGAGATGTCTGTCTAAGTGGGAGTTCTTAAGTAATATGATTAATTGAACTTAAATCTATCATGAACTTAGTCCTGGTAGTATTTTGCAAATTATGTTGTAGATCAATAGCTCGTGTTGTTGCTTTCATATGTTTGTTTTGATATGTTCCTAGAGAAAACTATGTTGAAAGATGTTAGTAGCAATGATGCGGATTGGATCCGTGATCTGAGGTATATCCTCATTGCTGCACAAAAGAATTATGTCCTTAATGCACCGCTAGGTGACAGACCTATTGCAGGAGCAGATGCAGACGTTTTGAACGTCTGGCTAGCTCAATATGATGACTACTTGATAGTTTAGTGCACCATGCTTAACGGCTTAGAATCGGGACTTCAAAGACGTTTTGAACGTCATGGACCATATAAGATGTTCCAGGTATTGAAGTTAATATTTCAAGCAAATACCCGAGTTGAGAGATATGAAGTCTCCAACAAGTTCTAATAGCTAAAAGATGGAGGAGAATTGCTCAACTAGTGAGCATGTGCTCAGATTGTCTGGGTACTACAATCGCTTGAATCAAGTGGGAGGTAATCTTCCAGATAAGATGACAGAGTTCTCTAGTCACCATCACCAAGTTACTAGAACTTCGTGATGAACTGTAGTATGCAAGGGATGACAAAAACTGATTCCCGAGCTCTTCGTGATGTTGAAATCGACGAAGGTAGAAATCAAGAAAGAACATCAAGTGTTGATGATTGACAAGACTGCTAGTTTCAAGAGAAGGGCAAAGGGAAAGAAAGGGAACTTGAAGTGGAAAGACAAGCAAGTTGTCACTCCTGCGAAGAAGCCCAAAGCTGGACCATAGACTAAAACTGAGTGCTTACACTGCAAAGGAAATGGTCACTGGAAGCGGATATGCCCTGAATATTTGGTGGATAAGAAGGATGTCAAAGTGAACAAGGGAATATTTGATATACAAGTTATTGATGTGTACCTTACTAGTGTTTATAGTAGCCCCTGAGTATTTGATACTTGTTCGGTTGCTAAGATTAGTAACTCGAAACAGGAGATACAGAATAAACAGAGACTAGTTGAGGGGGAAGTGACGATAAGTGTTGGATATAGTTCCAAGATTGATACGATCATCATCGCACACTCCCTATACTTTCGGGATTAGTGTTAAACCTAAATAAATATTATTTGGAGTTTGCATTAAGCATGAATATGATTTGATCATGTTTATTGCAATACGGTTATTCATTTAAAATCAGAGAATAATTGTTGTTCTGTTTACATGAATAAAACCTTCAATGATCGTACACCCAGTGAAAATAGTTTGTTGGATCTCGATCGTAGTGATACACATATTCATAATATTGATGCCAAAAGATGCAAAGTTAATAATGATATTGCAACCCATTTGTGGCACTGCCGTTTGGGTCATATCAGTGTAAAGCGCATGAAGAAACTCCATAAAGATGGATTTTCGGAATCACTTAGTTATGAATCATTTGATGCTTGCAAACCACGCCTTTTGGGCAAGATGACTAAAACTCCGTTCTCCGGAACAATGGAACAAGCTACTAACTTATTGGAAATAATACATACCGATGTATGCGATCCAATGAGTGTTGATGCTCGTGGCAAGTATCGTTATTTTCTGACCTTCATAAGATGATTTGAGCTGATATGGGTATATCTACTTGATGAAACATAAGTCTGAAATAGTTGAAAGGTTCAAAGAATTTTAGAGTGAAGTGGAAAAATCATCGTAACAAGAAAATAAAGTTTCTGCGATCTGATCGCGGAGACGAATATTTGAGTTACGAGTTTGGTCTTCAATTAAAACAATGTGGAATAGTTTCACAGCTCATGCCACCTGGAACACCACAAATGTTAT
This sequence comes from Triticum aestivum, assembly GCF_018294505.1. Lineage (NCBI taxonomy): Eukaryota > Viridiplantae > Streptophyta > Magnoliopsida > Poales > Poaceae > Triticum > Triticum aestivum. The sequence goes on along the minus strand of NC_057810.1, from coordinate 72,803,656 downwards.
GGTGTGTCCGAACGTCTTAACCGCACTTTATTGGATATGGTGCGATCTATGATGTCTCTTATTGATTTACCATTATCGTTTTGGGGTTATGCATTAGATACAGCTGCATTCACGTTAAAAGGGCACCATCTAAATCCGTTGAGACGACACTATATGAACTGTGGTTTAGCAAGAAACCCAAGTTGTCATTTCTTAAAGTTTGGGGCTACGATGCTTATGTGAAAAAGTTTCATCCTGATAAGCTCGAACCCAAATCGAAGAAATGTGTCTTCATAGGATACCCAAAAGAGACTATTGGGTACACCTTCTATCACAGATCTAAGGGCAAGATTTTCGTTGCTAAAATGGATCCTTTCTAGAGAAGGAGTTTCTCTCGAAAGAAGTGAGTGGGAGGAAAGTAGAACTTGATGAGGTAACTGTACCTTCTCCGAATTGGAAAGTAGTTCATCACTAAAATCAGTTCCAGTGATTACTACACCAATTAGTGAGGAAGCTAATGATGATGATCATGAAACTTCAGTTCAAGTTACTACAGAACCTCGTAGGTCTTCCAGAGTACGGTCCGCACTAGAGTGGTACGGTAATACTGTTCTGAAAGTCATGTTACTAGACCATGATAAACCTACGAACTATGAGGAAGCGATGATGAGCCCAGATTCTGCGAAATGGCTTGAGGCCATGAAATCTGAGATGGGATCCATGTATGAGAACAAAGTATGGACTTTGATTGACTTGCCCGTTGATCGGTGAGTCATTAAGAATAAATGGATCTTCAAGAGGAAGACGGACGCTGATAGTAGTGTTACTATCTACAAAGCTAGACTTGTCGAAAAAGGTTTTTGACAAAGTTCAAGGTGTGGAATACAATGAGATTTTCTCACTGTATCGATGCTTAAAAGTCTGTCCGAATCATGTTAGCAATTGCCACATTTTATGAAATCTGGCAAAAGGATGTCAAAACTGCATTCCTTAATGAATTTATTAAAGAAGAGTTGTATATGATGCAATGAGAATGTTTTGTCAATCCTAAAGGTGCTAACAAAGTGTGCAAGCTCCAGCGATCCATTTATGGACTGGTGCAAGCCTCTCGGAGTTGGAATATACGCTTTGATGAGTTGATCAAAGCATATGGTTTTATACATACTTTTTGAGAAGCCTGTATTTACAAGAAAGTGAGTGGGAGCTCTGTAGCATTTCTAATATTATATGTGGATGACATATTGTTGATTGGAAATGATATAGAAATTCTGGATAACATGAAAGGATACTTGAAAAAGAGTTTTTCAAAGCTAGATCTCGGTAAAGCTGCTTACACATTGAGCATCAAGATCTATATAGATAGATCAAGACGCTTGATAACTTTTTTCAATGAGTACACACCTTGATAAATTTTTGAAATAGTTCAAAATGGAACAGTCAAAGAAGGAGTTCTTGCATGTGATGCAAAGGTGTGAAATTGAGTAAGACTCAAATCCTGACCACAGCAGAAAATAGAAAGAGAATGAAAGTCATTCCCTATGCATCAGTCATAGGTTCTATAAAAGTATGCTATGCTATGGACCAGACCTATTGTATACTCTGCCCTGTTTTGGCAAGGGAGTACAATAGTGATCTAGGAGTAGATCACTGGACATTGGTCAAAATTATCCTTAGTGGAATAAGGATATGTTTCTCGACTATGGAGGTGACAAAAAGGTTCATCATAAAGGGTTACGTCGATACAAGTTTTTGGTACTGATCCAGATGACTCTAAGTCTTAATCTGGATACATATTGAAAGTGGGAGCAATTAGCTACAGTAGCTCCATGCAGAGCATTGTAGACATAGTATATTTGTAAAATACATACGGCTCTGAATGTGACAGACCCGTTGACTAAGCCTCTCTCACGAGCAAAACATGATCACACCTTAGTACTCTTTTGGGTGTTAATCACATAGCGATGTGAACTAGATTATTGACTCTAGTAAACCCTTTGGGTGTTGGTCACATGACGATGTGAACTATGGGTGTTAATCATATACAGATATGAATATTGGTGTTAAATCACACGGCAATGTGAACTAGATTATTGACTCTAGTGCAAGTGGGAGACTGAAGGAAATATGCCCTAGATGTTGGGGAACGTAGTAATTTCAAAAAATATCCTACGCACACGCAAGATCATGGTGATGACATAGCAACGAGAGGGGGGAGTATTGTCCACATACCCTCATAGACCGGAAGCGGAAGCGTTAGCACAACGCGGTTGATGTAGTCGTACGTCTTCACGATCCGACCGATCCAAGCACCGAACGTACGGCACCTCCGAGTTCAGCACACGTTCAGCTTGATGACGATCCCCGGGCTCCGATCCAGCAAAGCTTCGGGGATGAGTTCCGTCAGCACGACGGCGTGGTGACGATGATGATGTTCTACCGGCGTAGGGCTTCGCCTAAACTCCGCGACGATATGACCGAGGTGGAATATGGTGGAGGGGGGCACCGCACACGGCTAAGGAACGATCCGTAGATCAACTTGTGTATCCTAGGGTGCCCCCCCGCCCCTGTAGATAAAGGAGCCAGGGGGGAGGAGGCGGCCGGCCAAGGAGGGCGCGCCAAGGGGGAGTCCTACTCCCACCGGGAGTAGGACTCCCTTCTTTCCTAGTTGGAGTAGGAGAAGGTGGAAGGAGGAGGAAGAGGGGAAGGAAGGGGGGCGCCGCCCCCCTCTCCTTGTCCTATTCGGACTAGGGAGGGGAGGGGGCGCGGCCCACCTCTTGCCTCCTCTCCTCTTCTCCCTTATGGCCCATGAAGGCCCAATAACCTCCGGGAGGGTTCCGGTAAACCCCCGGTACTCTGGTAAAATGCCGATTTCACCCGGAACAGTTCCGATGTCCAAACGTAGGCTTCCAATATATAAATCTTTATGTCTCGACCATTTTGAGACTCCTCGTCATGTCCGTGATCACATCCGGGACTTCGAACAAACTTCGGTACATCAAAACTTATAAACTCATAATAAAACTGTCATCGTAACGTTAAGCGTGCGGACCCTACGGGTTCGAGAACTATGTAGACATGACCTAGAACTATTCTCGATCAATAACCAATAGCGGAACCTGGATGCCCATATTGGTTCCTACATATTCTACAAAGATCTTTATCGGTCAAACCGCATAACAACATACGTTGTTCCCTTTGTCATCGGTATGTTACTTGTCAGAGATTTGATCGTCGGTATCCAATACCTAGTTCAATCTCGTTACCGGCAAGTCTCTTTACTCGTTACGTAATGAATCATTCCGTAACTAACTCATTAGCTACATTGCTTGCAAGGCTTATAGTGACGTGCATTACCGAGAGGTCCCAGAGATACCTCTCCGACAATCAGAGTGACAAAACCTAATCTCGAAATACGCCAACTCAACATGTACCTTTGGAGACACCTGTAGTACTCCTTTATAATCACCCAGTTACGTTGTGACGTTTGGTAGCACCCAAAGTGTTCCTCCGGTAAACGGGAGTTGCATAATCTCATAGTTAAAGGAATGTATAAGTCATGAAGAAAGCAATAGCAATATACTAAACGATCAAGTGCTAGGCTAACGGAAATGTGTCATGTCAATCAGATCATTCTCCTAATGATGTGATCCAATTAATCAAATGACAACACATGCCTATGGTTAGGAAACATAACCATCTTTGATTAATTAGCTAGTCAAGTAGAGGCATACTAGTGACTATATGTTTGTCTATGTATTCACACATGTATCATGTTTCCGGTTAATACAATTCTAGCATGAAAAATAAACATTTATCATGAAATGAGTAAATAAATAATAACTTTATTATTGCCTCTAGGGCATATTTCCTTCAGTCTCCCACTTGCACTAGAGTCAATAATCTAGATTACATAGTAATGATTCTAACACCCATGGAGTCTTGGTGCTGATCATGTTTTGCTTGTGAGAGAGGCTTAGTCAATGGGTCTGCAACATTCAGATCCGTATGTATCGCAAATCTCTATGTCTCCCACTTGGACTCGATCCTGAATGGAATTGAAGCGTCTCTTGATGTGCTTGGTCTTCTTGTGAAATCAGGATTCCTTTGCCAAGGTAATTGCACCAGTATTGTCACAGAAGATCTTCATTGGTCCCGATGCACTAGGTATGACACCTAGATCGGAAATGAACTCCTTCATCCAGACCACTTCATTTGCTGCTTCCGAAGCAGCTATGTACTCCGCTTCACATGTAGATCCCGCCACAACGCTTTGTTTAGAACTGCACCAACTTACAGCTCCACCGTTTAAGAAAAACACGTATCCGGTTTGCGATTTAGAATCGTCCGGATCAGTGTCAAAGCTTGCATCGACGTAACCATTTACGACTAGCTCTTTGTCACCTCCATATACGAGAAACATATCCTTAGTCCTTTTTAGGTATTTCAGGATGTTCTTGACCGCTGTCCAATGATCCACTCCTGGATTACTTTGGTACCTTCCTGCCAAGCTTGTTGCTAAGCATACGTCAGGTCTGGTACACAACATTGTATACATGATAGAGCCTATGGCTGAAGCATAGGGAACATCTTTCATTTTCTCTCTATCTTCTGCTGTGGTCAGGCATTGAGTCTGACTCAATTTCACACGTTGTAGCATGGGCAAGAACCCTTTCTTTGCCTGATCCATTTTGAACTTTTTCAAAACTTTATCAAGGCATGTGCTTTGTGAAAGTCCAGTTAAGCGTCTTGATCTATCTTTATAGATCTTGATGCCCAATATGTAAGCAGCTTCACCGAGGTCTTTCATTGAAAAACTTTTATTCAAGTATCCCTTTATGCTATCCAGAAATTCTATATCATTTGCAATTAAAATATGTCATCTACATATAATATCAAAAATGCTACAGAGCTCCCACTCACTTTTTTGTAAATACAGGCTTCTCCAAAAGTCTGTATAAAATCATATGCTTTGATCACACTATCAAAGCGTTTATTCCAACTCCGAGATGCTTGCACCAGTCCATAAATGGATCGCTGGAGCTTGCACACTTTGTTAGCACCTTTTGGATCAACAAAACCTTCTGGCTGCATCATATACAACTCTTCTTCTAGAAATCCATTCAAGAATGCAGTTTTGACATCCATTTGCCAAATTTCATAATCATGAAATGCAGCAATAGCTAACATGATTCGGACAGACTTAAGCATCGCTACGGGTGAGAAAGTCTCATCGTAGTCAACCCCTTGAACTTGTCGAAAACCTTTCACAACAAGTCGAGCTCTATAGACAGTTACATTACCATCAGCGTCAGTCTTCTTCTTAAAGATCCATTTATTCTCAATGGCTTGCCGATCATCGGGCAAGTCAACCAAAGTCCATACTTTGTTCTCATACATGGATCCCATCTCAGATTTCATGGCCTCTAGCCATTTTGCGGAATCTGGGCTCATCATCGCTTCCTCATAGTTCGTAGGTTCATCATGGTCAAGTAACATGACTTCCAGAATAGGATTACCAGTACCACTCTGGTGCGGATCTTACTCTGGTAGACCTACGAGGTTCAGTAGAAACTTGATCTGAAGTTTCATGATCAATATCATTAGCTTCCTCACTAATTGGTGTAGTTGTCACAGGAACCGGTTCTTGTGATGAACTACTTTCCAATAAGGGAGCATGTACAGTTACCTCATCAAGTTCTACTTTCCTCCCACTCACTTCTTTCGAGAGAAACTCCTTCTCTAGAAAGGATCCGATTTTAGCAACGAAAATCTTTCCCTCAGATCTGTGATAGAAGGTGTACCCAATAGTCTCTTTTGGGTATCCTATGAAGACACATTTCTCCGATTTGGGTTCGAGCTTATCTGGTTGAAGTTTCTTCACATAAGCATCGCAGCCCCAAACTTTAAGAAACGACAACTTTGGTTTCTTGCCAAACCACAGTTCATAAGGCGTCGTCTCAACGGGTTTTGATGGTGCCCTATTTAACGTGAATGCGGCCGTCTCTAAAGCATAACTCCAAAACAATAGTGGTAAATCAGTAAGAGACATCATAGATCGCACCATATCTAGTAAAGTATGATTACGACGTTCGGACACACCATTTCGTTGTGGTGTTCCGGGTGGTGTGAGTTGCGAAACTATTCCGCATTGTTTCAAGTGTAGACCAAACTCGTAACTCAAATATTCTCCTCCACGATCAGATCGTAGAAATTTAATTTTCTTGTTACGATGATTTTCCACTTCACTCTGAAATTCTTTGAACTTTTCAAATGTTTCAGACTTGTGTTTCATTAAGTAGATATACCCATATCTGCTCAAATCATCTGTGAAGGTGAGAAAATAACGATACCTGCCGCGAGCCTCAACATTCATTGGACCACAAACATCAGTATGTATGATTTCCAACAAATCAGTTGCTCGCTCCAAAGTTCCGGAGAATGGCGTTTTAGTCATCTTGCCCATGAGGCACAGTTCGCAAGTACCAAGTGATTCATAATCAAGTGATTCCAAAAGACCATCAGTATGGAGTTTCTTCATGCGGTTTATACAGATATGACCTAAACGGCAGTGCCACAAATAAGTTGCACTATCATTATCAACTCTGCATCTTTTGGTTTCAACACTATGAATATGTGTATCACTACTATCGAGATTCAATAAAAATAGACCACTCTTCAAAGGTGCATGACCATAAAAGATATTACTCATGTAAATAGAACAACCATTATTCTCTGATTTAAATGAATAACCGTCTCGCATCAAACAAGATCCAGATATAATGTTCATGCTTAACGCTGGCACCAAATAACAATTATTTAGGTCTAAAACTAATCCCGATGGTAGATGTAGAGGTAGCGTCCCGACCGCGATCACATCGACTTTGGAAGCATTTCCCATGCGCATCGTCACCTCGTCCTTAGCCAATCTTCGCTTAATCCGTAGTCCCTGTTTCGAGTTGCAAATATTAGCAACAGAACTAGTATCAAATACCCAGGTGCTACTGCGAGCATTAGTAAGGTACACATCAATAACATGTATATCACATATACCTTTGTTCACTTTGCCATCCTTCTTATCCGCCAAATACTTGGGGAAGTTCCGCTTCCAGTGTCCAGTCTGCTTGTAGTAGAAGCACTCAGTTTCAGGCTTAGGTCCAGACTTGGATTTCTTCTCTTGAGCAGCAACTTGTTTGCTGTTCTTCTTGAAGTTCCCCTCGTCTTCCCTTTGCCCTTTTTCTTGAAACTGGTGGTCTTGTTAACCATCAACACTTGATGCTCCTTCTTGATTTCTACCTCCGCGGCTTTTAGCACTGCGAAGAGCTCGGGAATAGTCTTGTCATCCCTTGCATATTATAGTTCATCATGAAGCTCTTGTAGCTTGGTGGCAGTGATTGAAGAATTCTGTCAATGACACTATCATCAGGAATATTAACTCCCAGTTGAATCAAGTGATTATTATACCCAGACATTTTGAGTATGTGTTCACTGACAGAACTATTCTCCTCCATCTTGCAGCTATAGAACTTATTGGAGACTTCATATCTCTCAATCCGGGCATTTGCTTGAAATATTAACTTCAACTCCTGGAACATCTTATATGCTCCATGACGTTCAAAACATCATTGAAGACCCGGTTCTAAGCCGTAAAGCATGGCACACTGAACTATCGACTAGTCATCAGCTTTGCTATGCCAGACGTTCTTAACATCGTCAGTTGCATCAGCAGCAGGCATGGCACCCAGCGGTGCTTCTAGGACGTAATTCTTCTGTGCAGCAAGGAGGATAATCCTCAGGTTACGGACCCAGTCCGTGTAATTGCTACCATCATCTTTCAACTTTGCTTTCTCAAGAAACGCATTAAAATTCAACGGAACAACAACACGAGCCATCTATCTACAAACAAACATAGACAAGCAAAAATACTATCAGGTACTAAGTTCATGATAAATTTAAGTTCAATTAATCATATTACTTAAGAACTCCCACTTAGACAGACATCTCTCTAGTCATCTAAGTGATCACGTGATCCAAATCAACTAAACCATGTCCGATCATCACGTGAGATGGAGTAGTTTCAATGGTGAACATCACTATGTTGATCATATCTACTATATGATTCACGTTCGACCTTTCGGTCTCCGTGTTCCGAGGCCATATCTGTATATGCTAGGCTCGTCAAGTATGACCTGAGTATTCCGCGTGTGCAACTGTTTTGCACCCATTGTATTTGAACGTAGAGCCTATCACACCCGATCATCACGTGGTGTCTCAGGACGAAGAACTTTCACAACGGTGCATACTCAGGGAGAACACTTCTTGATTATTAGTGAGAGATCATCTTAAAATGCTACCGTCAAACAAAGCAAGATAAGATGCATAAAGGATAAACATCACATGCAATCAATATAAGTGATATGATATGGCCATCATCATCTTGTGCTTGTGATCTCCATCTTCGAAGCACCGTCATGATCACCATCGTCACCGGCGCGACACCTTGATCTCCATTGTAGCATCGTTGTCGTTACGCCATCTATTGCTTCTATGACTATCGCTACCGCTTAGTGATAAAGTAAAGCAATTACAGGGTGTTTGCATTTCATACAATAAAGCGACAACCATATGGCTCTTGCTAGTTGCCGATAACTTCGGTTACAAAACGTGATCATCTCATACAATAAAATATTGCATCACGTCTTGACCATATCACATCACAACATGCCCTGCAAAAACAAGTTAGACGTCCTCTACTTTGTTGTTGCAAATTTTACGTGGCTGCTACGGGCTTAGCAAGAACCGTTCTTACCTACGCATCAAAACCACAACGATAGTTCGTCAAGTTAGTGCTGTTTTAACCATCGCAAGGACCGGGCGTAGCCACACTCGATTCAGCTAAAGTGAGAGAGACAGACACCCGCCAGCCACCTTTAAGCACGAGTGCTCGTAACGGTGAAACTAGTCTCGCGTAAGCGTACGCGTAATGTCGGTCCGAGCCGCTTCATCTCACAATACCGCCGAACCAAAGTATGACATGCTGGTAAGCAGTATGACTTGTATCGCCCACAACTCACTTGTGTTCTACTCGTGCATATAACATCAACGCATAAAACCTAGGCTCGGACGCAACTGTTGGGGAACGTAGTAATTTCAAAAAAATTCCTACGCACATGCAAGATCATGGTGATGACATAGTAACGAGAGGGGAGAGTGTTGTCCATGTACCCTCGTAGACCGTAAGCGGAAGCATTAGCACAACGCGGTTGATGTAATCGTACGTCTTCATGATCCGACCGATCCAAGCACCGAACGTACGGCACCTCCGAGTTCAGCAGACGTTCAGCTCGAAAACGATCCCCGGGCTCCGATCCAGCAAAGCTTCGGGGATGAGTTCCATCAGCACGACGGCGTGGTGACGATGATGATGTTCTAGCGGCGCATGGCTTCGCCTAAATTCCGCGACGATATGACCGAGGTGGAATATGGTGGAGGGGGGCACCGCACACGGCTAAGGAACGATCCGTAGATCAACTTGTGTGTCCTAGGGTGCCCCCCCGCCCCCGTATATAAAGGAGCCAGGGGGGAGGAGGCGGCCGGCCAAGGAGGGCGCGCAAAGGGGGAGTCCAACTCCCACCGGGAGTAGGACTCCCTTCTTTCCTAGTTGGAGTAGGAGAAGTGGGAAGGAGGAGGAAGAGGGGAAGGAAGGGGGCGCCGCCCCCCTCTCCTTGTCATATTCGGACTAGGGAGGGGAGGTGGTGCGGCCCACCTCTTGCCTCCTCTCCTCTTCTCCCTTATGGCCCATGAAGGCCCAATAACCCCCGGGAGGGTTCCGGTAACCCACCGGTACTCCGGTAAAATGCCGATTTCAACCGGAACACTTCCGATGTCCAAACACAGGCTTCCAATATATCAATATTTATGTCTCGACCATTTTGAGACTCCTCGTCATGTCCGTGATCACATCCGGGACTCCGGACAAACTTCGGTACATCAAAACTTATAAACTCATAATAAAACTGTCATTGTAACGTTAAGCGTGCGGACCCTACGGGTTGGAGAACTATGTAGACATGACCTAGAACTATTCTCAGTCAATAATCAATAGCGGAACCTGGATGCCCATATTGGTTCCTACATATTGTACGAAGATCTTTATCGGTCAAACCGCATAACAACATACGTTGTTCCCTTTATCATCGGTATGTTACTTGTCCGAGATTTGATCGTCGGTATCCAATACCTAGTTCAATCTCGTTACAGGCAAGTCTCTTTACTCGTTACGTAATGCATCATTCTGTAACTAACTCATTAGCTATGTTGCTTGCAAGGCTTATAGTGATGTGCATTATCGAGAGGGCCCAGAGATACCTCTCCGACAATCGGAGTGACAAAACCTAATCTCGAAATACGCCAACTCAACATGTACCTTTGGAGACACCTGTAGTACTCCTTTATAATCACCCAGTTACGTTGTGACGTTTGGTAGCACCCAAAGTGTTCCTCCGGTAAACGGGAGTTGCATAATCTCATAGTTACAGGAACATGTATAAGTCATGAAGAAAGGAATAGCAATATAATAAACGATCAAGTGCTAGGCTAACGGAAATCGGTCATGTCAATCACATCATTCTCCTAATGATGTGATCCCATTAATCAAATTACAACACATGCCTATGGTTAGGAAACATAACCATCTTTGATTAATGAGCTAGTCAAGTAGAGGCATACTAGTGACTATATGTTTGTCTATGTATTCACACATGTATCATGTTTCCGGTTAATACAATTCTAGCATGAATAATAAACATTTATCATGATATGAGGAAATAAATAATAACTTTATTATTGCCTCTAGGGCATATTTCCTTCACTAGAGGCAATAATAAAGTTATTATTTATTTCCTTATTTCATGATAAATGTTTATTATTCATGCTAGAATTGTATTAACCGAAAACATAATACTTGTGTGAATACATAGACAAACATAGTGTCACTAGTATGCCTCTACTTGACTAGCTCGTTAATCAAAGATGGTTAAGTTTCCTAACCATACACATGAGTTGTCATTTGATTGACGGGATCACATCATTAGGAGAATGATGTGATTGACATGACCCATTCCGTTAACCTAGTACTTGATCGTTTAGTATGTTGCTATTGCTTTCTTCATGACTTATACATGTTCCTATAACTATGAGATTATGCAACTCCCGTTTACACTTTGGGTGCTACCAAACGTCACAATGTAACTGGGTGATTATAAAGGAGCACTACAGGTGTCTCCGAAGGTACATGTTGGGTTGGCGTATTTCGAGATTAGGTTTTTTCACTCCGATTGTCGGAGAGGTATCTCTGGGCCCTCTCGGTAATGCACATTACTATAAGCCTTGTAAGCAATGTAGCTAACGAGTTAGTTACGGAATGATGCATTAAGTAACGAGTAAAGAGACTTGCCGGTAACGAGATTGAACTAGGTATTGGATACCGACGATCGAATCTCGGGCAAGTAACATACCGATGACAAAAGGAACAATGTATGTTGTTATGCGGTTTGACCGACAAAGATCTTCGTAGAATATGTAGGAGCCAATATGAGCATCCAGGTTCCGCTATTGGTTATTGACCGAGAATAGTTCTAGGTCATGTCTACATAGTTCTCGAACCCGTAGGGTCCGCACGCTTAAGGTTTGGATGACAGTTATATTATGAGTTTATGAGTTTTGATATACCGAATGAGTTTGGAGTACCGGATGACATGACGAGGAGTCTCGAAATGGTCGAGACGTAAAGATCGATATATTGGACGACTATATTCGGAGTTCGGAAAGGTTCCGAGTGATTCGGGTATTTTTCGGAGTACCGGGGAGTTATGGGAATACGGGGGAAGAAGTATATGGGCCTCATTGGGCTTTAGGGAAGAGGGAGAGGCAGGCCGCGCCCCCCCCATTGACTAGTCCGAATTGGACTAGGGGGAGGGGCGGCGCCCCCTCCTTCCTTCTCTTCCCTCTTCCCCTTCCTTGTCTCCTACTCCTACTACTTGGAAGGACTCCTAGTTGGACTAGGAAAGGGGGAATCCTACTCCCGGTGGGAGTAGGACACCCCTAGGGCGCGCCATAGAGAGGGCCGGCCCTCCGCTCCTCCACTCCTTTATATACGGGGGCAGGGGGCACCCCATAGACACACAAGTTGATCTATGGATCATTCCTTAGTCGTTTGCGGTGCCCCCCTCCACCATATTCCACCTCGGTCATATCGTCGTGGAGTTTAGGCGAAGCCCTGCGCCGGTAGAACATCATCTTTGTCACCACGCCGTCGTGCTGATGGAACTCATCCCCGATGCTTTGCTGGATCGGAGCCCGGGGATCGTCATCGAGCTGAACGTGTGCTGAACTCGGAGGTGCCGTACATTCTGTACTTGGATCGGTCGGATCGTGAAGACGTACGACTACATCAACCACGTTGTCATAACGCTTCCGCTTACGGTCTACGAGGGTACGTGGACAATACTCTCCCCTCTCGTTGCTATGCCATCACCATGATCTTGCATGTGCGTAGGAATTTTTTTGAAATTACTACGTTCCCCAACACTTTATCGGTCAAACCGCATAACAACATACGTTATTCCCTTTGTCATCGGTATGTTACTTGCCCGAGATTCGATCGTCGGTATCTCAATACCTAGCTCAATCTCGTTACTGGCAAGGCTCTTTAATCATTCCGTAATGTATCATCCCGCAACTAACTCATTAGTTACATTGCTCGCAAGGCTTATAGTGATGTGCATTACCGAGAGGGCCCAGAGATACCTCTCTAATAATCAGAGTGACAAATCCTAATCTTGATCTATGCCAACTCAACAAGTACCATCAGAGACACCTCTAGAGCACCTTTATAATCACCCAGTTATGTTGTGACGTTTGGTAGCACACAAAGTGTTCCTCTGGTAATCAGGAGTTGCATAATCTCATAGTCATAGGAACATGTATAAGTTATGAAGAAAGCAATAGCAGTAAACTAAAACGATCAAGTGCTAAGCTAACGGAATGGGTCAAGTCAATCACATCATTCTACCAATGATGTGACTCCGTTTATCAAATGACAACTCATGTCCATGGTTAGGAAACTTTAACCATCTTTGATCAACGAGCTAGTCAAGTAGAGGCATACTAGTGACACTATATTTGTCTATGTATTCACACATGTATTATGTTTCCGGTTAATACAATTCTAGCATGAATTATAAATATTTATCATGAAATGAGTAAATAAATAATAACTTTATTATTGCCTCTAGGGCATATTTCCTTCAGTCTCCCACTTGCATTAGAGTCAATAATCTAGATTACACAGTAATGATTCTAACACCCATGGAGTCTTGGTGCTGATCATGTTTTGCTCGTGAGAGAGGCTTAGTCAACGGGTCTGCAACATTCGGATCCGTATGTATCTTGCAAATCTCTATGTCTCCCACCTGGACTTGATCACGGATGGAATTGAAGCGTCTCTTGATGTGCTTGGTTCTCTTGGGAAATCTGGATTCCTTTGCCAAGGCAATTGCACGAGTATTGTCACAAAAGATTTTTATTGGACCCGATGCACTAGGTATGACACCTAGATCGGATATGAACTCCTTCATCCAGTCTCCTTCATTTGCTGCTTCCGAAGCAGCTATGTACTCAGGTTCACACGTAGATCCCGCGACGACGCTTTGTTTAGAACTACACCAACTTACAGCTCCACCGTTCAATATAAACACGCATCCGGTTTGAGATTTTGATTAGTGTCAAAGCTTGCATCGATGTAACCATTTATGACGAGTTCTTTGTCACCTCCATAAACGAGAAACATATCCTTAGTCCTTTTCAGGTATTTCAGGATGTTCTTGACCGCTGTCCAGTGATCCACTCCTGGATTACTTTGGTACCTCCCTGCTAAACTAATAGCAAGGCACACATCAGGTCTGGTACACAACATTGCATACATGATAGAGCCTATGGCAGAAGCATAGGGAACATTTTTCATTTTCTCTCTATCTTCTGCAGTGGTCGGGCATTGAGTCTGATTCAACTTCACACGTTGTAACACAGGCAAGAACCCTTTATTTGCTTGATCCATTTTGAACTTTTTCAAAACTTTATCAAGGTATGTTCTTTTTGAAAGTCCAATTAAGTCTCTTGATCTATCACTATAGATCTTGATGCCCAATATATAAGCAGCCTCACCGAGGTCTTTCATTGAAAAACTCTTATTCAAGTATCCCTTTATGCTATCCGGAAATTCTATATCATTTCCAATCAACAATATGTCATCTACATATAGTATTAGAAATGCTACAAAGCTCCCACTCACTTTCTTGTAAATACATGCTTCTCCAAAAGGTTGTATAAAACCATATGCTTTGATCACACTATCAAAATGTTTATTCCAACTCCGAGAGGCTTGCACCAGTCCATAAATGGATCGCTGGAGCTTGCACACTTTGTTAGTACCTTTTGGATCGACAAAACCTCCTGGTTGTATCATATACAACTCTTCGTCTAGAAATCCATTCAGGAATGCAGTTTTGACATCCATTTGCCAAATTACATAATCATAAAATACGGCAATTGCTAACATGATTCGGACAGACTTAAGAATCGCTAGGGGTGAGAAAGTATCATCGCAGTCAACCCCTTGAACTTGTAGAAAACCATTCGCGACAAGTCGAGCTTTGTAGACAGTAACATTACCGTCAGCGTCAGTCTTCTTCTTGAAGATCCATTTATTCTCGATGGCTTGACGATCATCGGGCAAGTCAACCAAAGTCCACACTTTGTTCTCATACATGGACCCCATCTCAGATTTCATGGCCTCAAGCCATTTTGCGGAATCTGGGCTCATCATCGCTTCCTCATAGTTTGTAGGTTCGCCATGGTCAAGTAACATGACCTCCAAAATAGGATTACTGTACCACTCTGGTGCGGTTATTCTGTTTGACCTACGAGGTTCGGTAGTAACTTATCTGAAGTTTCTTGATCAATATCATTAGCTTCCTCACTAATTGGTGTAGGTGTCACATGAACCGGTTTCTGTGATGAACTACTTTCCAATAAGGGAGCAGGTACAGTTACCTCATGAAGTTCTACTTTCCTCCCACTCACTTCTTTCGAGAGAAACTCCTTCTCTAGAAAGGATCCATTCTTAGCAACGAATGTCTTGCCTTCGGATCTGTGATAGAAGCTGTACCCAACAGTCTCCTTTGGGTATCCTATGAAGACACATTTCTCCGACTTGGGTTTGAGCTTATCAGGTTGAAGCTTTTTCACATAAGCATCACAGCCCCAAACTTTAAGAAACGACTACTTTGGTTTCTTGCCAAACCACAGTTCATAAGGCGTCATCTCAAAGGATTTAGATGGTGTCCTATTAACGTGAATGCAGCCGTCTCTAAAGCATAACCCCAAAATGATAGCGTAAATCTGTAAGAGACATCATAGATCGCACCATATCTAACAAAGTGCGGTTACAATGTTCGGACACACCATTACGCTGTGGTGCTCCGGGTGGCGTGAGTTGCGAAACTATTCCGCATTGTTTCAAATGAAGACCAAACTCGTAACTCAAATATTCTCCTCCACGATCAGATTGTAGAAACTTTATTTCTTGTTGCGATGATTTTCCACTTCACTCTGAAATTCTTTGAACTTTTCAAATGTTTCAGACTTATGTTTCATTAAGTAGATATACCAATATCTGTTTAAATCATCTATGAAGGTGAGAAAATAACGATACCCGCCGCGAGACTCAGTATTCATCGGACCACATACATCAGTATGTATGATTTCCAACAAATCTGTTACTCGCTCCATTGTTCCGGAGAATGGCGTTTTAGTCATCTTGCCCATGAGGCATGGTTCGCAAGTACCAAGTGATTCATAACCAAGTGATTCAAAAAGTCCATCAGTATGGAGTTTCTTCATGCCCTTTACACCAATATGACCTAAACGGCAGTGCCACAAATAAGTTTCACTATCATTATCAACTCTGCATCTTTTGGCTTCAACATTATGAATATGTGTATCACTACAATCGAGATTTAACAAAAATAGACCACTCTTCAAGGGTGCATGACTGTCGGTGTCAAAACCGGCGGATCTCGGGTAGGGGGTTGAGGGAGTCCTGCACTAGGGGGTGTCCGGATAGCCGGACTATCATCATCGGCCGGACTCCAAGACTATGAAGATACAAGATTGAAGACTTCGTGCTGTGTCCGGATGGGACTTTCCTTGGTGTGGAAGGCAAGCTTGGCGATACGGATATGTAGATCTCCTACCATTGTAACCGACTCTGTGTAACCCTAGCCCTCTCCGGTGTCTATATAAACCGAAGGGTTTTAGTCCGTAGAACACAACCATTACAACAATCATACCATAGGCTAGCTTCTAGGGTTTAGCCTCCTTGATCTCGTGGTAGATCCACTCTTGTACTACCCATATCATCGATATCAATCAAGCAGGAGTAGGGTTTTACCTCCATCGAGAGGGCCCGAACCTGGGTAAAAACATCGTGTCCCTTGTCTCCTGTTACCATCCGCCTAGACGCACAGTTCGGGACCCCCTACCCGAGATCCGCCGGTTTTGACACCGACAGGGGTCCCGAACTATGCGTCTAGGCGGATGGTAATAGGAGACAAGGGACACAATGTTTTTACCTAGGTTCGAGCCCTCTCGGTGGAGGTAAAACCCTACTCCTGCTTGATTAATATTGATGATATGGGTAGTACAAGAGTAGATCTACCACGAGATCAGAGAGGCTAAACACTAGAAGCTAGCCTATATGATTGTTGTTCGTCCTACAGACTAAAACCCTCCGGTTTATATAGACACCGGAGAGGGCTAGGGTTAGACAGAGTCGGTTGCAATGGTAGGAGATCTACATATCAGTATCGCCAAGCTTGCCTTCCACGCCAAGGAAAGTCCCATCCGGACACGGGACGAAGTCTTCAATCTTATATCTTCATAGTCTTGGAGTCCGATCAAAGATGATAGTTCGGCTATCCGGACACCCCCTAGTCCGGGACTCCCTCAGTAGCCCCCAAACCAGGCTTCAATGATGACGAGTCCGGCGCGTAGATTGTCTTCGGCATTGCGAGGCAGGTTCTTCTCTAAATTCCATGTACTTGTCGAATAGTGTCCGACTTCTTATAAATGCTGCGCTCCTTGGCTTCCATGCCCAATAATGGCCATCTTCCACGTGTCGAACGAATGCGAAAAGCCAGGGTATCTTTATATTTAACCCCCCTAGCTGCGCAAATGAGCCACCTATAAAAGAGACGGGGATCTAGATCCGAATCACACCATCCTCCCTCCGCGAGCATTCATCGGAGCTCCTCTGACAAAAATCCATTCCATCATGGACAGTCGACACGGCTCCTCCTCTCTCGCTCCCAGCCCTTAGCCTGGAGATTGGGAGAGATGCTCAGTCCCGCACAGTGAGTTAGTGACGCTCCAAGCCAAGGGATTTCTTCCTCCAGCCTTTATGGTTCCGGTTCGAGCCGGACTCGCCACCTACAAGGGCGGAAAGCAGGCAGAGAGCGTCCCCAATCCCTCCAAAGGAGAGCGGGTATGCTTTATCTCTTATCTAATAAGAGGACTCGGATTTCCAATACATCCGTTTCTCCGGGGGCTCCTGGAGTTCTACGGCCTCCAGCTGCACCACCTTACGCCTGCCTCCATTATGCACATCGCGGGCTTCGTGGCCCTTTGTGAACTGTTTTTGGGTATTGAGGCTCATTTCGCGCTGTGGAAGAGATTGTTTTGCCTGGTACCCCGTTCTCATGAGGGGTCAATATATCAAGTGGGCGGAGCCGAACTATGGCGCATCGCCGGGAACGAATATCTGTCCGGAACCCCGAAGAAGGCGTCTGAAGACTGGCCCTCGGAATGGTTTTATGTAGAAGATGCCCTGCTACCGGATCCCATTCGGACCGGCCTCCCGGAGTTCAGCAATGCTCCCTTGAAGAAACGCCTAAGCTGGCGCCCGTGGAGCCCCCAGAGGGAAAATGTCAGGGATGTCCTCTACCTGATGAGATGAATAAGGTTATTAGCTCATTCCGTCCTGACTATGATCGGAGTCATGGCTACATGCATTATGCAGGGGGTGCAGCCGCTCCAGCATAGGGGCCACCCCATCTAGGATTTCAACGGGGAGGATGATGCCACCCGCCATGGCTGTAAGGGGCCAGGATCGGTCGCCGATCTAGTGAAGATCTTGTCCGGCCTGTACAAAGGGGAAAAGGACGATTTTCTTCGTGTTAGTCCATTGAACGGGATTTCTATGAACAACCCTCGAATCTGGGTAAGCGGACATTTCTTTTTGCCTATCCGATCCATATTCCCATGATTAAGTATCTCATTTTGTGATTTTGACGCAGGAACTGCGCCGGGCCGTAGAGGATATACACAGCCTGGATCCACAACCCGAGGATCCAGAACGGTCCCTCGATCCGGCCTCCGAAGAGGATCCGGACATAAAGGTGGAGCTGATCGATGGGGTGTTCCACCAACTTAGCATCAACAATGCTTTGGTCGCCATTACGGCCGACTACCCTGGAATACTTCCAGCTTCCCAGGTAACTGTGACCGAAGTCCTGATACCATGACCCATCCGTGCTTATTTCTGATCACCGCATACCAATGGTGTTTCACAGGGGGGTGCCTCTGAGGCGGGAAGGCGAGCCCGCGGCAGCTGGCCAACAAGGGGCACCTCGGCCCAGCAGGCAGAAAAGAAGTGCGGTGTGGATCGAGACGTCGCTGCAACGGTATAGCGCACCGCCGTGTTTCAAGGAAAGATTCCTGGAAGGCATACTAACGCTCGTGATTTTTTCAGGAGAAAGAGCGCTCGCCGGACTGTGTCCGGAGAGGTTGCCAATCGAGCCTCCGCCGACCAGGCTCCAAAGCCAGGTCCAGAAGGGAAGGCGAACACAAGGCGCGCGTCGGATGCTCCTCCAACGGAGGATGCCAACAAATTGTCCGCCACCAAATCTGAGGTGGAGAGCGCCATGAATCATAGGCGCCGCCGGACAATTCTTCGTGACGCATGTTTCTCCCAAGAGGCATTGAATGCCTTTAATTCGGGAGATGCGGACCTCCGTGCCTCTCAAGATGGTGTAGCCAGGGCCACGGAGCAGTATGTGAAAGACATACGGGTGAGGAATTTTGACAGTTATATATGCCAGTAGCCCCCGAGACTTAAAATAGTTAGAATAACTGATTTAAGGATCATTTGTTATGCAGGATCTTACAGAAAAGAATACCCAACTGTCCCAGGAGCTTCAAGAGTGCAAGGCCCAACTTGAGGCTGCACTAGCCACCGCAGGGGGAGCCACTGAGACCCCCTCTGGTAATATATACTTCGAAAGATAAGTAGTTTGTGAAGTGCGGCGTGTGTGTAAGTCTGACAATAATTTTGCAGATGGCGCCGGGGTAGATCCGGACAAGCAACAGCTCCTGCGCCGGTTAAAAGCCGGCGAGAATGTGCTTACAAGGGTGCGGCAAGAGAAAAATAACCTCCAAGATGCCAACACCCAGCTGGGCGAGGAACTAAAAGATGTTCATGCCCAGCTGTCTGACTCCGTTAAGGAGAATCGGCGACTTCGTCGCGGCATTTTTAGTAAGTGCTTGAATGAACCTTAAAAAAGAGTTCAGCGAGGAAGTCGACTAACAGAAATATGTCTGTAGGTATGCTCACAGGTCATCCTGCAGAGGAAATGCCCGGTTCAACGGGTGACCTTCTTCCCGAGTTGCTGCAACTGCACGAACGAGTTCGGCAGGCGATGAGAGGCGTCGCCCAGGCCTTGGGGCCATCCATCTCCCTACCCGAAAGCCTTGGAGAGCTTGCAGAGAAGCTTCAGGGAGCACGGCGGCGCTTCCGGCTATGGAAGATATCGGCCTGCCGTCAAGGCGCCAGGGAGGCCTGGGCCATGGTGAAGACGCGATACACGAAGGCTGACCTGAACCATATGGCCAAGGTCGGACATGTGGGGCCTGATGGGAAGGAGATCCCTGTGAGCTTAGTGTACGGCCAAGTAGAGTTGGCCGCAAAGTATTCCCAGCGGGACTGTAAACTAGACAACCTATTAGATGGTATTGAAGAGGAATACAATCAGTCAATTTGACTATGTAATTTTAAAATGACATGTAAAATGCCTTCTAGCCGGATTGTAGATCGTTTGTCGTAGCGGACCTTTTCGCTTCAACCTCGGGACCCGACAGTCCGGAGTGTGTCCGAATACCCTCCCGGTTAAAAACCGGGGCATGCATGGAGACCAGGCGTAGGGGTCATTAGTGCTTTATCAGACAAGTGCCCAACTAGTTATGTTATATTACATAGTTAGTAAGAAACATCTTCCAGGGAGAATAGTTCCGTTAGGGGTTCCTTTCCCTGGGAGGCATGCCCTAAAGTGCATGTCCGAACTGCGAAAAAAGCAGAAAAGCATCTGGGGGCAGATAAATAAATGGGTAAGAAATCGTCTTTTAGTTCACCGATCGAATATTCCCTTAAGAACGCTAGCTTTCGGCTTCACCCAGTCTAAGGCACACATCGGGCTGACCCGGCAGTAACAATCACAGAGGTGCTCCCTTTACCACCTAGCCGAACAATCGGGAACGTAGGGGTAAGCACAGGAGCCAGGCAACCCAGCTTGGCCAAAACTTAAGTCATATCGATGCATATAATGGTGAATAAAAGGTACATGCGGAAGTGCGACGCATGTGTTGGGCATAAAGCCCGTATAAATAAGCTTCTGTTAAAGAAGCCCCCAGGTATAGTGAGCGCGAGTAGCACGTCACGTGTGTGCGAACAATGCGCAGACAAGCCTCCAAAGGCTTTAAGAAAAAGGAGGGAGAAGGAGAGAAATAAAAAGGCAGCTAAAGTATAAAATGTAGACGGAGCAAGGAGACGAACTCAGAGTCCGGCGCTAGGCGTAGAATCTTCGGAGACGGGCTGCGTTCCATGGGTTTGGCTCGAGTCGGTTATCCGATGCTTCGAGCCTGCTGTTGATAGAATGCAGAACGAGCTTTTGCCACGTCGCGCTCCTCCTCTAAGGCGTCCAAACTGTCCTGCCGATCCAACTCGACTTCTCTTTCTTCGTACATGCGCACGCGAGGTGAGTCATGAATTATGTCGCAGGGCAAAACTGCCTCTGTGCCGTATACCATAAAAAATGGTGTGAATCCGGTAGTGCGATTCGGCGTGGTCTGCAGCCCCCAGAGTACGGAGTCGAGCTCCTCTACCCAGTGCGTGTTAGATTCCTTGAGGGACCGCACTAGTCTGGGTTTAATGCTACTCATGATTAGACCATTTGCTCGCTCGACTTGACCGTTAGTTTGAGGGTGATAGACTGAAGCGTAGTCGAGCTTGATGCCCATGTTTTTGCACTAGAGTTTAACCTCGTCGGCCGTGAAGTTCATGCCGTTATCAGTGATGATGCTATGGGGGACGCCGTAGCGGTGTACTACCTCTGATATGAAGTCTATCACGGGTCCAGATTCGGCCGTCTTAAGTAGCTTGGCCTCTATCCATTTGGTGAATTTATCCACCATGACCAATAGGTATTTTTGCTTGTGGGTTCCTCCTTTAAGGGGTCCAACCATGTCAAGCCGCCATACCATGAACGGCCAGGTGATGGGTATAGTTTTGAGGGCGGTGGGTGGCATGTGGCTTTGATTAGCAAAGAGCTGGCAACCGACGCATCGTTGGACTAAGTCCTGAGCATCTGCCCGGGCCATCGGCCAATAAAATCCTGTACGGAAGGCCTTGCCTACAAGGGCCCGGGTTGCGGCGTGGTGCCCACCGAGTCCGGCATGAATTTAAGCTAGAAGATTTCGCCCTTCCTCTTCGGAGATACACCTTTGAAGGACTCCGGTTGTGCTTTTCTTATAAAGCTCTCCCTCATGGACCTTATAGGCTTTAGATCGCCGTACTATGCAGCGGGCCTCGTTTTGGTCCTCGAGAAGTTCCTACCTAGTTAAGTAGGCTAGGAATGGTTCGGTCCACGGGGCAATGACTGCCATTATTTCGTGGGCTGAAGGTGTTGTTTCATTGGCAGAACCACCGATTGTGTCAGAATGTTCGGTGTCGGGTGGTGCGGTTGGGTCCAGATTGTTGTTTCCGGGCTCCCCTTCCCATAGTACGGATGGCTTGAAGAGCCACTCCAGGAAGATGTTGGGAGGGACGGCATTGCGCTTTGCGCCAATGCGTGCCAATACGTCCGCCGCCTGGTTATTATCCCGGGCTATATGGTGAAATTCGAGCCCTTCAAACCGAGCAGACATTTTTAGGACGGTGTTACGGTAAGCTGCCATTTTCGGATCCTTGGTGTCGAAGTCTCCATTTATTTGGCATATCGTGACGTTCGAATCCCCGCGCACCTCTAGGCGTTTAATGCCCATGGAGACCGCCATCCGGAGGCCATGTAGGAGGGCCTCGTATTCGGTTGCGTTGTTGGAGTCCGTGTACATTATCTGGAGTACGTATTGGACTGTGTCTCCGGTTGGGGACGTCAGGACGACGCCAGCCCCTAGGCCGGCCAACATTTTGGAGTCGTTGAAGTGCATGATCCAATTGGAATATGCGACGTACTCTTTAGGGAGTTCGGCTTCAGTCCATTCAGCGACGAAGTCAGCCAAAACTTGCGACTTGATAGCTCGCCGTGGTTTATAGGTTATGTAGAATGGGAGGAGCTTGATGGCCAACTTGGCAATCCGGCCCGTTGCATCGCGGTTGTTTATAATGTCATTAAGAGGTACTTCGGAGGCTACTGTTATCGAACACTCTTGAAAGTAGTGTTGCAGCTTCCGGGATGCCATGAACACCGCGTATGCTATCTTTTGATAATGTGGATACCGGGACTTGCATGGAGTTAGGACAGTGGACACGTAGTAAACTGGTTTTTGAAGGGGGAACTTGTGTCCGTCCGTTTCTCGTTCGACGACGAGCACCGCGCTTACAACTTGATGTGTTGCCGCGATATATAATAACATTGGTTCGCCCATGTTGGGCGCGGCCAGGACCGGATTTGTTGCCAATATGGTTTTTATTTCTTCGAGTCCGGCCGTGGCGGCATCCGTCCATTGGAAGTGTTTGGTGCGCCGGAGCAGGCGATAAAGGGGTAATGCCTTTTCTCCCAAACGGGAGATAAAGCGGCTTAGAGCTGCCACGCATCCAGTGAATTTTTGTATTTGTTTGAGGTCTTTTGGGATATCCAATTGTGACAGAGCTCCGATATTGGCTGGGTTTGCTTCAATTCCTCAACCAGATACAATGAAGCCCAAGAGTTTTCCGGCTGGTACGCCGAAGATGCATTTTTTCGGATTCAACTTAATGTCGTATGTTCGGAGATTGTCGAATGTGAGCCTCAAGTCGTCTACTAGAGTTTTGACATGCTTGGATTTGATGACCACATTATCTACGTATGCCTCCACTGTTTTGCCAATCTGGTTTGCCAGACATGTCTGAATCATGCGCTGATATGTTGCGCCGGCGTTTTTGAGCCCGAAGGGCATTGTGTTGAAGCAGAATGGGCCGTATGGAGTGATGAATGCCGTTGTGTCTTGGTCTGGCTCTGCCATCTTAATTTGATGGTAGCCGGAGTATGCGTCGAGGAAGCACAATGGGTCGTGCCCTGCAGTAGCGTCGATAATTTGATCGATGCGGGGGAGGGGGAAGGGATCCTTTGGGCAAGCCTTGTTAAGGTCTTTGAAGTCGACACATAGGCGCGAGGATCTATCCTTCTTTGGTACCATCACCAGGTTTGCTAGCCAGTCCGGATGTTTTATATCTCTGATGAATCCGGCTTCCAATAGTTTGGCTAGCTCCTCTCCCATTGCCTATCTCTTGGGTTCGGAAAATCGCCGAAGAGCCTGTTTGACTGGCTTGAATCCTTTTAGGATATTTAGGCTGTGCTCGGCCAGCCGGCGTGGGATTCCTGGCATGTCTGAAGGGTGCCAGGCAAAAATGTCCCAATTTTCACGTAGGAATTCTCGTAGTGCGGCGTCTACATCAGGGTTTAACTGTGCCCCAATGGAGGCTGTCTTTGTAGGGTCCGTTGGATGGACTTGGAATTTGACTATTTCGTCCGCTGGCTTAAAAGAGGTGGACTTGGATCTCTTATCGAGTATCACATCGTCCCTGTTCACCGTGGAGCGCAGCGCAGTGAGTTCCTCGGCCGCTAGGGCTTCCGATAGTGTCGCGAGGGCTAGTGCAGCTGTCTTATTTTCGGCGCGGAGTGCTATGTCTGGATCACTGGCAAGAGTGATGATTCTGTTGGGCCCGGGCATTTTGAGCTTCATGTACCCGTAATGGGGTATAGCTTGAAAAATTGTGAATGCCTCTCGGCCTAATAAAGCATGATATCCGCTGCTGAACGGGGCCACATGGAACGTGACCTCCTCAGACCTGTAATTGTCCGGCGAGCCAAATACCACATCCAGTGTGATTTTTCCTATGCAGCATGCTTCCCGACTAGGGATTATTCCTCTAAAGGTTGTGCTGCTTCGCTCAATGCGGCTCCAGTCTATTTCCATTTTTCGAAGTGTTTCCTCGTAAATGAGGTTTAATCCGCTGCCACCGTCCATGAGTACCTTGGTAAGGCGAAAGCCATCCACTATTGGACTGAGGACCAATGCGGCTGGTGCTCGGGCTGTTCGGAATTTAGGTTCGTCACTGGCATTAAAGGTAATAGCCGTGTCACTCCATGGGTTTATTGTTGCTACTTGGTAGACTTCGGCAGGGCTGCAGAGTGTTTGTTTCCACATATTATTTGATGCAAAAGTCTCGAAGACTGTTAATACCGTACTGGTGTTGCTGGGCTGACTATCTGGAGCTAGAAGTTCTTCACAACTTTTGGCCACCTACCGTAGTATCCAACATGCTCGAAGGCTATGAGTTGGAGTGGCGCCCTCTGTACTATGAATTTTGCAGGGTCCTTTGAGACATCCCTCTAGTACGGTTCCGTGCCCTTTAGGGTTTTTTTGCTTTTTGGTATTTAACCCAGGTGCCTGGCGGTGATGCACCCTTTTATTTCGGACTAAGGTTATATTCGGGGCCAGATCATCCCAAAATTTGGTTTCGGTTCTCCAGGCGCTTTCCACCGCATAGTACTTTTGTACTATGGATGCCAAGTCCATAAAGTGTAATTTCAGGACGACTTATGGCATTTAGGATTCCCTTGTCCGTGCAATTATTGCAGAAAAGTGAAATTGTGTCTTCCTCGCGGCAGTCCTTTATCCTGTCCATAACCAGGAGGAATCTGGCCCAGTAATAGTGTACTGTTTCAGCGGGCTCTTGCCGGATTTGGGATAGATCGCTTATGTTTGGGTGGGCGGGTGGAATTAGGTTCGGAACCCCGTCCAATCTAAGACTCAAGGGCCGAAAAGTTTCCGAACTTGGAAGCTTGGGCTTTTGGATATTGTCCAATGAATCCAGCTTGCTGCCTGACTTTAAATTCAGGACTTGATCGACGTCCGTCCCTCCGCGGGAATCCAGCATGGAGGGGTCGGGAATCCGAACATAGCTAGTCCTTAATATAGAAGAAGAGTCGTCGTACTGTTCCTCTACCACAGAAACATGGTGGGTAGCCCCGAGAGAGTTGATCTCTCTCAGATCGGTTTTAGGCCCAATATGATCGTAGTCTGTAGCGACTCCCAGGGCGGCGATGCGATCCAAGAGCTCATTTAAGGAGGAGAGCTCCATCGGAGCTAGCTGCTCGGCAAGTTCCGAGTTAACATGAAGATTGCTTTCGATGACCCGAGAAGTCATCGTTGGCGCGGTGGCCGAACAGGCGGTCATAAGAAAACCGCCTAGTCGAAGAGTTTGGCCGATGGCCAAAGCTCCTTTAGCAACGTTGCCGTCTTTGAAGACGGGACGAGGCATCCTTCCTGATGGCGATGGCACAGAGGAACTCTCAATGAAAGCACCAATGTCGGTGTCAAAACCGGCGGATCTCGGGTAGGGGGTCCCGAACTGTGCGTCTAGGCAGATGGTAACATGAGACAAGGGACACGATGTTTTTACCTAGGTTTAGGCCCTCTCGGTGGAGGTAAAACCCTACTCCTGCTTCATTAATATTGATGATATGGGTAGTACAAGAGTAGATCTACCACGAGATCAGAGAGGCTAAACCCTAGAAGCTAGCCTATGGTATGATTGTTGTTCGTCCTACGGACTAAAACCCTCCAGTTTATATAGACACCGGAGAGGGCTAGGGTTACACAGAGTCGGTTACAATGGTAGGAGATCTACATATCCGTATCGCCAAGCTTGCCTTCCACGCAAAGGAAAGTCCCATCCGGACACGGGACGGAGTCTTCAATCTTGTATCTTCATAGTCTTGGAGTCCGGTCAAAGATGATAGTTCGGCTATCCGGACACCCCCTAGTCCGGGACTCCCTCAATGACCATAAAAGATATTACTCATATAAATAGAATAACCATTATTCTAAGATTTAAATGAATAACCGTCTCGCATCAAATAAGATCCAGATATAATGTTCATGCTTAATGCTGGCACCAAA
Organism: Triticum aestivum; assembly: GCF_018294505.1. Taxonomy (NCBI): domain Eukaryota; kingdom Viridiplantae; phylum Streptophyta; class Magnoliopsida; order Poales; family Poaceae; genus Triticum; species Triticum aestivum. The sequence continues at coordinate 72,777,127 of NC_057810.1, read as the reverse complement.
TAACAATTATTCAGGTCTAAAGCTAATCCCGGAGGTAGATGTAGAGGTAGCATGCCGACCGCGATCACATCGACTTTGGAACCATTTCCCACGCGCATCATCACCTCATCCTTAGCCAATCTTCGCTTAATCCGTAGTCCCTGTTTCGAGTTGCAAATGTTAGCAACAAAACCAGTATCAAATACCCAGGTGCTATTGCGAGCTTTAGTAAGGTACTACCTCCGTCTGGGTTTTTTAGTCTTGCAGACCAAAACTCGAGGACCAAGGCAGCTGCAGTTAACCGCATGCACGCATAAGTACCGCATCAATTTATGTGGTTGCGTTTACGTGCTCTGCGATAATTGGCCGAACAATTAAGTAATAGCGGTGATTCAATTGCTGCATGTGCTTGGCAACATTACCGCGAGCAAGCACTGGCTGGTCTCTCCACGCATGCACGGCTGGTCACTGCACGCATGCATGCGGCCTATTTGGCGCAATTCGCGCCCAATCACACGAATGAATGTGTAATGATTGTGCTTTGGAAAATACAACGTGGCCTACTATTTACAAACGCTCGATCGGGGGCTTAGCGGACCAAAAATCCCGGACAGAGGTAGTACACATCAATAACATGTATATCACATATACCTTTGTTCACCTTGCCATCCTTCTTATCCGCCAAATACTTGGGGTAGTTCCGCTTCCAGTGGCCAGTCCCTTTGCAGTAGAAGCACTCAGTCTTAGGCTTAGGTCCAGGCTTGGGTTTCTTCTCCTGAGCAGCAACTTGTTTGTCGTTCTTCTTGAAGTTCCCCTTCTTCTTCCCTTTACCCTTTTCTTGGAACTGGTGGTCTTGTTGACCATCAACACTTGATGCTCCTTCTTGATTTCTACCTCCGCAGCCTTTACCATCGCGAAGAGCTCGGGAATAGTATTTTCCATCCCTTGCATATTATAGTTCATCACGAAGCTCTTGTAGCTTGGTGGCAGTGATTGAAGAATTCTGTCAATGACACTATCATCATGAAGATTAACTCCCAGTTGAATCAAGTGATTATTATACCCATACGTTTTGAGTATATGTTCACTGACAGAACTATTCCCCTCCGTCTTGCAGCTATAGAACTTATTGGAGACTTCATATCTCTCAATCTGAGCATTTTCTTGAAATATTAACTTCAACTCCTGGAACATCTCATATGCTCCATGACGTTCAAAACACCGTTGAAGTCCCGGTTCTAAGCCGTAAAGCATGGCACACTGAACTATCGAGTAGTCATCAGCATTGCTCTACCAGACGTTCACAATGTCCGGCGTTGCTCCTGCTGCGGGTCTTGCACCTAGTGGTGCTTTCAGGACGTAATTCTTCTGTGCAGCAATGAGGATAATCCTCAAGTTACGGACCCGGTCCGTGTAATTGCTACCATCATCTTTCAACTTAGCTTTCTCAAGGAACGCATTAAAATTCAATGGAACAACAACACGGGCCATCTATCTACAACAACATAGACACGCAAAATACTACCACGTACTAAGTTCATGATAAATTAAAGTTCAATTAATCAAATTACTTAAGAACTCCCACTTAGACAGACATCTCCCTCTAATAATCTAAGTGATCACGTGATCCAAATCAACTAAACCAGTTCCAATCATCACGTGAAATGGAGTAGTTTTCAATGGTGAACATCACTATGTTTATCATATCTACTATATGATTCACGCTCGACCTTTCGGTCTCAGTGTTCCAATATCTGCATATGCTAGGCTCATCAAGTTTAACCCGAGTATTTCTATGTGTGCAAAACTGGCTTGCACCCGTTGTATGTGAACGTAGAGCTTATCACACCCGATCATCACATGGTGTCTCGGCACGACGAACTTTGGCAATGGTGCATATTCAGGGAGAACACTTATACCTTGAAATTTAGTGAGAGATCATCTTATAATGCTACCGTCAATCAAAGCAAAATAAGATGCATAAAAGATAAACATCACATGCAATCAATATAAGTGATATGATATGGCCATTATCATCTTGTGCCTTTGATCTCCATCTCCAAAGCACCGTCATGATCACCATCGTCACCGGCACGACACCTTGATCTTCATCGTAGCATCGTTTGTCGTTCGCCAACTATTGCTTCTACGACTATTGCTACCACTTAGTGATAAAGTAAAGCAATTACATGGCGATTGCATTGCATACAATAAAGCGACAACCATATGGCTCATGCCAGTTGCCGATAACTCTATTACAAAACATGATCATCTCATACAATAAAATTTAGCATCATGTCTTGACCATATCACATCACAACATGCCCTGCAAAAACAAGTTAGACGTCCTCTACTTTGTTGTTGCAAGTTTTACGTGGCTGCTAGGGTTGAGCAAGAACCGTTCTTACCTATGCATCAAAACCACAACGATTTTTTGTCAAGTTAGTGCTGTTTTAACCTTCAACAAGGACCGGGCGTAGCCACACTCGATTCAACTAAAGTTGGAGAAACTGACACCTGCAAGCCACCTGTGTGCAAAGCACGTCGGTAGAACCAGTCTCGCGTAAGTGTACGCGTAATGTCGGTCCGGGTCGCTTCATCCAACAATACCGCCAAATCAATGTATGACATGCTGGTAAGAAGTATGACTTGTATTGCCCACAACTCACTTGTGTTCTACTCGTGCATATAACATCTACGCATAAACCTGGCTCGGATGCCACTGTTGGGGAACGTAGTAATTTCAAAATAATTCCTACGCACACGCAAGATCATGGTGATGCATAGCAAGGAGAGGGGAGAGTGTCGTCCACGTACCCTCGTAGACCGTAAGCGGAAACGTTATGACAACGCGGTTGATGTAGTCGTACGTCTTCACGATCGACCGATCCTAGTACCGAACGTACGGCACCTCCGCGATCTGCACACGTTCAGCTCGGTGACGTCCCACGAACTCACGATCCAGTAGAGCTCCGAGGGAGAGTTTTGTCAGCACGACAGCATGATGACGGTGTTGATGAAGCTACCGACAAAGGGCTTCGCCTAAGCACCACTACGATATGACCGAGGTGGATTATGGTGGAGGGGGCACCTCACATGGCTAAAGATCAATGATCAACTTGTGTGTCTTGGGGTGCCCCCCTGCCCCCGTATATAAAGGAGCTAGGGGGAGGCGGTCGTCCAAGGAGGAGGGCGCGCCAAGGGGGAAGTCGTACTCCCACTGGGAGTAGGACTCCTCCTTTCCTAGTAGTTGTAGGACAAGGGGGAAGGAGGAGAGAGGGGGGAAGGAAAGGGGGGCGCCGCCCCCCTCCTTGTCCAATTCGAACTAGAGGGGGGGGCGCGGCCTGCCCTGGCCGCCTCACCTCTTCTCCACTAAGGCCCAATAGGCCCATTACACTCCCCGGGGGGTTCCAGTAACCCCTCGGTACTCCGGTATATGTCCGAACTTGCCGGGAACCCTTCTGAAGTCCAAACATAGTCATCCAATATATCGATCTTTATGTCTCGACCATTTCGAGACTCCTCGTCATGTCCGTGATCATATCCGGTACTCCGAACTACCTTCGGTACATCAAAACACATAAACTCATAATACCGATCGTCACCGAACGTTAAGCGTGCGGACCCTACGGGTTCGAGAACTATGTAGACATGATCGAGACACATCTCCGGTCAATAACCAATAGCGGAACCTAGATACCTATATTGGCTCCTACATATTTTACGAAGATCTTTATCGGTCAAACCGCATAACAACATACACTGTTCCCTTTGTCATCGGTATGTTACTTGCCCGAGATTCGATCGTCGGTATCTCAATACCTAGCTCAATCTCGTTACTGGCAAGTCTCTTTACTCGTTCCGTAATGCATCATCCCGCAACTAACTCATTACTTACATTGCTTGCAAGGCTTATAGTGATGTGCATTACCGAGAGGGCCCAAAGATACCTCTCTGACAATCGGAGTGACAAATCCTAATCTCGATCTATGCCAACTCAACAAGTACCATCGGAGACACCTGTAGAGCACCTTTATAATCACCCAGTTATGTTGTGACGTTTGGTAGCACACAAAGTGTTCCTCCGGTAATCGGGAGTTGCATAATCTCATAGTCATAGGAACATGTATAAGTTATGAAGAAAGCAATAGCAGTAAACTAAAATGATCAAGTGCTAAGCTAACGGAATGGGTCAAGTCAATCACACGATTCTCCCAATGATGTGATCCCATTTATCAAATGACAACTCATGTCTATGGTTAGGAAACCTTAACCATCTTTGATCAACGAGCTAGTCAAGTAGAGGCATACTAGTGACACTATGTTTTTCTATGTATTCACACATGTATTATGTTTCCGGTTAATACAATTCTAGCATGAATAATAAACATTTATCATGAAATGAGGAAATAAATAATAACTTTATTATTGCCTCTAGGGCATATTTCCTTCACCAGGTACCAGCTCGTGTCCACCCCGTACTGCAGTGCAGCGAGGTTGGTCGACTTCTCCTCCACACCTTGGTTGGATTCATCGTAGCGCTTCCAGCACTTCCAGGCTGGATGGCCCATCTTGACATAGATCTGGCACTGGACCCTAGGGGCAGAGGCATGATTGTTGTTGTAGTTGCCTCCGCCGCCGTTGTTACCGCTGTGTCCGCCGCCGCGCCCTCCAGGTTTGGAGTAGCCGCCACCGTGCCTGCCGCGGTCACCACCATTGCCGCCTTGTTTGCGGACGCGATCACCACAGCCACCGCCATTTCTACGGCCTTGGGTAGCAGCGTTGGCATAGGACTGTGAACCTCCGCCTCGAAGATTTAGCCTCGTCTTGAAGCTCAGCAGCTGTGAGAACAGCTCGGCCACGGTCACCGGCTCCACCCGGGAACACATGGCGGACACCACCGGGTCGAAATCTTCATCTAGCCTAGCCAGGATGTGAGGGACGATGTCATCGTCGTCCACCCTCTTCCCTGTAGTGATCAGTTCGTCGCAGAGGGACTTGATCTTCCCAACATAGTCGGTGATGGAGGAGTTGCCCTTCTGCAAGTTTGCGAGGGCGATCCGAACATTGGTGGTCTGGGAACGGGTGTGGGATGCAAGCATCCCTTCCACCGTGTTCCAGAGCTCAGCAGAGGTGTGGCATGAGGCGACCTGGATAGCTATCTCACGAGGAAGAGTCGTCAGGAGATAGGAGAAGACTTGTTGATCTTGTGCATACCAGATTTGGAATTCAGGGTTCGGCGCCTTTGCCGTTGTCTTGCCATCAGAAGAGGCCACATCGATCTGCATGGGAGGTGGCGGCTGCTCGACGTCGAGGTACTTGGCCATCTGTGCTCCCCGAATGGCCGAGAGCACCGTCGCCCACCACAGAGCTTGGTTGCCCTTCGTGAGCTTCTCCGTGACGGCGTGCACGAATGGAGACGATGGGAAGGAGCTTGAAGACGTTGCCATGGATGCGCTCGAGGATGGCTCTGGTTACCATGAAAAAACTAAGATTGGAAGCATATGCATACCGTAGGAACGCGTGCGTGTTTTAATAGGCAAACAAGTACATGGTACGGCTAGGTTGTTGTAGACTTGATCCATACTCCAAGGCTATACAAGAGAGGATCTATCTACTCTAACAACCTGCCTAGATACAACACGACACGACACGCACGCATTACACAATGACACGATACACACGTTACAACTTAAACAAGCCTATACTTTAACACAAGGAACAATAGAGGAGAAGCAGAAAAGAGCTACGAAAAGCAGCCAACACCAAGAACCTAGCACCTATGACCACTAGGCAGACTGAGAAAAGCGCGAACTAGTTTGTTGTGATTTAATGGTTGGACTTTTTTGCGAATGCACCAACATCCAATCTTCTCGCCAAATGTCCACAGATTGGCCCGTTTGCAAGGGATCCACCAGACATATGCATCTGGTATATACCAATACGATCTCTCCTACTTTGAGATACCCCCTAAAAAAACTTACTTTGAGATATGATCTCTTACTTCCAATCCACTACGTCTACGTGTGCATCAAAACAGCGGAGACAAGGGGGTTTCTTTTTGGGTCACGCTAACTGCCACACGTGTGGCAGGAAGAGAGACGCACCACACGTCTCTAATGTAAACAGATTGCCACGTCATCGCATGCATGCATGCAGGAATCTTTTTGGATTTTCAGTTTTTAAAATGTTTTATCTCTTAAACGAAAAATCCGATTGAAAATCCGTTTTCACCATTAAATCCCTCGCGATGAGATCTTCGAAACTAGATCCCATGTTGATATGTTTTGATGAAATTTTTTTTGGATTAAAAGTTGCCATGTCTATTGCATATGAATTGCCATGATGTTTACACTGAAGTTGCCATAATATAAAAGTAAATTTTGATATTTATAAAACGGAGAATTAAGAAACTAGATTTGCCATGAACCATAAACTAAAATTGCCATGATACATGCACGTAAAATTGCCATGGTTCATACAAAAAACAATTTTCATGGTCAAAGTACTGGAGTTGCCATCATCAAAATACTAAAATTGCCATGATCTAAAAACTAAAATTGCCACATGGCAACTTTAGTTTAAGCCCTATGGCAACTGCAGTGTAAACATCGTGGCAACTTCTGGCAAAAAAAAAAATTCGTCGAAACATATCAACATGGGGTCTAGTTTTGAAGATCTCGTCGAGACGGATTTAATGGTGAAAACGGATTTTTAGTTTGTTTTTTTATTTAGGAGATGCAACATTTTTAAGCCAAAAACCAAAAAAAATTCTGCTGATGCCATCTATTCATACGTGGCAAAATGAGTGGTGATGGAGGCGTGTGGGCGATGTGCAAACGCTCACACGTGTGGGCGTTAACATTTCCGTTCTTTTTTGGATTTTTAAAAAATCTTTTTTGAACTTGGAGTCAAGTTTGACTACTATACAACAATCTTTGTTTTCCGGCCAGTTGGGGTTATCTCGATCCGATCTTAACGCCGAGGCTGAGCTCCTCCACGGGTCAAGTCTCCTGCTCCATCGATTGTTCTCCACCGGATCCACGCCGCAGCACGCGCGCGCGCACCGCCATGCCGCCACAGCGGTCACCTGAGCACCGCCGCCTCCTCAGCTCCCCTCCGGCCGCGACCAGCACGCCTGCACCGGCAACCACGGACGCAGCTGCCGTGTCCTTGCCAGACGCCGTCGTCTCTGACATCCTCTCCAGGCTGCCGGTGAAGTGCGTGAGTCGTCTCCGGTGTGTCTGTACAGGGTGGAGCGCCCTCGTCTCCGACCCGGGCTTTGCCGCCCTGCATAGATCTCGCCAGGCCGAGCCCCTCATCATCGCCAGCGTCTACCAGGAATACCCCTGGGGATCCCGCGACCTGCAGCTCATGGACATGGATGGCAATGTTGTGAAGGTGATAAAGGACGGAGGCAGCATCGGGTTGCTATCCACAAGCATGGACGGCATAGTCTGCGTCACCGATGCTTATTCTGAGGACGCTCACGTGATTGACCTAGCCACGGGGGATGTGCTCGTAGACTGCCCAAAATCGAGGCCTAAATCAAGAGGCGGCATGTTGACGTGCTTCTGTGGTTTCGGTCGCGCCGTGCCGTCCGGCATGTACAAGGTGCTCCGCCTTTGGTCGGATAAAACCTGTGAGGTCCTCACTGTAGGAGAAGACATAGAGTGGAGGTGGATGGAGTCGTCTCCAACTAAGATAAGCTCTCCTCTTGCTGTCAATGGCAACATTTACTTTTTGATCTCATGGTACCTAGATTGTGACTGTTTAGTTTGCTTCGAGCTCGAGAGCGAACAGTGGAAGGAACCAATCAAAGGCCCAATGAGCACAATGGATTCCGGGCCATGGAGTAGGAGCGGAAAAGTTTGCATAACTGAGCTCAACGGTTCTCTATGTGTGGTTCGGTTGGTGGAACAAATGACAATATGGCTCATGACCGAATCCAATGAAGATAGGTGGATCAAAATGTACACGGTCACAATGGCCCCATCCACCTATTGTGCTAGGCCTCTGTGGGTTACACGCGATGGTGGAAAATTGATCTTCTACTCTTGGCTACATGGACAAGCACCGGTACTCCAAGTTTATGATCCTCGCTCCGAGACATGTTCAACGCTGCGGGAACTAGAATATGACGTTGAGGTAATTCGTCTTTGCAGCTTGCAGTTGAACCGTTTTGTCATGAGGAAGATTTGAGGCGCACGAGTTTTCTTTATGGAATGCCCATATAGTAGTTGAATCCACTGTACTTTTAAAAGTGTGCGTCTGTATAAAAATAACACAGTCAATCTCAACACATATGATTTGCGCAGACATTGCCAGACTCGTTGCTGAAATTCTTTGTGTGTCTCTACAAGTTCTTGCTTCTACAATGCGTTTATGTATTTGGAGTACGCGATGTGGAAGAAGATCTATAATAAGTATAATAGCAACGATCAATTTTGCCGCCACATATCAACCCACCGATCAAGTCGTCCTCCTCGATCAAGCAGATTTTGATTTTTAGGGGATGCCTTCTTCGTAGCCTCCTCTCGTATATTTGTAGTCAGCTCCCGCATGACATAGGCCAGGACCGCATGGAGGCTCAAGGGATCAGCCCACATAGTGTATAGTTAACAGTTTTAAATTTTGGAGAAATCTTTGATAAACCGTCTATAAAAACTTGTGTTCCCAAGGAAATTCTGCATCCCTTTCAGATCTTGAAGATAAGGTAACATCTCTGTAGCCATGACCCGCCGCGTATCATGGAAAAATCCTAGCTGAATTTGAGAGGAAGTATCAACTGCATCGGTGCACACATGTCTCTCCAACCGTTCAATGGAGAAGAGATGACCAGGATCAAACTGTTCTCATGTAGGAAAAGTGTTGAAATATAGATGGGAACTTTGCTTTTTATTAAAATCAACCAGCACTCCAGCTTGGTTGCAACTTTGGATTTTGCTCTAAAACTAAGTTTTTGATACAAAAATAAGTTTCGTCATGTTTTAAGTTTTTTTGTTTTGGATATACACCAAGTCTTATAAAATTTTAAATAAATCACCTGTGTTTCATCAAGTTTTGCAAGTGAGGCGTAGGGTTGATTCTCTGAAATTTGATGATACTATTATAAATTTGATGGAACTCATATAGGCTTTGTTGGGAGCCCGATGCGGTCCCCCATCTGAGGTTTATGGCCTATATCTTGTTTGGATTACTCGACAAAGATAGTGTCTTTTCTTAAATGTTCCATGTTGGCAAAAGATAGTTTATTCCTCAACGCGTTAATCCCTTCCGTGAGACGCCGTATATGATATCAGCGTACACATGTACTCGGCAGATATATGTCATGCAGAGCTGGAAAGCGTTCGGCTTATAGCTACGCCGTGTACCGATAGGCGGTGCTCGGCTTAGATCTATGACAGGGCGGACACGGCGCCGCCACCCCTTGCCGCTAGCCCTCCTCCTCCTCCCCTTCCCCGCCGCCGCAGGCCAGAGCCGCCGGGGCAAAGCCCCCCGCGGTTGCTGGCGGCGGGGGCCTTCTCCCCTCCTCGTGTTCATGGCCTACGGGAGTGGCCAGGCCGAGCGGAGGCGCCGGGGCGCGCGATCCTGGCGGCGCGGCGGCGACGATCTTGACGGTGGCGGGCCCGTGACGTGGCTGCAAATGGGTCGATGACGAGCTGTTTGGCGGCTACGTGTGGGTCTCCTCGTGGTGGCACGTGCGCGGCATCCGGCGAGGGGTGGGGACGCGGCCACGGTGGCTTCTCGTGCGAGTACGCGGAGAAGAGGCTGCGGCGTGTGTCCTCGGGGAGGATGGCTATCCTCGCCCAGATCCGTCGGCGGCATGGCGGCGGAGGTCGCAGTGCCCGGTTAACGATGGCGGAACTTGGCCGGTGGCAGCGGCGAGGTTCTGTCTGGATCCCGGGGCAGCGGCCCTGGAGGGTGGCGGCTGGTGAAGCTAGGGCTTCCTGCGGCGGCATGGCGTGGTGCAGTCCCTGTCCAAGGAGAATCTGTGACGGCGATCTGCTTTGGATTGGTTCGGATCAGAGACGATGACGAGCACGCTGGATCCTTCTCGACGGATCTCCCGGCTTGGCGAGGCGGGCTGGGAGCCCTCCTCGTAGTCTCCAGTTGTGGCACACTCAGGCAGTGGCCGGTGCCCCAGGGATCCCACGGTGGCACTGTTGCTGTGGTTGGTCGCCGGGTCAAGGTAGCTGGATCTAGGGCTTTGAAGGCGGTCGAGACGGTGCACAGGTTGCTGGTGTTGGAAATATGCCCTAGAGGCAATAATAAATTAGTTATTATTATTATATTTCCTTGTTCATGATAATCGTTTATTATATTGTATTGATAGGAAACTCAGATACATGTGTGGGTACATAGACAACACCTTGTCCCTAGTAAGCCTCTAGTTGACTAGCTCGTTGATCAATAGATGGTTACAGTTTCCTGACCATGGACATTGGATGTCGTTGATAACGGGATCACATCATTAGGAGAATGATGTGATGGACAAGACCCAATCCTAAGCCTAGCACAAAGATCGTGTAGTTCGTATGCTAAAGCTTTTCTAATGTCAAGTATCATTTCCTTAGACTATGAGATTGTGCAACTCCCGGATACCATAGGAATGCTTTGGGTGTACCAAACGTCACAACGTAACTGGGTGGCTATAAAGGTGCACTACGGGTATCTCCGAAAGTGTCTGTTGGCTTGGCACACATCGAGACTGGGATTTGTCACTCCGTGTGACGGAGAGGTATCTCTGGGCCCACTCGGTAGGACATCATCATAATATGCACAATGTGACCAAGGGGTTGATCACGGGATGATGTGTTACGGAACGAGTAAAGAGACTTGCCAGTAACGAGATTGAATAAGGTTCGGGATACCGACGATGGAATCTCGGGCAAGTACTATACCGCTAGACAAAGGGAATTGAATACGGGATTAATTGAATCCTTGACATCGAGGTTCATCCGATGAGATCATCATGGAACATGTGGGAGCCAACATGGGTATCCAGATCCTGCTGTTGTTATTGGCCGGAGAGTTGTCTCGGTCATGTCTACGTGTCTCCCGAACCGGTAGGGTCTACACACTTAAGGTTCGATGACCCTAGGGTTATAGGGAATAGATGTACGTGGTTACCGAATGTTGTTCGGAGTCCCGGATGATATCTCGTACGTCACTAGGAGTTCCGGAATGGTCCAGAGGTAAAGATTTATATATGGGAAGTCCTGTTTTGGTCACCGGAAAAGTTTCGGGTGCTATCGGTAACGTACCGGGACCACCGGGAGGGTCCCGGGGGTCCACCAGGTGGGGCCACTGGCCCCAGAGGGCTGCATGGGCCAAGTGTGGGAGGGGACCATCCCCAGGTGGGCTGGTGCGCCCCCCCCACCAGGGCCCAAGGCGCCTAGGGTTTGGGGAGGGGGCGCCTCCACCTTGCTTGGGGGCATGTTTCCCCCTCTCCCCCCCTTGGCCGCACCCTAGATGGGTTTTGGGGCTGCCGCCACCCCTAGGGAGGGAACCCTAGATGGGGGCACAGAACCTCCCCTTCCCCTATATATATTTGAGGTATTGGGGGCTGCAAAGACACGAGTTAATGCTCTCCAAGGCGCAGCCCTACCTCTCTCCCTCCTTGTCTCCCACGGTTCTTGGCGAAGCCCTGCAGGATTGCCACGCTCCTCCACCACCACCACGCCGTCGTGCTGCTGCTGGACGGAGTCTTCCCCAACCTCTCCCTCTCTCCTTGCTGAATCAAGGCATGGGAGACGTCACCAGGCTGCATGTTTGTTGAACGCGGAGGCGCCGTCCGTTCGGCACTAGGATCATCGGTGATTTGGATCACGACGAGTACGACTCCATCAACCCCGTTCACTTGAACGCTTCCGCTTAGCGATCTACAAGGGTATGTAGATGCACTCCCCTTTCCCTCGTTGCTAGATTACTCCATAGATTGATCTTGGTGTTGCGTAGAAAATTTTGAATTTCTGCTATGTTCCCCAATAGTGGCATCATGAGCTAGGTCTATGTGTAGTTTCTATGTACGAGTAGAACACAAGTTGTTGTGGGTGTTGATTTTGTTCAATATGCTTACCGTTACTAGTCCAATCTTGTTTCGACGGTATTGTGGGATGAAGCGGCCCGGACCGACCTTACACGTACACTTACGTGAGACAGGTTCCACCGACTGACGTGCACTTGTTGCATAAGGTGGCTAGCGGGTGCCAGTCTCTCCCACTTTAGTCGGATCGGATTCGATGAAAAGGGTCCTTATGAAGGGTAAATAGCAATTGACATATCACGTTGTTGTTTTTGCGTAGGTAAGAAACGTTCTTGCTAGAAACCTGTTGGTGATATTACCACTAGGCGTAAACCGGCAGCCTAGGCCGGGTTAGCTTCATTAGTGGTATAAGCAGAGAAAGGCCCAAGGCCTGTAGTCGGTTAGAACTTGTAGCCGTAAACCGGCCTGATGTATAACTTGTATTGTAAGTTAGGAATAGAGAGATACCAACCGGGATACGAGTATGAACCGGTTGGGACTCTGTAAACCGACGGGCGTCACCCGTGTATATAAGGGGACGACCCGGCGACGGTTCAAGGACAGACAACCACAACTCGAGCCTAGGCGAAGCTTGTTTGCTCCCTAGCCATCGAGACCACATCAATCCCATCACAACTAGACGTAGGCTTTTACCTTCATCGAAGGGGCCGAACTAGTATAAAACCCTTGTGTCTTTGTGTCCGCTTTAACCCCTTCAAGTAAACTCGTTGTGATGGCTCCACGACTAAGTCCTTTCACTAGGACATCTGCCGTGACAAATCCACGACAGTTGGCGCCCACCGTGGGGCTATCGCACGATGGTTTGACGATCTTGGAGGGCAAGCTCAAGGGACTCGAAGGCTATGTTGTGGGCCGGATGACCAAGAGTCGTCGTGGCCGGATCTACATCGACGATGCAGGATGGGGTCCCGAGGCCGATTCGGTCGAGTACGGATACCGGGTCCCCTTTGGTGGCATACACGTTTTCATCGGCAAGATCGGTGAGCCTGGGCCTGAGCCGGACATCTACACCGACCTCGTCGAGACGGCTCAGCGTGCGAGACCTACCCAGGCTAAACCGGCCGTGAAGCGTGTCTTCGTTGGAGTCGTCCACGGAAGAGAACGTGAGGACGGTTCAGAACACGGTAGTGAGACCGTCGTCTATTCCGGTGACGAGTCCTCAACCGGAGAGACTGAATCATTGTACCAGCTACAGGACGATATGATCAGGGGATGTTCCGATGGCGACAGCATTCCGGGCCCCCCAGGCCAGGTCAACCGGGTTGGAATATTCATGGCCGGTACACAGGCGGCAAATCACTCTTCGACCGCCGCAGCAATGCATTCCAGATCAGCAGCGGCAGCGGCAGCAGGGGCAGGAGGCCTTGAGCGCCTGCCGGTTCAAGTTTTATCAGATCTGTTTGATGCATTAGCTGCGCTTATGGCAGAGGATAATCCGGCAGAATAGGAGGCCCATGATGCAGAGATTGCGAAAGTGAAAGAGCAGATCACGCAAGCCAAAGCGGATCTAGCGGCAGAAAAGGAGAGGATGGCTGCAGAGCGGGCCGCTCTGGACGCCCAGGCTTACAAACTCATGCTTGACCAGAGTGCGTCGCAGGAGGTGTTGAAGCGGAAGTATAGATCACGCCTGCCATTAGGGTTTGATCCCAGAAATCTCTTTTAGACCCCAGGGGCTGGACCCAGTAATCCGCCGCAGCACCGGGAGGCAATCCGGATTGAGGCACCAGGACCAGGGGCGACGGTCCAACCTCGCCTGATGGAGCCTCCTCAGCAGAATACCGTGTTTCCCCCGCCGGTTCAGACGCCCCCAGGCCATTATTCTAATCCTATGGACAACTTTGTTGCAGCCGCTACGCGATTGGAGGCCATCCCAGTCGAAGGGGACTCACCGCAAGCGGTCGAGACACGCCGGGTTAAGGAGCTTCTCCGGACTGCACTGATTCAGCAGGAAGCATATTCGTACAGCCGTGATCAGATTCATTCTACGCCCCGTCCAAGCCGGAGCTATAGCAGGCGCATGGATGAACCGGCCATATCAAGCAATGCGCGGGACCGTGAAGCGGCCCGTGGCAATAACCCGACAGGTGGCGTTCGCGATGCTCAGGAGGTGGTGGACCGGGCACGGGCATGAAGGGAGGCCGAATTAGCAGCGCAGGATGACGCGGGTCAACTTACACCGGTCCGCCCTACCACCTTCGCCGGACCAGGAGTCGCATCCGCTTTAGGGGTGCCATGTTTGATCCCCGCTTTACGCAATGTGCGCCTGCCTAAAGATTTCAAGGGTCCGCGCAAAGTACCAAATTACACCACCAATTTGTCCCCCGAAGCGTGGGTAGAAAGTTATGAGATGGCCATGGAGATGCTATACGTAGATGAGACTGCGTGTGCAAAATACCTCACCATGATGCTTGAAGGCACGGCTCGTACCTGGTTGAAGAGCCTACCGCCCAACTCTATCAGCTCATGGGCCCAGTTGCGGGCCCGTTTATCCAGAATTTCAAGGATACATGTAAGCAGCCGAAATCCATAGTAGACCTGGCAGCTTGTGTCCAGGAGGAAGGAGAATCAACGACCCGTTGGGTACGCCGCGTGTCGGAGATTTTGCACTCATCTGACAGGATTAATGCTGACTCTGCAATATTAACCCTGGAAGGCAATTGCCGGTTTGAGCCTTTAAAATTGAAATTGGGGCGCATGAAGCGGTTCTGTAATAACATGGGAACCCTCATGGCCGCTTTAGTGAAGTATGCTGATTCGGACAGTACCAAGGATCCCGAGGCTGATGATGATGAAGTAGGGAAGGGAAAGAAGAATGGCAACTCCAAGGGGCAACAGTACAAACCGGCGGGTCATGGAAACAGAGGCAAGCGAAAAGCGGATGGCAACATGGACTTTGTGGCCAATACTAATGCACAGGACAGGGGGCGGCGGCGCAGAGGTAAAGTGGCAAATCGTAATGGGGGTCCCAATCCTAACGCAAGCCGTTTGAATTACTTGTTGAATCAGCCTTGCCCAAAGCATGGGACGAAGGAGTCGCCGGCTAATCACCTTTGGAAGGATTGTTATATTATGCAGGAGTTCAAAAACTCTAATGTCTTCCGATATGACCAGGGGTCAGGTGGCGGTTCAGGATCCGGTTTCCACGGGCCGGGTCACGATGGAGCTTTCGGTTCAGGTCTTAATCAGGGCGGTCACAATAATCAGAATAATCAGAACGGGCAGCAGCAGCAGCAACAGCAGTCGGGTTATCAGAGCCAACCAAAGCAGTTGAACAATGGGCAATATCATGTTTTCATGACTAGCTTGGATAAGCGCGACCGAAAACTCCACAAGCGAGCAGTGAACTCTGTTGAACCGGCCTTGCCACGTTATTTACGCTGGTCGGAGCAGCCTATCGTGTGGAGCAGAGAGGACCATCCTCCTCGGGTCGATAATGCGGGCCAGCTAGCATTAGTGGTAGACCCTCAGGTGGGGGGTTATAAGTTTACTAAGGTGCTTATGGATGGGGGAAGCAGTATTAACATACTATACTATGAAACTTTCCGTCGCATGGGTCTAACAGACAAGGATCTCAGACCATCTAATACGGTGTTCCATGGTGTAGTACCAGGCAAATCTGCATATCCTATTGGTAAGATAGCCCTAGACGTGGCTTTTGGGGACGAGCACGATTCCCGGTCTGAAAAACTAACCTTTGAGGTGGTGAAGATCCGGGGCCCATATCACGCCTTGTTTGGGCGGCCGGCTTATGCTAAGTTCATGGCACGACCTTGTTATATCTACTTACAGCTCAAGATGCCGGGTTACAAAGGAACGATAATGGTGCATGGGAGCCGCCGGGTCTCTTTGGAATGTGAGGAAGGTGATGCAGCTTATGCAGAGTCGGTCTGTGCCACGGAGGAGTTGAAGTTCTATAAGGACAATGTTGATCCGGCAGATATGACCCCTTTGAAGAAGCCAACTACAGAGCATGACTCGGATCTGAAGTTTAAATCGGCAGCTGAGACCAAACTTGTTGACTTCGTGCCAGGCGATTCGTCCAGGCAGTTCACTGTCAGTGCCAACCTGGATCCCAAATAGGAAAGCGCGCTCATCGAGTTCATCCATGAGAATCGGGACATCTTTGCATGGAAGCCATCTGACATGCCAGGTGTACCGAGGGAACTCGCTGAGCACACTCTTAATGTGGATCCTAAGTATAAACCGGTGAAATAGTTCCTCCGCCGGTTTAACGAAGAAAGGCGCAAAGCCATTGGAGAGGAAGTGGCCAGGCTTTTGGCAGCTGGCTTTATCATTGAGGTGTTTCATCCAGAGTGGCTTGCTAATCCGGTGCTGGTCCTTAAGAAAAACGGCACTTGGCGTATGTGTGTGGATTACACAGATCTTAACAAGGCCTGTCCAGCGGATCCTTTTGCCCTCCCCCGCATTGATCAGATCATTGATGCCACGGCAGGTTGTGAGCGTTTGAGTTTTTTGGATGCATATTCTGGATATCATCAGATCAAAATGGCGGTTAAGGACCAGGAGAAAACAGCGTTTATCGCTCCCTTTGGAGCCTTCTGCTATGTATCTATGCCCTTCGGGCTCAAAAGTGCCCAGGCCACCTATCAGCGGTGCGTACAGAATTGCCTACACAAACAGATTGGCCACAATGTGCACGCCTATGTGGATGATATTGTAGTGAAATCAAGGCAGAAGGAGACGCTGGTGGATGATTTGAAGGAAACCTTTGACAACTTGCGCATTTACAAGATGATGCTTAATCCGGCCAAGTGTGTTTTTGGTGTTCCGGCAGGCAAGTTATTGGGATTTCTGGTGTCTAACAGAGGAATTG
Organism: Triticum aestivum; assembly: GCF_018294505.1. Lineage (NCBI taxonomy): Eukaryota > Viridiplantae > Streptophyta > Magnoliopsida > Poales > Poaceae > Triticum > Triticum aestivum. Next base: position 72,760,265 of record NC_057810.1, on the reverse strand, counting down.
AGGCTAATCCGGAGAAAATTAAGGCTATTACCTCCCTGGCTAAACCGAAGTGTATCAATGATGTTCAGCGTTTGGCGGGCAGAATCGCCGCGCTAAGCCAGTTTATCAGCCGCCTCGGAGAGAAGGCCATCCCTTTGTACCAAATGCTGAGGAAAACAGATAATTTCGTCTGGAGTCCGGCTGCTGATGAAGCATTTGAGGACCTAAAGCGGCAGTTAGCCAACCCGCCCGTTCTTGCAGCTCCGGTTGACAAGGAGCCACTAATGTTATATGTAGCGGCCAATGCTCGAGCAGTTAGCATGGCTATTGTGGTGGAACGCAAGGAGGCAGGCAAGGAATATCCGGTTCAGCGGCCGGTTTATTATATCAGTGAGGTGCTCATCGAGTCCAAGCAAAGGTATCCGCATTGGCAGAAGCTAGTCTATGGTGTTTTCATGGCCAGCTGGAAATTGAAGCAGTATTTTCAAGGGCACCCCATCACAATGGTCAGTTCAGCTCCCTTGGGTGATATCATACAGAACCGGGAGGCGACTGGCCGGATTGCCAAGTGGGCTATAGAGCTCGGGCCACATGGACTGAAGTATGTACCTCGGACGGCGGTGAAATCTCAAGCACTTGTCGATTTCATTAATGATTGGACGGAGTTACAAGCGCCAGAGGAGAAGCCGGATCACACATATTGGACTATTCATTTCGATGGATCCAGGCAGTTGGAAGGCTCGGGGGCTGGAGTCGTTTTAACTTCCCCACGAGGTGATAAATTTTGTTATGTTCTCCGCTTAATGTTCCACTATACTAATAATGCAGCTGAATACGAAGCCTTGCTCCATGGTCTCCGGATGGCTAAAGAGATGAACTTAAGCCGGGTTAAGTGCTTTCGTGACTCGGACCTTGTGGCTCAGCAGGTGTCTGGCACTTGGGATTCTAAGGACCCGCTCATGGCCGCATATCATCGGGAAGTGGATAATATTGCGGGTTGCTTCAAGGGTTATCAGGTGGATCATGTGGACCGCCGGAAGAATGAAGCGGCGGACGCTTTAAGCCGTTTGGGTTCTCAGCGCAAACCGGTCCCGCCTAAAGTCTTTTTGGACGTATTGCACAACCCGTCAGTCCAGCTCCCAAGTGAAGCGGATTTGGCTATTCCTGATCCGGAGGCTCAATTAGTGGCAGCACTACATGCTATTCCGGATTGGACGGTTCCTTTTCTTGCGTACATGACTCGAGGGGAGTTGCCAGAAGATGAGATTCTGGCCAGACAGATAGTCCGGCGATCCAAGTCTATGACAATTCTCAATGGTGAGTTACATCATTGCAATGTATCAGGGGCGTTTCAATGTTGTGTTTCTCCTGAGGAAGGCTGTGAAATCTTAAGAGAAATCCATGAAGGGGATTGTGGACACCACGCCGGTTCAAAGTCTCTGGTGGCAAAGGCGTTTTGTCATGGGTTTTACTGGTTGACAGCGCACGCTGATGCGGAGGACTTGGTTAAACGGTGTGATGGATGTCAGAAATTTTCAAGACGTGCTCATGTGCCGGCGCAAGAGTTGAGGATGATCCCAATAACGTGGCCGTTTGCAACTTGGGGGCTAGATATGGTTGGACCCTTTAAACGATCCAAGGATAAGAAAACCCACCTTTTGGTGGCAGTAGACAAATTTACCAAGTGGGTTGAAGCGGAGCCTGTCAGCAAGTGTGATGCAGCAACAGCAGTGCAGTTCATCAAAAAGGTTATTTTCCGGTTTGGCTTTCCACACAGTATCATTACTGACAATGGTACCAATTTATCCAAGGGTGCTATGAAGGAGTTCTGTGAACGAGAGCACATCCGGCTTGACATGTCATCAGTAGCACACCCCCAGTCCAATGGACAGGCAGAACGAGCTAATCAAGAGATCTTACGAGGCATCAAACCCCGGCTTATGGTCCCATTACAGAGGACACCAGGTTGCTGGGTTGAAGAGCTACCGTCTGTGCTATGGAGTATCAACACTACGCCAAACTGGTCCACTGGATACACACCGTTTTTCATGGTCTATGGAGCAGAGGCAGTTCTCCCCAGTGATATCCGGCACGATTCGCCTCGTGTGGCAGCTTACGTTGAAGCGGACAACGAGACAGCACGGCAGGACGCTCTAGACTTATTGGATGAGGAGCGTGATATGGCAGCTGCCCGTTCGGCGATTTACCAGCAAGATCTCCGTCGCTATCACAGTGGGGTTAGAACTAGAACCTTTCAAGAAGGAGATTTGGTGCTTTGACTCATCCAAGACCAGACAGATATGCACAAATTATCCCCGCCTTGGGAAGGACCTTTCGTGGTCAGCAAGAATCTGCACAACGGGTCATACTATCTGATTGATATTCGAGAGCATCAAGACTCACGCACATCAGAAGAGGAGACCAACAGGCCATGGAACATAGCTCATCTTCGGCCTTACTACACTTGAGCCATCGGCTCTATTTATGTACATATCATGACAGTGTATATATCATCTTCGATATAATAAAACCGGAGCCTCAGCTAAAGCGGGGTCTCTGTCTTTCTTAATCATGCGTGGTTACATGGAGTACCTCTATTTTTAAAAGCGGCCTCCGGTTTACCCCTTGACATTTGCTTTTTTATCACTAGGGGCCTTGGTCGAGTCCGAACCAACGCACACCTTTTGATAGGCGACAGCCACCAGATCACTTGGGGACATGGTCAAGTCTGAACCAGTCACGCCTCTTGGTCGGCCTAAGGCCATCAAATCACTTGGGGGAATGGTCGAACCCGTACCATTATCACGCCTCTTGATCTGGCATATATGCCACGAGTCAGTTGGGGACCTGGCTGACTTGAATCATTGTCACACCTATTGGGGGCTTGATCCTGTCCGACCATGGTAATGCCATCTGAACAGCTCAGTATAGCGTATGTTTGCAAAACAGTTTTATTGTTGCCTTGGTTTCCATGTTGTTTTCATGGTTTGTTGGATATTTGTTTTTGTTGGATTTCTTTTATATCAACAAAACACCTTATTTCCGGTTTAGCCGATGGATTTAATTTCCCTTTAAACCGGAGACGTATGCCCGGTTTACCTTTTCCTGTTACCTTCATCGAGTAACAAGGGGGCTTGTGTTGATTCAGCACGGTTTATATGGGAGCTGTTCTCTCCCCGCTTTATTGACGGTAATGGTTTATAAAACCTCCGCTTCAAGCTTGGCCAAGCCAGCTTCATGCCCAGACATGGCAGTTCAAATTTTTTCTGATTGCAGGAAATACAAGTCGAGGTTTTTCAAACAAAAAGCTTCAGTACTTATGCACGAAGGCATAATCAGGATAGAAGTATTAACTACCCTATTACAAGGCAACACGGTGCCCAAATAAAATCATTGTTCTTTTGGGACAGATGCCAACGACAGCTGTTCAAACCGGTCTCCGGTTCAAGCCTGCTCCTCATCCTCCGCCGCTTCAGCCTCCTCGTCTCTACCCATTGGCTGGAAATCCACAGTGGTCCAGTCGATTCCCATTAAAGCTTGGAAAACAGCCTCTTCATGGATCAGGGAAGACGGTTCAATATCAGGAGCATAAGTGTGCTTACGGATTGGAGGGATCAGATTTTCCGCTTCAAAAGTTGGGGCAGGCACTCGCTTGTTCTGGTCATTATACTGTGCTTGATAATGCGTCAAATCTGCTTCTTCAGCCAGCTGACAAGCCAGAGGGCGCACTGCACGGTTTATCGCCGGTAAATCCTCTTCATTAAATTCAGAGCCATCTTCCTTCATACTGGGGTAGCCTTGAGCTGCTTCCACAGGGTCAAAATCTGGTACCCATGCCTTGGCCCGGATCAAAGCGTTAATAGCTCCGGTTCGAGCGGCAGATTTTTTCATTTCCTCAATTCGAGCCGGAAGCATGGACAACCTGTTCAGAGTATCTTGGAGTAAAGAAGGTGCCGGGTTGTTATGAGAGGCCGTGGTGATGATCCGCTGGGCTCCGGTATATAGCTGTTCTACTAAGGTGTAAACAGCCTTCAGTTTCTTCCGCACATCGTTTCCTAAGTGCCCGATGCGTGTGCCTACAACAATAAAGAGACAGTCTCAAACCGGATTTATATTCCAGCAGGTTGAAAGCATCACAGATGTTCAAAGGAGCTTACCAAAGATCGCCGCGGTCATGGAGTGTACTTGCCGCTTTACGGCGGTAAGATCATCTACCACCGGTTTAAGGGCAGCTTCAGCATTTTCCGCTCGTTTGATTAAAGTGGCGTTCTCAGTGGCCCAATCAGCCTGCTCTTTCTTAAAGCCTTCCTTCAGCTGTTCAGTGGCGTTCAAAGCACTGGTTAATTCTTTCTTGGCCTTGTCGGTTTCGGCCTGTTGGGTTTTCAACGACTCTTGTAAATCGGCAATCCGGTCCTCCTTGATTCTCACCTCAGCCTGCATACAGACAGTATTTTCAACAAGCGGTCCAAGAAAGTGAAGTCTCAACCATATAACAAAGTTCTATGCCTGACACTTGGGGGCTAATGCACCTTCAATTTTTACACATGTTACTAGGTGGCAAAGTCCCAAGCTCAATACAAGTATTAAACTTGGCACTTGGGGGCTAATGGCTATTTGATCTACGTATGTTTCCAAGGACAGTTTTTATTGAAGCCCCGGTTTAAGTATGCTAAGTTAAACCGGCCCTTGGGGGCTATGCAGGTGGATTTCAAAATTGTTAAGGAATATATTCAAGTCCCGGTTTGATTAAGATTACAAACCGGCCCTTGGGGGCTAGAAGGATTGATACATTACCAGTAGGTAAAGAAGTGGATTACCTCAAACTTATCCCTCATCATCTTGACCAGGCCAGCTTCACAGTCACGGCTAGTATAAAGCCGGTTTAAGTAGCCAGAATGAAGATCTTGGGCGCTCAGAGCAACATATGTCTCTAGTTCAACATCCCATTTTCCTTTATTTAAAGCGGAAAAATCCTCTTTCACAGTGTGCCTGGTTAAAGTGGCAGGATTCCCCGGTTCAGAGCGGCCCATACCAGTAATCACGACGTCATCATCTTTGGACTCGACGGATTGTGTGGGCACAACCGTCTTATCAGCAGGACTGTGCGATTTATCAAACCGGACGGAGCTGGCAGGCGGATCGGCAGAGATTGAAGTGTTAACAGGCCTCTCTTCGGGAATAACATCATCTTGTAACGGAGGATCATTGGGAATATCTTCGGAGGCAAAATATTCAAGATCTGGCGCTTTCTCATGATCTGGGGCGGCGTCTTCCTTAGCCGCTTTATCCAAACGGGCCTTCTTGCTTGGTTTCGGTTTGGCCCTAAAAGAAAAAACAAAGAGTCAGTAAAAAGCATAAGCCATTACACAATATACTGGAAGCACGTGCTCGGTTTTTGCTTACCCGACAACTATTTTCAATGGTGGTAACTGAGTGGCCGATGATTCACCAGATGATGAATGGGAAGTGTCCTGATAATCGGAGTCGGACGGATTAAGAGGTTGACGGAAGAAACCCGCTTTAGAATTTAAAGCAATAAAAAGGTCGGAGACCTCAGAGCGGCGCTTTCGAACCGGGTTGTTTAGTAAACCGGCAGAGGTAACTACCTGACCACTGTGCCGGGTTGTGTGGCGAGCTTCATGTTGCAGCGTCTTCATAAGAAATTTGGGATCCAAATAAGCAAGAGGGTGAGAAAAATTAACTTTCCGGTTTGCCTGGCGAAATTTTGGCAAAGGCAAGTTTTCTGAATCGGAAGAGAGAATAGTTGCCTCAGCGAATCCTGCATTGCTGGCCTCAGCGTTGTCCTGACAAGCATCATCATCAATAAGGCGTGTAAAAAGTAAGCCAAGTGAATCAAGTTCTACCTCAAGATCTGGATTACCCACATCATCGTCAATGGCTGGTTTAGATGAAGCGGTGGTTTTTCTCTTGTGAGCTGGTTTCTTAATAACTTTGGTCTTGGGACGGGTTGGCCGCCCTGCTTTCTCCGCTTTATCTTGTGAAAGCTTCTTGCTCCAAAACGGATTGTCACCCTGGGTCAGAAATAATCAAATGTCAGACACATAAAGCAGTAACAGGTTTAATGATGGAGCAACTAAAAGCTTACCGCTGGCGGTTTGTTGGTGGTGCAGTAAGGAGGCAGACCGGTTTGAGCACAGAGATGCTCCGGTTCATTCAACATCTTCTTTACCGAGTCTGTGACTTCATCGTCGGAGAGTTGAATTTTTATGTGTCGGAGTGGGTCATCGACACTACCAGTATATTTGCACATCAAACCGGGGCGTCGGCTCAGAGGCAGTATGCTCCATGATATCCAGCAGCGTGCAAGGTCTATTCCTGTTAAACCGTTGGCCATAAAGGCTCGGAGTTTGGACAGTTGCGGAGCGTATTTACTTCTTTCTTTGGCACTTAGCCTCTGTGGAAAAGGGTGAGTATTGCTGAGCCGTTCTGGACGGAAGCCAGGCAAGGGATTTTCGTCTTCAGGAGAGGTATCTTTGCAATAAAACCAAGTCGCATTCCACTCCTTGGGGTGAGTATGGAGCTTCACGTGGGGATAAGTGATCTCCTTCCTCTTTTGAATAGCCATGCCACCCAATTTAGTATTGGGGCCGTCGGTGAATTCAGTGCGACGATTTAGATGAAAGAGGTCTCTAAACAGTTCAACAGAAGGTTCCTCTTGAAGATATACTTCAGACAGTACTTGAAAGTGGCATAAATTGGTGACGGAGTTGGGGCCAATATCCTGTGGACGGAGCTGAAAATTGGCTAACACATCCCGGTAAAATTTAGAACCGGGCGGTTTGAAGCCCCGAGCCAGGTGATCTGCGAAGACCACAACCTCTCCTTCCTGGGGTGTAGGAGGACATTCCTCTCCAGGAACCCTCCAATGGATCGTGTCTTTGTCATCTAAAGCGCCAATCAGGACTAGATCGTCCAACTGTGATTCAGTGACGCGGGAAGGAACCCAGTTGCATTCATACACTTGTTTGGCCATGATAAGATCTACAAGAAATAGTTGATCCGGTTTAAGAGCATGCTAGATAAAGAAGGTGTTGATCTAGACTATGATAAACCGGAGGCAGTGTCTATAAACCGGTTTTCTGTGATACGGTATCAGGTGGATTCTGGCGGTTCAACAAGGGGACTAATGATATATATGTGCCGGTTTAGCAGTTTTTTCCTATGGTAAGTTAAACCGCCTGATCTAGGCATTGGAAGCGATTGAAGCTATGGATAACTAAGTATGAAGAAACAAGTTTCACAAGATCCTATTATAGCTGCGGATCAAACGCGAGCTTACAGAAAACAGAAAATGTTTCAAGGAGTAAGGCAGAAACAGAAGTGAACTATGGAGCAGATATATATGCGGAAGATCCATGGGCTTAAGATGAGAAACTACAGCGGATGCGCAGGGATCACTATTGAATACAGCACAGGTTCATGGATTTGTTCAAAGTCAGAGAACAGATATGAACGCGCGAAGAACACAACATGGAACTGGAACCCTAAAGAACAGATCTAGGTCAAGAAGGGGAGAAAGCTTACCGGGAACGGAGAAGATGCGGAAGGACGCCGCAATGCTCTGGTACATTCAGGTCGAAGCAGCGGCCTGAGATGAGGCAGAGGTCGACGGCGGTGGCGCAGCTCCAAGACCAGCGGTGCGAGGAAGACGAAGAAGAGGAGGCGAAGGGAAAGGAAAGAAATGACCCTTCGGTCCTATTTATAAAGCAACCGAGCTAGGTCAAGCGCGCGGATCCAGGAGCTGCTGTTAAAAGAAGGCGTTATAAATGATAAAATTTCAGGATGACGTCATGCCGGTTTACAGTAACCAGAAGCAATGACGACACGGTGGTTTACCAATCACTAGAAGATGTCCAAGATGCAAGTTTTTGTGAAGGATTGACATGAACCAGTTCAAATCAATCTGGGGCCTAATGTTGGGGATATTACCACTAGGCGTAAACCGGCAGCCTGGGCCGGGTTAGCTTCATTAGTGGTATAAGCAGAGAAAGGCCCAAGGCCTGTAGTCGGTTTAGAACTTGTAGCCGTAAACCGGCCTGATGTATAACTTGTATTGTAAGTTAGGAATAGAGAGATACCAACCGGGATACGAGTATGAACCGGTTGGGACTCTGTAAACCGACGGGCGTCACCCGTGTATATAAGGGGACGACCCGACGACGGTTCAAGGACAGACAACCACAACTCGAGCCTAGGCGAAGCTTGTTTGCTCCCTAGCCATCGAGACCACATCAATCCCATCACAACTAGACGTAGGCTTTTACCTTCATCGAAGGGGCCGAACTAGTATAAAACCCTTGTGTCTTTGTGTCCGCTTTAACCCCTTCAAGTAAACTTGTTGTGATGGCTCCATGACTAAGTCCTTTCACTAGGACATCTGCCGTGAAAAATCCACGACAAAACCCTTAGCAGCCACGTAAAACATGCAAACAACAATTAGAGGACGTCTAACTTGTTTTTGCAGGGTATGCTATGTGATGTGATATGGCCAAAGGAATGTGATGAATGATATATGTGATGTATGAGATTGATCATGTTCTTGTAATAGGAATCACGACTTGCATGTCGATGAGTATGACAACCGACAGGAGCCATAGGAGTTGTCTTAATTTATTGTATGACTTGCGTGTCAATGAACAACGCCATGTAATTACTTTACTTTATTGCTAAACCGTTAGCCATAGTAGTAGAAGTAATAGTTGGCGAGACAACTTCATGGAGACACGATGATGGAGATCATGGTGTCATGCCGGTGACGATGATGATGATGGAGCCCCGAAGATGGAGATCAAAAGGAGCAAAATGATATTGGCCATATCATGTCACTTTTTGATTGTATGTGATGTTTATCATGTTTTACATCTTATTTGCTTAGAATGACGGTAGTAAATAAGATGATCCCTCATTAAAATTTCAAGAAAGTGTTCCCCCTAACTGTGCACCATTGCGAAAGTTCGTTGTTTCGAAGCACCACGTGATGATCGGGTGTGATAGATTCTAACGTTCACATACAACGGGTGTAAGCCAGATTTACACACGCGAAACACTTAGGTTAACTTGACGAGCCTAGCATGTACAGACATGGCCTCGGAACACAAGAGACCGAAAGGTCGAGCATGAGTCGTATGGTAGATACGATCAACATGAAGATGTTCACCGATGATGACTAGTCCGTCTCACGTGATGATCGAACACGGCCTAGTTGACTCGAATCATGTAATCACTTAGATGACTAGAGGGATGTCAATCTGAGTGGGAGTTCATAAGATGAACTTAATTATCCTGAACATAGTCAAAAGGTCTTTGCAAATTATGTCATAAGCTCGCGCTTTAGTTCTATTGTTTAGATATGTTCCTAGAGAAAATTTAGTTGAAAGTTGATAGTAGCGATTATGTGGACTAGGTCCGTAAACTGAGGATTGTCCTCGTTGCTTCGAAGAAGGCTTATGTCCTTAATTCACCGCTCAGTGTGCTGAACCTCGAACATCGTCTGTGGATGTTGCGAACATCTGACACACACGTTTTGATAACTACGTGATAGTTCAGTAATGTTAAATGGTTTAGAGTTGAGGCAGTGAAGACTATTTCGAAACGTCGCGAAACATACACTAGTGCAGAACCGGGCAATAGCACCGATTCGTAAGGCCCTTTAGTTCCGGTTCCATAACCGGCACTAAATTGTGGTCACTAAAGGCCCCCCCCCCCTTTAGTACCAGTTCAGCATGAACCGGTGCTAAAGGGCAACCACGTGGCACGAGCCAGCTCCGGTTGCCTTTAGCCCTTTAGTACCGGTTGGTAAGACCAACCGGTACTATAAGGTTTGGGGGGTTTTTAGTTTTATGATTTCTTTTTCATTTAATTTTGTGTTTCCATTTTAATTATTTTTCGTTTGCTGGTATTTTACGATACTACACATTGTAGAT